>NC_134354.1:403305859-403627942 GCF_048569485.1 Anomaloglossus baeobatrachus | reverse complement strand
ATGTGCCAGCACACCTGTTAGTATAAGTAACATATCGAGGTACACATACACACAATGTCTATTAGACAATTGCGGTGGGATGGCTTTTAGGCTATGTGCCCACGGCGAAAGTGTCCTGCGGATATATCCACAGGACATTCCGCAGGAGCTCCCAGAAATCCGCAGCACAACTTTGTCTGTTTACATGCTGCGGATTTATTGCGGAATGTCCTGCGGATATGCTGCGGTCGTTCTGCATTGAGAATACAGTACCATGGCTTCAGCACTGCATCCTCAATGCACAACAAGTGCTGGAGTGATCAGGGTGTTCATACTTACCTCTATCACGCAGCACTTCACTGCAGGAGAAGGTGGGCGGGCCTGAACTAGCTCCGGCTGTCACATGACCGGAGCTCATGCAGGCCCCGCCCATCTCCTCCTTCCTGCTACTGGCTCCACCGCGCTCCTCTGCTCTGGAGGAAGGGACTCCGGTGTCTTCTATCAAGGCAGGTAAGTATGGGACCCTGCGGAGAAATCCGCAGGAATAATTCACATGCTGCAGATTTTTCCGCAGGGAAATTCGCATTATTTCCGCTGTGGAAAAAAAAGCAGCATGTGCACAGCAGTTCCAAAATGCCATAGAAATGGCTGGGGACTCACTGTACTGCGGATTTTTGAAAAATACGCGGACTTTCCAATAAAAAATCGCGGCAAATTCCACTAATTTTACACAGCGTGGGCACATAGCCTAATACTTTTTGATAAAAATGATTTTTACAAAATACTCTGGTTTTTTTACGTGTTACTATTAGTGATGGACGGACCCAGACTGTAAAAGTCTAGATCCACGCAGGTTCAAAAAAACTCGAGTACCGACCCCAGGCCCAGGTAAAAATAAGAAAATAAATAAATAAATAAAATAAAAATAAAGCAAGCACTTTATACTTACCGGTCTTCACACAGCTGTACTCTACTTCCGACGCCGCTCATTATCTTCATGCATATGCAATGCTTCCCCAGGCAGTCCCCGTGTCTCTGATTGTAGTCAGACAGCGCCCCCATCCTGTGTGACAGTGTGTCTGACTGTTTTCAATCGCACACGCTGTTAACGTCTAGGTTGGTGTAAAAGTAAATAAATAAATTATTGTAGGGTTCACTCATGTGATGATACCCAGCAATGATAAAGCATACTGCTACAGGCTGCAGCCCCCAGCCATTCGCGTGTATCGCCCCGGGGCTTGGCCGGCTGCCGAGCAGCTCGGATCTGGGCTTGTCGGTGGGTGGCTTGAGCTCCTCCCGGACCCAGAGGGGTCACGTCGCTCTGAATGGATGCTGGCGCTACGGGAGGGGTGGTGTTCGGTGGGGAGGTCCACGGCCGAGGCCGCGGTTGTTTTTGGGGGATAAGTTCGTGACACCACCCACGGGTTGTGGTGAATGGATGGACACCACCGCTGCCGTTGACTAGGCTCCCGGGGACGGTGTTGCGCAGCTTGGTGTTGACCCCTCCGTGGGTAGGGGTTGATGGTCCTGGGGGGCCCGAGGGAGGTGCTGAGGCGGGGGGATGGGTGCTGGCTTGTTGATGCGGTGCGGCGCGCGGCCCTAGGGCACTGTTGTACTCACTATTACAGATACACTGGAGTCTCTGGTAAACCAAACAAGATGGTGGACGGTGCCCGCAGCCGGCTGCGCTTCTCCCCTTTTTCAGGTTGGTGGTTTCCGCCTTTCTCCTGCACCTCGCTTTTAGTAGAATGGTGACTATGCCTGAGCAATGGTAGTCCGCTCCCCAGCTTTGTGTATGCCGGTAGAGCCCTTTTGCCCGCTGACGCTAGCCCGTGGAATCTCGATGCCTGGGCGGTGGCTTTCTATCCCTATGGTTGGGCTGTTGTCTTCAGTCGGGTCTTGGGTGGGAAAGGACCTAAAGTCCAGACCCCAATCAGTGAATTCGACTCGGTCCAGTTGGTTCTGGGCCTCGTATTGGGTCTCAGTACCCCTCCTGGTGCTCCGGTTTCCAATCGGTTCCCCTGTTCGGTACCGGCGGGCCACTACTCGGTCCTGGTCTCTTACGGTTCCACCAACTGTAATCCCAGCTCCTGCAGGTGGCCACCACCGTCTGCCTCCTGGCCACAGGGTATCCGACATCCAACCCAGATCCCTGACAGACGTCTCCTCTCTACTACAACTCTCCTCCTCTGCTGTCACTACTCCCCTCAACTCCACTAGACTGACTGTTTTTCCCACCTCAGGCTCTCCGAACTCCTCGGTGGGCGTGGCCAATCACCTGGCAAATCACAGCTGACATCAACCCCATATATTACCCCAATTGTCACTGAACTAAGGCAATCAGAATGAAATTACATCAATATAGAAAATTGTTTTGTTACTGCAGGACGACCAGCAACAGAACTCTGATGAGTATAGAGGAAGAAAGAGAACAGGGAGCTGAAGCTACCCTACAAAGTTTAGCTAATCCTTGGGGTAAAAAAGCAGTACTGCCTGATTGGCACCAGTGATCCCATGCTTGCTTCTTTGGACATTTCCTGTGTATGAAGTCCAATCTCTCGTAAAAAAATAAGTGTTTAGAAGCCTTATCCCAGTAATGATCTAGGAGACCTGCTATCTATCCATTTAAATGCTCTAGATTTCATCCTAATAACAGGAATATATGAGAATGGTGTAACCAATTCTTTGGAACACCTCTTTGTCAGGTATTCTCGAAAAAAAAAAGTAAATAGAGGATCGTTACCAATTGACTGCTCCAGCAATGTAGATAAGAATTTCACTATCGGGGTACAAAATCTAGATATAACAGGACAAACAGCATATAAAGGTATGCCAGCGCTTGTTCAATGCCACTATCATGCCACCTGCAATTGTAAGAAGTTCACATCTGCTTTCAACTTGCGGCGCATATGTGCAGGGGATGTTGTGAAGGGGTTACTATCTAAATGAGCCATGGCCCATAAATCTTAACTGTTCATTTACATATTAAGAAAAACATGCTTTATTCATCACAAGCCTTAAGTGGTAACATGCCATATGTGCACTAATGACCATTGAAGTCTGTGGCTGGCTGCAGCAGTCACGAGTGATGTATGTGTCATCATTGCAGAATTGGTGAGGACCACCGAATGTCCAGCACTGGAATGACAAAGATTTGAATAGTTAATAGTATTTTATACTATTTAGTGCCTATGTCTTGGAAGATCCCAGTTTATGGAAGAGATTGATCGACTGATTGATTTACTTATACCAGTTTTCTGAATATGTTAAAATATCTGGTGTTCTGATTAAGCACCATCTCAATGAAGTTGGGTAAAGTTAGGCTTCAGTGTGGTACAGATCATAACTTTAATTAAGTATTTCCTTCACTTTCTAATTAGCAAAGCATTGTTCTGGGTTTCTTGTCTCAGCCAAATTTATCCACAGCTCATTTCTTCTATTTTCCATTTCAGATACAATAACGAAGCAAAATGGGTGACTGGAGTTTCCTTGAAAAGTTACTGGACCAAGTGCAGGAGCATTCTACAACGATTGGAAAAGTCTGGCTGGTGGTTCTGTTTGTGTTTCGTCTCCTGATTCTGAGTTTAGCTGGAGAATCAGTTTGGGGGGATGAGCAATCAGACTTCATTTGCAACACTAAACAGCCTGGATGTCCAAATGTTTGTTATGATCAAGCATTTCCTATTTCCCATATTCGCTATTGGGTGCTACAGTTCCTATTTGTCAGCTCTCCTACACTATTCTATCTGGGTCATGTACTTTACATATCAAGGAAAGAAGCAAAGATAAGGAATAAAGAAAGTGAGTACAAAATTATAGAGGATAATATTCAACAAGTCAAAGAAGTGAAAAAACCTAGGAAATTCCTTACTCAGGAGGACGGAAGGGTCAAGATTCGGGGCGCTTTGATGTGCACGTACATCATTAGCATCGTCTCAAAGAGTATAATTGAGGCTGGATTTCTGCTTGGCCAGTGGTATCTCTATGGCTTTGTGATGACTCCAAATTATGTTTGCGAAAGACCTCCCTGTCCTCACAAGGTAGATTGCTTTGTATCTCGACCCATGGAGAAAACCATATTCATTATTTTCATGCTTGTTGTCTCTTTGATCTCGTTATTCCTTAATTTACTAGAGCTGGCCATTCTTATTATTCAGAGCATGTGTCGGAAGATAAAGCGCTGTCTGGTAGCCAAATATACCAGTGATGCTCAAGTAATATTCCATGAAAAGTCTTATAACTCACCGAGTGCACCAGTGATGGAAAAGTCCTGTATGTATTTCCCTATAGACAAGGATAAATGTCCTGCCTACAAAATATCTGACCAGGAGAACTGGGCTAACTACAATACAGAAAAGGAGCTGGGGTTACACGTTGGATTACACTCAACATTGGACTATAATGTTTGCTGTGATGACTCTACGCTTGTGTCCAGCCGATCGAATAGTTCTGTGTGGAAAAAGCAATACGTGTAAATGTGCCATCTTGACTCTCCAGAAACTGCACTGCATTGAAATAGGCTAGTTTTCTTTGCTGGTTCCTACTTTTATAATTATATTTTTTAAGTTATTCCTGCCACTGAAAAAAATAAAAACATAAAATTGGATATATATTTCCAGGAACATCTTTTTCAGTCAGCTTCGGTATGTACAGAACATATATAAAATATATCTTTATGCCAACACCGTGTGGGAAAGCTGAATTTTCTGATAAAACTTGCACTAATGTACAAAAGACTTTGTTATTATGTATTTATAGTGTTAAATTTTATTTGAAAGTGTATCTCAATAAGTGCAGCTCAATAAATTAGAATATCATCAAAAACTTAATTTATTTCAGTAATTCAATACAAAAAGGGAAACGCATATATTATATCAAGTCATTACACACAGAGGGATCTATTTCAAGTGTTTATTTCTGTTAATGTTGATGATTATGGCTTACAGCCAATGAAAACCCAAAATTCATTATCTCAGAAAATTAGAATAATTACTACAAAACACCTGCAAAGACTTCCTAATCATTTAAAAGGGTCCCTTAAGCCTGCTTTACATGTTGCAATTTCGCATACGATTTCGTATGCGATTTGCAACGCCCCCATCGTATGTGTGGCACGTTCAATTTGTTGAACGTGCCGCAAATACGAGTAACCCCCGTCACACGTACATACCCGTCCATACGACCTCGCTGTGGGCGGCGAACGTCCACTTCCTGGAGTGGGAGGGACGTTCGGCGTCACAGCGACATCCCACGGCAGCCGGCCAATAGAAGCGGAGGGGAGGAGCTAAGCGGGACGTAAACATTCCGCCCACCTCCTTCCTTCTGCATTGTGGGCCGGGAGCTGCAGGAACGCTGGTAAGATCTGTTCATCGTTCCAGGGGTGTCACACACTGCAATGTGTGCTATCCCGGGTACGATGAACAATCTAACGTGCAATTCTAGAGACAGGTTCGATGTGTATGCGATGAACGTTTTACCATTCAATCGCAATCGCATGTACCTGTCATACACTGCAATGTAACTTACAATGCCGGATGTGCGTCACTTACGACGTGACCCTGCTGACACATTGTAAGATACATTGCAGCGTGTAAAGCAGGCTTTAGTCAGGTTTGGTAGGCTTTGAGGAGCCATGTCATCTGTTGGTGTAGGTCTAGTGTGTTTTATCAACACGAAAGTCAGCGCAGACGTCTACCAGGAAATTTTGGAGGACTTAATTTTTTCCTCTGCCGACAAGCTTTTTGGAGATGGAAATTTCATTTTCCAGCAGGACTAGGAACCTGTCCACACTGCCAAAAGTACCAATACCTGGTTTAATAACCACAATATCACCGTGCTTTATTGGTCAGGAAACTTGCCTGACCTAAACCCCATAGAGAATCTATGGGGTATTGTCAAGAGGAAGATGAGAGACACCAAACCCAACAATGCAGATGAGTTGAAGGCTGCTATCAAAGCAACCTGGGCTTCCATAACACCTCAGCAGTGCCACAGGCTGATCGCCTCCATGCCACGTCGCATTGATGCAGTAATTCATGGAAAAGGAGTCTCGACCAAGTATTGAATGCATTTACTGTACATACTTTTCAGTGGGAGTCAACATTTCTGAGTTTAAAATCAGTTTTTCAGTTGCTCTTATGTAATATTCTAAATTTCTGAGATAATGACTTTTGGGTTTTCATTGGCTGTAAGCCGTAATCATCAACAGTAACAGAAATAAACACTGGAAATAGATCATTCTGTGTGTAATGACTCTGTATAATATATGTGTTTCACTTTTTGTATTGAATTACTGAAAAAAATTAACTTTTTGATGTTATTCTAATTTATTGAGATGCAATTGTACAACAGTCGCTAGGGGGTTGAATGCAGTAATATCTTGAGATGAGCAGACTTGTTGACTCCGATATTTTTCCTGGAATCCACCTCTTGGCTTTGAATGGCAGGACAGACTTCATTTCATATTCTTCCAACTGTTATGGCACTCATTATGCAGTTTGACCATTTTCTTGGCCAAGAGATGACTATCGATGAGCTGGATGATGGTGTTTCACTTTTCTTGGGAAATCTTCTTGGCTGCTCCTTGATTCAAACCAGTGACCTTTTCCTTAGTAATCAACCTAATAACACACTGAGCTATTAGGCAATGCAAGAACAGATTGTAATATGTAGTATAAAGGAAGAAAAAGATTTTTCAACCACCATGAGCAAAACAGTAACAATGCAGTAACATGGCAAATCAAATTTATGTATGAGATAGCCAAGATGATTGTCTATAAAATGAAGGGAGTTTCATGCTCAAAGATGTAGAGGATGGGGAGCCTAAAAATCAAAAGTTCAAAACATTGTTTACCATTTGCTTGTCTGTGTAAATATACTGTATTTGAAAGATTATAGCAGAAAATAATCCATCAAGATGCCCAATAAGGAAATAAAAATTATTAACTCATGTTAAAAAATGCAGGAAAATTTTCCATGGGTCCTAGCTTACGTGTTTCGAACAGCAATATCTTAAAGCTTGTCTATACTATGTTTTCCAATAGTAATCTTTAAAGGGAATCTGACAGTGAATATATGCTGCCCAATCCAAGGGCAGCAGGTATCAGATATTGGTTGTCTGATTTGAGCCATGTATGTTTGACTCTGAAACGTTGTGGCATGACTAACTAATGGATAAGGCTGATCCCTAGCGGCTTCTCCCAGTTCCCTGCCAATGGCTCACAAGTCTCTCCCTATACATGCATGCAAGAAGAGACCCGTCACTCAATGGGATTATACTGTATATAAGTAATTTCAATGCACACTCCCAAAACAATTCAAATAAATGATTTTTATTTTGTGATTTCACAAGGTGTATCAGGATATATATGGTGTGAAATAATTGATTACATCACCAATTTTCTACATAAATTTATTTCTAAAGGTGCTATTGACATGAATTCCTCAGCAGTTGTCGGTAACAACCCATCCAATCAATACAGGCAAAGAAATCAAACCATAGATGTCTATAAATTATGTGTAATAACTAGAAATGACAAAGGAAAAGTATTAAATATGCATTGATTACTTAAAGTTTATTAAATACTTTGTAACAAAGCCTTTCTTGGTGATGAAGCTTCAAGACACCTCCTGTATGGAGACACTAGTGGCATGCATTGCTCAGGTGTGATTTTGCTCATTCTTCCACACAAATACTGTTCAAATCCTGAAGGTCCGTGGGCTCCTTCTATGAACTCTGAGATTTAATTCCTCCATAAATTTTCTATTGGCTTCAGGTCAGGTGATTGGCTAGGCCAGTGATGGCGAACCTATGGCACGCGTGCCAGCAGGGGCACGCAGAGCCCTTTCTGCCGGCACGCGCACTGTTGCCTCATCCTGCCGCTTTGAACTACTGGCGTGGTCGTCCCGGCAGTTCAAAGTTGTGTTGGAGCGGAGGGACATTTCTCCTCCCTCTGACACTCCTCCTCTCCTAGGACGCATGTCTGTTACCTAGGAGATAGAGGAGCGTCAGTAAGCGGCGTCGGCATAATGACGTCTTTTGGCTGCGCGGGAACTGAGGACCCAGCGGTGCGCAGCAGTGGAGTGGGTGCTGGAAGGTGAGTTGTTGTGTTTTGGGGGTTTTTTTCTTCTTTTTTTTTTTTAACTTGGGTGCGGCTGTGCCAAGGTGGGGGGCAATGCCAGCATGGGGGAAAATACATGCCAGGGTGGAGGAAACAAATATGCCAGCATGGGGAAACATACATGCGAGGATGGGGAAAACATGCATGCCAGGATGGGGAAAACATGCATGCCGGGATAGAGGAAACATACATGCCAGGATGGAGGAAACATACATGCCAGGATGGAGGTAACATACATGCCAGGATAGAGAAAACATACATGCCAGGATGTAGGAAACATACATGCCAGGATGGGGAAACATGCATACCAGGATGAGGAAACATGCGTGCCAGGATAGAGAAACATGCCTGACAGGATGGGGAAAACATACATGCCAGGATGGGGAAACATGCATACCAGGATGAGGAAACATGCATGCCAGGATGGGGAAACATGCCTGACAGGATGGTGGAAACATACATGCCAGGATGGGGAAACATACATACCAGGATGGGGAAAACATGCATGACAGGATGGGGGAAACATACATGCCAGGATGGGGAAAACATACATCCCAGGATTAGGAAAACATATATGCCAGGATGGGGAAAACATACATGCCAGGATGGGGAAACATGCATGACAGGATGGGGGAAACATACATGCCAAGATGGGGGAAACATACATGACAGGATGGGGAAAACATACATGCCAGGATGGCGAAAACATACATGCCAGGATGGGGTACATTTACCAGGAAGGAGAACATTTACCAGGATGGGGGAACATGGGATGGGGTACATTTACCAGGATGGGGGGGAACATGTCCGGATGGGGAATATTTTCCAGGATGGGGGAACGTGTTGGGATGGGGAACATTTACCAGGAAGGGTAACATTTACCTGGATGGGGGTACATTTACTAGGATTGGAAAACATTTACCAGGATGGAGGAACATTTACCATAGAGGGGGGAACATTTACCAGGAATGGGGTACATGCCGGGATGGGGGAACATTTACCAGGATGAAGAACATTTATCAGGATGGGGAATATTTACCAGGATGGGGAATATGCTGGGATGGGATACATTTACCAGGGTGGGGCCATGATGGGGACAAATATACCAGAATGTAGGAAATATACATCAGGATGGGGGAAATGTTTACCAGGAAGTGTCCCAGGAAGGGGGACATAACTACACAATGAAGGGGGAGTGGAGCAACTCGTACATCTTTATGGGATTTCAAGATGTACAGACTTTGAAATGTAGATGTGGATTACAGGGTGAAATCTGATTGTGGACTCACAAAAATCCTCAAACCCTTATTAAAATGTATGTTTTATTAATAATCATTAAAATAACCCCATAAACACACAAACAGATAACGAACCAGGGTCAAATTACCCCTTAATTAGTAAATACAAATTACAAAGGGACGGTGATAGAGGGAGTGGGGGGGGGTGTTGTTGGAGGGAAAAACTCAGATGACCCTCAATAATACCAGTGTCCCTACCTAACAACGGAGGGTGTGACACCTTAAGTTACTGGGCGCCCCCGTTCCGCGTCGACTAGCCCTCTTCCCTCACCCTTATTTTAGGTGTCACACCCTCCGTTGTTAGGTAGGGACACTGGTATTATTGAGGGTCATCTGAGTTTTTCCCTCCAACAACAGCCCCCCACCTCACTCCCTCCTCTCACCGTCCCTTTGTAATTTGTATTTACTAATTGAGGGGTAATTTGACCCTGGTTCATTATCTGTATGTGTGTTTATGGGGTTATTTTAATGATTATTAATAAAACGTACATTTTAATAAGGGTTTGAGGATTTTTGTGACTCCACTTTTGCACTCAACCCGCATTTTGGATTTTTTTCTTGTTAAATTTACTGAAATCTGATTGCATTCCATGCAAAAATCTCTGTCTGTCTAATATGCTGCAATTTTTTCCAGAAAGATCAATCCAACTGCTGTGTCTGGAAAGGCTAGGGGCTCAGCTTCAATGTGTGGTAAGCATGCTCTCCTGCTGAGGAAAAGAGAAGACTGCAAAGGTAAAGGTGGTGTCACACACAGTGACGGCGACAACGACGGCGCTGCTACGTCACCATTTTCTGTGACGTAGCAGCGACGTCCCATCGCTGTCGCTGTGTGTGACATCCAGCAACGACCTGGCCCCTGCTGTGAGGTCGCCACTCGTTGCTGAATGTCCTGCTTCATTTTTTGCTCATTGCTCTCCCGCTGTGAAGCACACATCGCTGTGTATGACAGCGAGAGAGCGACGAACTGAAGCGAGCAGGGAGCCGGTTTCTGGCAGCCTGCAGTAAGCTGTAACCAAGGTAAACATCGGGTAACCGAGGGAAGCCCTTTCCTTGGTTACCCGATATTTACCCTCGTTACAAGCGTCCGCCGCTCTCACGCTGCCTGTGCTGCCGGCTCCCTGCTCCCTGCACGCCAGAGTACACATCGGGTAAATAAGCAAGGGTTTGCTTATTAACCCAATGTGTACTCTGGCGTGCAGGGAGCCAGCGCTAAGCGGTGTGCGCTGGTAACCAATGTAAATATCGGATAACCAAGCCCTTGGTTAACCGATATTTACCTTAGTTACCAAGCGCAACACCGCTTCCACCCATCGCTGCTGGCTACTGGTCGCTGGTGAGATCTGCCTGTTTGACAGCTCACCAGCGACCATGTAACGACGCAACAGCGATCCTGATAAGGTCAGGTCGCCCGTCGTGATCGCTGCTGCGTCGCTATGTGTGAACCCAGCATAAGGTTAAAATCAATTATTTACATAATTTGATTGGTTGGCACTTCGGAAAAAAAAATGGGTTTAGGGCTACAGTTTGGGCACTCGGCCTGCGAAAGGTTCGCCATGACTGGGCTAGGCCATTCTAGCAACTTTATTTTCTTTCTCTGAAATCAATTGAGTTTCCTTGGCTGTGTGTTTGAGATCATTGTCTTGCTGAAAATGTCCACCCTCATTTCATTTTCATTATCTTCAAGAATGTCTCTGTATATTTGTCCATTCATCCTTCTTTTAATTATATGAAGTTTGCCTGTGCTGTATGCTGAAAAACAGCCCCACACCAGGATGTTTTCACCTCTATACTTCACTGTTAGTATAATGTTTTATGGAGTGATATACAGTGCCTTTTGGATGGGTTGTTATCGACATCTGGTGAGAAATTCATGTCAATAGCATGCTTAAATATATATTTACTTAGAAAATTGGTCACGTGTTCAATTTTTATTTCACTTGCAGGGTATAGTACTATTGGTGAGCCATATCCACCAGACGTTGCATTGTGTCACTTTCTACACCAAAGATTTATTGGAGCCATATCCATCTTTCAGTACCTCTAATATCAGTCCTGGACACTGTGATAAAGACACGTCATATCTATATAGTCGCCAAAAGTATACATCAAAGGACCCACCTCAATCTAATTTCATCTGCAACCCACTGAGACCGAGTGCACGTCAAATTATTTCCATTCATTTCAATGGGAGCTGGTGAGCAGAAGCTGCCATTGACTTGCCTTTTCAACTAGTCTGCAGTATGGCTCAGTCCCAGTAGCTCTAAAGTGTTTTTCTCTGAAACACTGCAATGCTTCAGAGTTATACACAGCGGCGTAATGATCGTGGTCGCAGAGGTCACCATCGCAAACAGGCCCAGCATGTTACGGGCCCGGCGCACCGCCCTGCAGATCAGCAGCCAGATCTGTGAGAGAGGAACTGCACTGTTCTGTGGCAGACCACGCGGCTGCTATTTGGCCCGTAAGTCAGGGGGCGCGGTGGTGTCAGCGGTGGCAGCCAGGCTCCTGGGGATGATGGATGGGGGCAGCGTGGATGGTGGAGCCCTCCGGGAGCAGGGCTTTTCCCCAGAGGTAAGTGAAGGAGTTAACGTGGAGGCGCGCGGCAATAAGTCAGTCCAATCAGAGAGGGCAGTTCAATGGTGTTTACTAACTTGTTCAGCAGCTTGGACTATTTAAGGGTATGTGTCCCAGTCCCGCTTTGCTGCTGATGCCTCGGATGTTAAAGGGTGGCAGATGGGTCCTGGAAACCCACCCGCCTGGCTGAGTTAACAGAGGGCTCGAAGTCCGTATTTGTTCTGGGGATCTGCACCCCTACATGCAAAGTACTGTGAGCTTTGGATGTCCACCCCACAGGTTCCCTCTGTCCTTAGAGCTTGCTCTCTTACTCCACAACTACTTTCCTCTGAGTGGCAGTTCTTACTACTCAGGTTCTTTGCAGTCTCTCTCTCCTTCTATGTGTCTCAAGAGCCTCTGGTCTACCTTGACACCCTTCTTTCACTGTCTACTCTAGACTCTCAACCTTCTACTTCCTCCTCCTAAAATCTTCTACAGCCTCCCTACACTCCCCAGGTCTGGTCTCTTCTTCCCAGTTGGCTGCCTGTTATCTACAGCAGAGGTTCCCAACTCCAGTCCTCAAGGCACACCAACAGTGCATGTTTTCAGGATTTCTTTAGCATTGCATGGGTGTTGGATTCAGCACCTTTGCAGGTGATTAAATTATCACCTGTGCAATACTAAGGAAATCCTGAAAACATGCACTGTTGGTGTGCCTTGAGGACTGGAGTTGGGAACCTCTGATCTACAGTGCCCAGCCCTGTCGAGTGCTGGAGCCTGAGTCCATCTCCTCCAATGCTGGGATGACGGGAACTGGAACAACTTCGTCACCTTCAATCATTCCCTCCTGACCTGGCCGGCTCGCCACCGGGTCACCATCAGTGCATTGGGATGCAGTCTGGTCACCGGCAACTGCTCTCATGGTTGTCTGATGTTCCAGGGCCGAGTCTGGTGGCGGTGCAACTTGGTCTTTCACGGCCGGACACGGAGGGGGTCTCGCGGCCCAGTCAGCAGCTAAGGGTAGCACGGGTTCCGTTGCCATGTGAGGTGCTGGGGCCAGAGCGGTTTTCGTTTCTACCTTAACCTGGCGTCGCTCCTCATGCAAGGCCCGCTTCCTTTGGGCCCGCACTGCCGCGACCACCCTCGAGCTGGGTTCCTGGTCTCCTGGAGCAGACATCCTTCCCCTCCGACACCCAGAAGCTTGATTTTGCAGAGTTCCGGAGTCTCTGCCTTGCGTCGTCCACTTACATCCTGTACACTCCCATGGGGTGGGGAGTTCAGGTTTTGTGCCCTTTTACTGATGGCGCAGCAATTTTACAGTCCAGAAAATGGCGGCAAGCTGAAATGTGGGTGGTAAAGTCCAAAAAGTTGCGCTGTTGCCCGTTTTGGCGGGTCTAGTCTGATTCCTGCCGACTACGCCAATTTTTAAAAGCTGTCGCGCATCGGGGCAGTCGTGCTGCTCGGATCCGGGCAATCCGTGACTCGAGGAGTCCCGGACCCAGCGGCAGCTTAAAATAAAAAGGAAAAATTATAAAAATAAGTCCAACTACGCAACTCACGGTTTGCAGCCAGGGTTGATAGGGCCGCCTCTGCGGATTCCCCCTGGGGATGATGGATGGGGGCAGCATGGATGGTGGAGCCCTCCGCAAGCAGGGCTTTTCCCCAGAAGTAGGTGAAGGGGTTAACGTGGAAGCGCGCAGCAATAAGTCAGTTCAGACAGAGAGGGCAGTTTGACAGTGTTTACTCACTGGTTCGGCGGCCCTGAGACGTACTGGATTCCAGGTGCGCCCGAGTCCTGATGGCTGTGCCTGTCAACCTGGTGCCACTCTATACCTGTGCACTCCATGTATGTGGGTCCCCTCACTATCGTGGAGCACTTGGAGGTCCTCCTGGTGTCTGGGTACTCCCGCAGGCAGCTTGGACTATTTAAGGGTATGTGTCCCGATCCCGTTCTGCTGCTGATGCCTCAGACATTAAAGGGTGGCATATGGGTCCTGGAAACCCACCTGCCTGGCAAAGTTAACAGAGGGCATGAAGTCCGTGTCTGTTCTGGGAATGTTCACCCCTGCGTGCAAAGTACTGTGAGCTTTGGATGTCCACCCCACAGGGTCCCTCTGTCCTGTCTCTCTGGCCCTGAGCTTACTGTCTCACTCCACAACTACTTTTCTCATCTGAGTGGCAGTTCTTACTACTCAGGTTCTTTGCAGTCTCTTTTTCTCCTTCTACGTGTCTCAAGAGCCTCTGGTCTATCTTGACACCCTTCCGCTTTCACTGTCTACTCCAGACTCTCAACCTTCTACTTCCTCCTCCTAAACTCTTCTGCAGACTACCTAGACTTTCCAGGTCTGGCCTCTTCTTCCCAGTTGGCTGCTTGTTATCTACAGTGCCTAGCCCTGTCATCTGGCTAAGTGAGGCTCCCAGTCGGGTACAGCGAGTTTAAATGTCCTGGTGTGCTGGTGTTTGTGTAATGGCTGGCACAGTCATTTAGGACCCGAGCTGTTACCTTAATTGTTACCTTGTTTTTGTGACACCTGGTTACCGCAGGGGCGTCACATTAATATACAGTGGAACCTCGCTTAACGAGTAACCCACTTAATGAGAATTTCGCTTAACAAGCAAAGCTTTCTGTAAATTTGTAACTCTGTTTACGAGAAAGCTTTGCTGTACGAGCAAAATACTCACCGCACACACTTCCGGTTCCGTACATCCATTGCGCTCTCATCCACTCTTGCAGTCCGCAAAAACACACACAAGCACGCACAAAACACACACAAACAAACACGCACGCACACACACAGTATTATGCTCACCTTACCTTCCGTTCCATCACCGGCCTCCTGGGTCTTGTAGTTCGCCAGTGCATCGCGACGAGGGAGGAATCCTCGCGGTGAACTACAAGACCCAGGAGGCTGGTGATGGAATGGAAGGTAAGGTGAGCATAATATGTGTACCTTCCGTTCCATCGCCGGCCTCCTGGGTCCTATAGTTCGCCGCTCCAGGATGTCTATCGGTAACCATCGGCGACGAGGCAGGAACGTCCGCTGTCAGACGCTACTCAAAGGCAGCGCACTGACCAATCAGAGCCTCCTGTTTACTGAAGACAAGCAGACTAAGGACATGGATTACTGGAACCTTGTCCTGTGGGCGGAGGAGACCAGGATAAACTTATTTGGTTCTAACAGTGTCAAGTGTGTACAGCCACACCTAGGTGAGGAGAATAAAAACAAGTGTGTCTTGCCTACAGTCAAACATGGTGGATGTAATGGTTTGAGGCTGCATGAATGCCGCCAGCTGTGGGGAGCTACAGTTTATTGATGGATCCATGAATGCCAATATGTACTGCGACATACGGAAGAAGAGCATGAACTCCTCCATTCAGAAACTGGGCCACAGGGCAGTATTCCAACATGATAACAATCTCAAGCACACCTCCAACAAAACTGCTGCCGTGCTAAAGACTGGCCAAGCATGTCTCCAGATCTAAACCCTATTGAGCATCTGTGGGGCATCCTCAAATAGAAGGTGGAGGAGCGCAGAGACTCTAATATCCCCCAGTTCCATGATGTTGTCATGGAGGGAAAGAGAATTCCATTGGAAATCTGTGAAGCTCTAGTGAACTCCATGCCCAAGAGAGTTAAGGCAGTGATTGAAAACAATGGTCACCACAAATAATATTGAGATTTTGGGCACAATTTGGCCATTTTCACTTAGGGGTGTATTCACTTTTGTTGCCAGCGGTTTTGACATTAATGGCTGTGTTGAGTTATTTAGAGGGAACACCAAATTTACACTGTTATACAAGTTGCACACTGACTGCTTTACATTGTATCAAAGTGTCATTTCTTCAGTGTTGTCCCATGAAAAGGTATTTTCAAAAACATGAGGGGCGTACTCACTTTTGTTACATACTGTGCCTGTAATATTGTTTACTCTTATTATTTTAAATAAGAATGTGGCTTACTAAGACCTTTACTCAATACTTTTCACTCCTCTTCTGCTCTGTGTGTTGCCATTCGGCATCCTGGCACCACAACAGTGCATTGTATATACCACAGCTTGCTACATCATAATGCTGCAAGGTGTCAGAATGGTGGTAACTGGAGTAGTGAGTTATAAAAGCCATTTTCACCCCTCGAAGGTCCTCCGATGCCAATGAGCACTTACTTGTTCAGACTGACGAAAGCATATTTTGGCCTTTACCTGTTTGATAATTACTGCTTACATAAATATATGTTTGTATCGATCTATTTTACTAATCATTTTAATGGTCTCAGAGTCCACAAAGCAGTATTTTTTCCTATAACGTTAAAAACAATCTTCCATGCATAAAATAACAAGCTGTCATCTGAATACACCCCTAATATCCTGTACCTCCTCTATTCCGTCCCATAGTTTCCTCTTTACCCTGTGGGATCTTTTCTTTTTTTCTTAAACCATGGCATCAGTCTGTCTAGCTCTCTTATTCTCAGCCTCTGGTACTGCAACCTCATATGGCTCCTTCAAGAAACGCTGCTGTTGGTCACAGGGACTTGCAAGAGCATGTGTTACAGTCACTAGCATCTTATAGGTAGGGCTCCTATTCTGATTACAAGGTAGGTTAAACATTAATATACAATATATACAAACTTTAATATATATTGGAGAACAGATCATTTCGCCACATAGGGAAAAGGATAATATACATAATAACTTCAGCATTTATGTTATCTGTTCCATTTTGAAACAAAAAAATAGATGAGAGTCATATTATACTTTTATACATATGTATATATATATATATATATATATATATATACATTTATATAATTTTATATCTATCTATCATATATATATATATATATATATATATATATATATATAATGTACAGATGAATTGTATTTTATCCTGGACACACCATCGTGGAGAAATCTATGGGCTGGTTCACATTCTTTTCAGAAAAACAAACCCATTTCTAATTATTAGCTTTCTTAGATAGATTTTGCCTTACAGTACATGATGCACTAGATACAGTACTTTTGTGCCATTTTTGTTGGGTCAGTTTCGAATTATTTTTTTTTTATTTTTGGCTTTTTTTTCTTTACAGCAATAAGTTATTCTAGGCCCGTCAGTATAAATTATGTGGAATGATGAACATCACATTAGTTAGAGGCAAGGTATCAATAATTTATTGCAAACCAAATTGTCATTTTTATTATTATTATCATTATTATTATCATCATGAGTATTTTCTAATTAAAGCAATATTTTATATAGTTTTCTGGGTTAAAAAAGTGTTCAACAACTATACTACACAAAGATCCATGTGCTTTTACATTTTACTTCACTAGATAAGAATGTTCTTGTGGAAATAGATTAGGGGTGAAAAAGATAACCTTAGATTATACATTTCAGACACCAGATTTTGCTGCAATTTTTTCCAGCTTCCTGCAACCTCCATTTTCACCAAAATAGAATTGGCATCAGAGAACAGATTTATTTTGCTATATTGGAAAAAGGAAAATATACATAATAACTGTTCCATTTTCACAAAAAAGTAATATGGAGATATACTGTACAATAGATAACTAAGCAGTATTGTTGGGGAGATAGTCTGCTAGGCAAGTGTGCAGTGCTGGGTGCCAGGAGGGAGAGCCAATAAGCCACACTCCCCAAATAATGCTCCATTAATCAGCTTGCTGCACGCCATTAATCAGCTCACTGCACATTTCCTTTTGATGGTCGTATCTATTTCTGTGTGACATTACTCATATATGAAAGATGTAGACAACATGTCCAAGATAATGTTGCAGTATCCGTTACAAAAATATGTTAGTGCCATAATAACATACAAAGTAAATCTGTCTTTCATGAAAAGTGTTTAAAAATTTTAACCAAACTCACAGAAAAAAACTTCTGTGAATGGAAATGTAAAAAAATGTGCTCCCTTTGGCAGATTTATGGATTCTTAGTCTGAAAATAGAGCTAGGTTGTAGAAGGGAAAGAAAAATCCCACCATTTCGCGCTGTCTACAGAACGTGCCTAAAGCAGTGTTGGACCTGGATACATTGAAAACAATATTAACTTAAGTGCCCATTGTCAGTATATATATATATATATATATATATATATATATATATATATATATATATATAAAAATAGGAATGTCCTGTTTAAGACTCAACCCATAAAAGATGAATTCGGCAGCAAATTCAAATAAGATTCAAAATGGCCTTTCTGTGTAAGACTATAAAGGCCTTAGGCTATGTTCACACACTGCGTTTTTTACCTGTGTTTTTGGTGCGTTTTTGCTGCAGAAATTTCTTGAGAAATTCTTGTAACCTTTCTGCAGACATTCCCCAGCCAAACCTATGGCAAAAAAAATTAGCTGTGCGCACACTGCGTTTTTTTCTTAAGAAAATTCTTTCAGTAGATTTTCTTAAGAAAAAGAATGAGCATGTCACTTTTTTTCTGCAGCTAACTGCGTTATTTGCCATAGATAATTGGCACAATAACGCAGGGAGCAACCAGCGGTAAAAACGCACCGAAAACGCACCGAAAACGCGGCAAAAACGCAGGTGCATTTTTGGTGCGTTTTTTAACGCAGGTGCACTAATCCTTCACTCTTAAGAAATTTCTTAAGAAATTTCTTAAGAAAAATCATTTTTCTAGTGTGAACATAGCCTTATAAGCCCAGCACCATTGATAATAAGGTGGCCTAAATCCGACTACAGTTTCCTACAAGCCGTATATCAGATTGTCACACTCTATGAGAAAGAATTCTACAAATTACCATGAGGCCAGAAGCAAAAAAACTGAACATAGTTTACAATTTAGGAGGCCCTCACCCTCCCAACTCAATAGTATATGTATCTAAGAATTCTACCTTGAGGTTCCATTGTTTTAGTTCTTAATTGTTTAGGTCACATACACACGTTGAATATTTGAGTTTTTTACCTCAGTATTTGTAACCTAAAACCATGGGTGGAACAATCTGAGGAAAAGTATAATAGAAACACGAGCACCACTTCTGTATTTATTACCCACTCCTGGTTTTGGCTTACAAATATTGAGGTAAAAATCTCACCAAATACTGAATGTGTGCATGTGACCTTAGCTAAAACTAGGAGTAGAAGCATCAGAGGAAAAGTATAATAGAACCACAGGCACCACTTCTGTATTTATTACCCACTCCTGGTTTTGCCTTAGAAATATTGAGGTAAAAAAATTACCAAATACTGAGGTAAAACACTGACCAAATACACAAGTGCACACGGCCTAAGCCAGAACCAGGAGTGGAATAATCAGAGGAAAAGTATAATAGAAGCACGAGCACCACTTCTGTATTTCTTACCCACTCCTGGTTTGGGGTTACAAATACTGAGGTAAAAATCTTACCAAATACTCAACATGTACAGTGGCCTAAGCCAAAACCAGGAGTGGAACAATCGGAGGAAAAGTATAATAGAGGCACGACTTCTGTATTTATCACCAACTCCTGGTTTGGTGTTACAAATTCTGAGGTAAAAAAAACTCACCAAATACTCAACGAGTGCGTGCGGTCTTAGACTATGTACCCACAATGAGTATTTAGTGAGGTTTTGATGTTGCAACATAACTGGACCTATTAGGTTACTTACATTTTTGTATGTTTATTTTTATATGCATTTTTTATGCATTTTTGGTGCTGTGGTATTTGTCTCTTTTATAAATAAAACTGCCTTATTTTTGATACTTCCTGGTATTTGGCTTTGGCAAAACATTATTGATATAGTAATGTGTGATATATATGAGTTTTAATGAGTTTCTGCCTTGGAAATACGTGCATTTTTAACTGCTGATTTTCTGCATCTATATATGGAATTATGGGGAAAATCGACATATAAAACTCAGGGCAACCGCAAGAGAACTTGACATGTTTCGGACTGGAAACGTGCACCACAGGTCACTTCATGCTGAGTAAAAAAAAAAGCACAGTGGGCAGGAGATTTCAATAAATCCCATCCATTTTCCTGGTATAGTAAGACGCTGCATTGTAGACACAATTAATATTCGTAGTGTGAAAAACTCACTAAAAAGTCAATGTATAATCCAAAAAGAAAAAACAAAAGCCAGTTTACCCCAATCCAATGTCTACTAAAACTGCGGAGGACTCACCATGGATAAGGGGATTGGAAGCACACTCAGAAGTCAATATCCAAGAAAGGGTTTTTTCATCCAGCGTTCACTCCAATAGGTGGTCTTGTAGTTTAAAAAGTAACTTTTATTTCAGAAAGGATAAAAATCCATCTCTTGTTTGTCTGGCAGACAAAAAATATTCTTTTAGATATATATCTCAGACAATGCGTTTCGATGTACTAGACGTCTTCATCATGGTCTAGGTTAAAATGAATACCCCTCCACCATTTTAAAACATGAGGATTAGACCATGTGGTCTAGTGATGGAGATAATTAATTACTTGTGGGTGTATATACTTAAAATCCACCAAAGTGAAAGGAGAAATGGAATATGGAATATATATACTATGTGTGAGCATTATTCGTTTAAAAGAATATATAGAAACTGTGTCAGAATAGAACAGGGTAAATTTTCATATAAAGGAAAAAGGAATCCATATATATAGTTTCTGGGTGGAATAGTATCAATAAGAGACATGAGGAAAGTTTAAATTTTTACATAGAAATATGAGAAGTGTGAAGTTTAGAACTAGTTCAGGATATAGTGGGATGGAAATAGTTAAATTAACAGAATAATATTGGTTATTTCTGTTTTATAATCCAATGGGAAAAAAATGATTAATCTTTAATTATACATCAAACTGACAATATAATAACAATTTATTGACAGATACTTTGTTGTTTTTTGGGTTTTTTTTTCATTGGATTATAAAACAGAAATAGCCAATATAATTCTGTTAATTTAACTATCTCCCTCCCATTATATCCTGAACTAGTTCTAAACTCCACACCTCTCATATTGCTATGTGAAAATTTAAACTCTCCACATGACTCTTAGTGATTCCATTGCACCCAGAAACTATATATATATATATATATATATATATATATATATATATATATATATATATAGATACATATACATATATATATACACATACATATATATGGGCAGGATTTTTCCTTTATATGAAAATTTACTATATTCTATTCCGACACAGTTTCTATATATTCTTTTGAGCGAATAGCACTCACACATGGTATATATATTCCATTTCTCCTTTCACTTTGGTGGATTTTAAGTATATACACCCACGAGTAATTAATTAACTCCATAACTAGACCACATGGTCTAATCCTCATGTTTAAAATGGTAGAGGGGAATTCATTTTAACTTAGACCATGATGAAGACATCTAGTATGTCGAAACGCGTTGTCTGAGATATATATCTAAAAGAATATTTTTTGTCTGTCGGACATACGTAAGATGGCTTTTTATCCTTTCTGAAATAAAAGTTAATTTTTAAACTACAAGACTGCCTATTGGAGTGATACGCTGGATAAAAAAAACCTTTCCTAAAAAGTCAATGTAGGCACACAGTCAAAAGGTGTTATTTTTTTTTAAACCAGCATTATGTTCATAGGCTGGCAGACAATGGTGCTTAGCTTAATAGCTTACTTGTACTAGGCGAATACCAGACAAGAATAGCAATGATTTTTATCTAATGATGTCCATGATAATCCAAAACAACTGGTCATCTAAAATATCTACAGCATACCCTAATGTTCATTACCGGCTGTGCAATTATGTATAAACAGGGCTGTCTGCTTTTACTCATCTTTTACACAAAGACTCATTTAGGAGTAAAAAACTGAATTAACAGAATCTTATTCCGTTAATATATTAAATGTTTCTTTAGAATTATGACATCAGAAATAAGAAAATACTATGAATTTTTTTTTTCCAGGCAAAGCCTCATGCACTATGGGGGACTGGGAATTTCTTGAAAAGTTGCTGGACCAGGTGCAAGAACACTCCACCGGCTTCGGAAAAGTTTGGCTAATATTGCTGTTTATCTTCCGTATCTTGATTCTCGGTCTTGCAGGGGAATCTGTCTGGGGAGATGAACAATCCGATTTCGTCTGCAATACAGAACAGCCTGGGTGTCCAAATGTGTGTTACGATAAAGCCTTTCCAATCTCCCATGTACGATTCTGGGTGCTCCAGTTTCTTTTTGTTAGCACCCCCACATTATTTTATCTGGGCCATGTGATCTATTTATCTAGACAAGAGGAGAAGCTCAAACAAAAAGAAGAGGAGCTAAGAGCTGTAAGTGACAAAGATCCTCAAGTGGACCAAGCCATAGCAGTTATAGAAAAGAAACGGCTAAAAATCTGCATTCAAGAAGATGGCCGAGTCAAAATTAAAGGGGCTCTGATGTACACATACGTTACCAGCGTCATTTTCAAAAGTATTTTTGAAGCTGGCTTCCTGCTTGGTCAGTGGTACCTTTATGGTTTTGTTATGCCTGCTGTATTTGTATGTGAAAGAAAACCGTGTCCTCACAAAGTGGATTGTTTTGTGTCCAGACCCATGGAGAAAACTATTTTTATCTTGTTCATGTTAGTGGTGTCAATTATTTCTCTTCTACTCAACATTTTTGAACTTATACATCTAGTCTTTAAGAGTATGCTCCACACCTTGAGGAAATACTCTCCTTATAAATCCGGCAAAAGATACCCGAAAGAAGAGGATATTTACCCTGCTAAATGCCCTGAGCCTGCGACTGCTCCTTACACTGACAAACCTTATATGTACCTTCCAATGAGTGAAAATATTTCCTACCCAGGGTACAAGATTCAGAACGAAGACAATTGGGCTAATTTCAATACTGAGAAACAGATAGCAATGCACGTCGGGAAACAAGCCAATCTAGAAAACTATTCTAGTAGTTTCACTCCTGTGCCTGCTTGTTCCCATACCGTAATAGAGAGGCAACCAAGTCGAGCCAGTAGCTCTGCCTCAAAGAAACAGTATGTTTGAGCAAATTCTAATATTTTGGCATTTTCTAAAGCCATGGTATAGCTAAATACTTGGTTGTTCTTATTATTGATTTCTAGGTCTGTGCAATATTAAAGGGAACTTGTCATGTGGAAATATCCTATTAACCTATGGGGTTAATCTACAGGGTAATTGCATTCTAAAGCTGCCTGGTGCCTGCACATTAAACCCTCCTGAAGGGAGGAAAAGAACTTTAATCCTCCAGGCAGCTTTCTGGTTTCAGTCATGGGGGTGGTGCTGGCTGGGGTTCAGTCACCGCTCTGTGTATTGAAAGAGGTAGCACCTTGACCCCTGCACTGACTGACAGCCACACAGCATTAGAATAACATGTCAGTCATGGGCAGGGGGCGGTGCAGGCTCGGGTTCAGTCAGCGCTCAGTGTATGGAGAGCAGTGACTGTAGCCACCCGCTGCACTCACTGAAAGCTGCTCTGCATTAGTGGAAGCTGTCAGTCAGTGTGGCATGTGGTTAGAGCCACTGCTTTCCATACACAGAGCGGTGACTGAGCCTGCTTCGGCGCCACCTCTATAACTGAAACCGGAACACTGCCAGGAGGAGTAAAGTTCTGTTCCTCCCAGCAGCGGAGTTTAATAGGTAGGTTCAGAATGCTATTAACATGTAGATTAAGGGGTACTTTGCACACTACGACATTGCAAGCCGATGCTTGCGATGCCGAGCGCGATAGTCCCCGCCCCCGTCGCAGCTGCGATATCTTGTGATCGCTGCCGTAGCGAACATTATCGCTACCAGCTTCACATGCACTCAACTGCCCTGCAACGTCGCTCTGGCCGGCGAACCGCCTCCTTCCTAAGGGGGCGGGTCGTGCGGCATCACACAGCAGGCAGCCAATAGAAGCAGAGGGGCGGAGATGAGCGGGACATAAACATCCTGCCCACCTCCTTCCTTCTGCATGGCCAGCGTGAGCCGCGGTATCACAGGTAGGAGACGTTCCTCGCTCCCGCGGCTTCTCACACAGCAATGTGTGCTGCCGCAGGAACGACGAACAACATCGTACCTGTCGCTGCAGCTAAATTATAGAAATGTCGGACACTACACCGATGATACGATTACGACGCTTTTGCGCTCGTTAATCGTATCATAAAGGATTTACACACTACGATATCGACAGCGACGCCGGACATGGGTCACTTTCGATTTGACCCCACCGACATCGCACCTGTGATATCGTTGTGTGCAAAGTACCCCTAACCCCATATCTGCAAGTTAATAGCATTTTTCCACGTGACAAGTTCCCTTTACGTAAAATGTCTATAAACTATAAATATGTGAAGGAAGTCAGTGGGGTCAACAAAATTTGGGACATAACGGCTCATGTTGACTCCTGGAAAACAGGTAACCTTTTCTTTGCCAGGAGTCAAAATGAGCCAAGAAGATCAAGAAGGTCCTCTGTGATTGGTTTCCCAATTAATAGCTCGCACACTGTATATGACCTTCTATGTGAATTACAGCAGACTGTGATGTGTAGGGCTGTCCAGATTTTGCTTTACAGTATTCTGTGAGAATGTGGGATCCTGTTATACAGGGGCCAGCTGATCATTTGGGTAAAGCATAGAGAGAAAATATGTTAAGTGCTCCTTAGGCATAAGACCTTTAATGGCTTGGGACCCACTACACATATTTTAACTTTTCTTTTCAACATGCTGTTTTCAGGGTTTTCGGAAATAGTTTTAAAAAGTCTTACAATTATTCAATGGATATCATTTTTTACAAGGATATTTGTAACATTTGACACTTTCAATGTGTATGTTCTTTTAGTTTTATATATAAAAAATAAAGTAATAAAAAAATTGCTAAATTGTATTCATTGTAAATTGTGTTGCATAAATAGTCAAACAGTTTCCAATTGAATTCCATACTCAATGAGTTTAGACTCTTTCATGTATTTAGACAAATCCAATCCATTCTAAGGCCTCGTTCAAATGTCTGTTTGTATTCTGTGTTTTTCAAGGATAAAATATGAACCAATTATAGTCTATAATACTATTCAGTATTCACATCGGTGCTTTTTTATGAGCAAAAACACCGATACATACCCATTTGTGATTCAACTCACCCATACAAATCTTAGGGTCCATGAAAGTCAAGGATGGCATCGGTGTGCAATCTGTGTGAGGTCTATGGTTTAACCATTATTTATTACATAAAAGAAAATCACTGACCAAACACTGATGAAAACCTCATCCAAAACATTAATTAATGAAGGTTTATCTTTTTAAATAGTGTGCAAAAAAAGACGTCTAAAGATGATTCTAAAAAAAAGTCATCCATTAGAATACGTTGTCCTGGTGGGATACTGCTTTCTTATCTTTCTAAACCAGTGCGTGGGAATGTTGAGTCCCCCCCCTCTCCCCCAACTGTGTGAGTCACTATGTTAGCCATGAGTTATGGTTCTATGCACTGGTGGCTACAACACAATATCAATACTGACATTATTGGACTTTTTAATTCTCATTATTCTGTAGTTTTTAAACTGTCCTTTACAGAGCCCACAGCTCAGCAGGATCCCTACTTGTTTCTGTATGATTATAACATCTTGCCTCCATTCTTTAGATAATAATATTTATTCATTTATATAGCGCTATTAATTCCATAGCGCTTTACATACATCACCAACACTGTCCCCATAATTCTGACTAAAAAGGGCTTACCTTGTGGAAGGGCTAAACAGTGCACTGTGCTCCTGTCACAGAAGAAGAGGTGCAGCAGATGCCTCCCTGCTGTACATGCCTCCCAGCTGTACATGCCTCCCGAACCTGTGCTGTGTGACTCCTTCCCCCTAGTACTATGAGTATGCAACCCATTGCTGCCCCCCCGTCCAGTGCTGTCTAGCCCCAAGTGCTGTGTACCCTCTCAGTGCTTTGTACCCACTTAGTGCTGTGTACCCCCCTCAGTGCTGTGTAACCCCTCAATGCTATGTAACCCCCTCAGTGCTGTGTAACCTGTGCAGCCTCCTAGTGCTGTCAGTGCTGCCACATAGTGCTCTCCCTGTTGCCTCCTAGTGCGGTCAGTGCTATTAGTACTGCCACCTACTGCTGTTTATGCTGCCACCTAGTGCTCTCTGTGCTGCCACCTGGTGCACTCCAAGCTGCCACCTAGTGCTCTCCATGCTGCCTCCTAGTGCTCTCCGTGCTGCCACCTAGTGCTCTCTGTGCTGCCACCTAGTGCTCTCTGTGCTGCCACCTAGTGCTCTCTGTGCTGCCACTTAGTGCTGTCCATGCTGCCACCTAGTGCTCTCTGTGCTGCCACCTAGTGCTGTCCATGCTTCCACCTAGTGCTGTCCATTGTGCCACCTAGTGATGTTCGTGCTGCCACCTATTGCTGGCTATGCCCCCCCAGTGCTGTCCGTCCTCAGTATCTCCTGTGATGTATACGCCCCTCCTGTGATATATACGCCCCAGCCTCTCCTGTGATGTGTATGACCCAGCCTCTCCTGGAATGTATATGCCCCAGCCTCTCCTGGGATGTATAGGCCCCAGCCTCTCCTGGGATGTATAGGCCCCAGCCTCTCCTGGGATGTATAGGCCCCTCCTGTGATGTATATGCCCTAGCCCCTCCTGTGATGTATATGCCCCCAGCCTCTCCTGTGATGTATATGCCCCCAGCCTCTCCTGTGATGTATATGCCCCCAGCCTCTCCTGTGATGTATATGCCCTCAGCCTCTCCTGTGATGTATATGTCCCAGCCTCTTCTGGGATGTCTATGCCGCAGCCTCGCCTGGAATGTGTATGCCCCAGTGTCTCCTATGATGTATATGCCCCAGCGTCTCCTGTGGTGTATATGCCCCAGCGTCACCTGTGATGTGTATGCTCCCAGCCTCTCCAGACCGAGACAAACCTGGAAAAGCAGTTGTGAGAAACAACATGATCAATATCACCGAACATCACAGCCGCAACAAAGAGAAGAAGCTCCATCCAGCACAGTAGGGGTGAGTTAATTCATTGTTTGACCAAATACAGCTTGGTAGTTTTCAAGTTGATAATTTGGTGTGGAGGTTGGTAGAAAATTCCAAATGGCCCCCGGCAGTAAACAGGTTCCCCATCCCTGCTCTACACACTCTAAGTGCTGCTTCAGACATCTGTGCTAATCGGTCTGACATTGTGAAGAAGATGTGTTTTAAAGGAGTTATCCGACATAAACTCAAAAATTTTTGTTAAGCTAATCTGTGCTGTATTGTCATATAAATCACACCTACATTGTTATTTTTTGTTTTCTAAAGCTGGTGTCACACATAACGACGACGACAACGACGTCGCTGCTACGTCACCATTTTCTGTGACGTTGCAGCGACGTCCCGTCGCTGTCGCTGTGTGTGACATCCAGCAACGACCTGGCCCCTGCTGTGAGGTCGCCGGTCGTTGCTGAATGTCCAGCTTCATTTTTTGGTCGTCACTCTCCCGCTGTGACACACACATCGCTGTGTGTGACAGCGAGAGAGCGACGAAATGAAGCGATCAGGAGCCGGCACTGGCAGCTGCGGTAAGCTGTAACCAGCGTAAACATCGGGTAACCAAGGGAAGACCTTTCCCTGGTTACCCGATGTTTACGCTGGTTACCAGCCTCCGCTCTTGCTGCCAGCGCCAGCTCCTGCTCTGTGACATGTGGCTGCAGTATGCATCGGGTAATTAACCCGATGCATACTGTAGCAAGGAGAGCAAGGAGCCAGCGCTAAGCAGTGCGCGCGGCTCCCTGCTCTCTGCACTGTGACATGTAGCTGCAGCACACATCGGGTTAATTAACCCGATGTGTGCTGCAGGAGAGCAAGGAGCCAGCGCTAAGCGCGGCTCCCTGCTCTCTGAACATGTAGCACAGCGACCTTATGATCGCTGCTTCTGCTGTGTTTGACAGCTAAGCAGCGATCATAACAGCGACTTACAAGGTCGCTGTTACGTCACCGAAAATGGTGACGTAACAGCGACGTCGTTGTCGCTGTCGTTTAGTGTGACACCAGCTTAACTTTTGTTCCTCTTGAATTCACCCTTTATTCTCTGCAGCTTCTTGTTTACATTCAGATCCAGCAAACATGACCACTTCCTGTGCAGAACCTCAGTCAGAGCTGTCACCACCCACCCCAGTGTCCAGCCCCACCCTCTGCCCGCCCCCTGCACACACATTCCCTGTCAGTATATTCTGCCCCAGCACCTGACCTATTATCACTACAGCATTGCAAATAACAGCCCCACATCGGGCTGTGCACCGCACACGGACATATGGCTCTGCACCGCACACATATGGCTCTGTACCGCACACGCACACATATGGCTCTGTACCGCACACGCACACATATGGCTCTGCACCGCACACATATGGCTCTGTACCGTACACATATGGCTCTGTACCGCACACATATGGTTCTGTACCGCACACGCATACATATGGCTTTGCACCGCACACATATGGCTCTGTACCGCACACATATGGCTCTGTACCGCACATGCACACATATGGCTCTGTACCGCACACGCACACATATGGCTCTGTACCGCACACGCACACATATGGCTCTGCACTGCACCGCACATGCACACATATGGCTCTGCACCGCACACGCACACATATGGCTCTGCACTGCACACGCACACATATGGCTCTGTACCGCACATGCACACATATGGCTCTGTACCGCACATGCACACATATGGCTCTGCACCGCACACGCACACATATGGCTCTCCACCGCACACGCACACATATGGCTCTGCACCGCACACATATGGCTCTGCACCGCACACGCACACATATGGCTCTGTACCGCACACGCACACATATGGCTCTGCACCGCACACGCACACATATGGCTCTGCACCGCACACATATGGCTCTGCACCGCACACATATGGCTCTGTACCGCACATGCACACATATGGCTCTGTACCGCACACGCACACATATGGCTCTGTACCGCACACGCACACATATGGCTCTGCACCGCACATGCACACATATGGCTCTGCACTGCACATGCACACATATGGCTCTGTACCGCACACGCACACATATGGCTCTGTACCGCACACGCACACATATGGCTCTGTACCGCACATGCACACATATGGCTCTGCACCGCACACGCACACATATGGCTCTGCACCGCACACGCACACATATGGCTCTGCACCGCACACATATGGCTCTGCACCGCACACGCACACATATGGCTCTGTACCGCACACGCACACATATGGCTCTGCACCGCACACGCACACATATGGCTCTGCACCGCACACATATGGCTCTGCACATGCACACATATGGCTCTGTACCGCACACATATGGCTCTGTACCGCACATGCACACATATGGCTCTGTACCGCACACGCACACATATGGCTCTGTACCGCACACGCACACATATGGCTCTGCACCGCATATGCACACATATGGCTCTGCACTGCACACGCACACATATGGCTCTGTACCGCACACGCACACATATGGCTCTGTACCGCACACGCACACATATGGCTCTGCACCGCACACGCACACATATGGCTCTGCACCGCACACGCACACATATGGCTCTGCACACGCACACATATGGCTCTGCACACACACACATATGGCTCTGCACACATATGGCTCTGCACACGCACACATATGGCTCTGCACACGCACACATATGGCTCTGCACACGCACACATATGGCTCTGCACCGCCCGCCCCCCATCCCCATCCCCATCGGGAACACATGTAAGGAATACATACTCACCCGTCCTCGGTCCCCGCCGCTCCTGCACGTTCGCGCGCTGTCTGTGCTCTGACGTCACCACTGTGCTGAAGAGAGCTCAGACAGCGGGAGGGACAGTGATGAGAAGCAGCGCTGCGCTGCATCTCATCAGCACTTTCAAATGTACCGGCATCTGTGATGCCAGTACATTTGAATGTGTGATCCTGAGCAGGGGCCCGGTGCTGGAGCTGACACCACGGCAGCTGCCGCCAGGCCCCGCCCCCAAGTCACGGACTCCACTGCAGTGCAGGGGGAGGTTACTGGAGAGTAACAGAGGTGCGGGGGAATGTGTGGGAGGGTGCAGGGAAGGGGGCAGGGACTCCTCGCACTGTACAGCCCAGCAGGGAGGCGACATGCTGTTCCACATTTGCATGTCAACATGGTCCTGCCCATGTTGACATGAAATGACCAGAAGCAGCAAAATCGCGGCAGGAGCGGTCACATGACCGCTCTGAGCCGGGGGAGAGGGGCTTACAGCAGGGCAGGTAAGTGGTCACTATCTACTTACCTGCCCCAATGTAGCCCAATAGGGAAATAAAAAAAAAAAGTCAAAAGAAGCCGGATAACCCCTTTAAGTACCAAGTATGCTGCTAATGTATTTAAAATCACTGCTACTAGTGAAGTGCGGATTCCTGAAGTAGCGGAGTCGGGACCGTGTAGCAGGTGGTGTCACCTAGCAGTCGGGCAAGAGCAGCTATAGATTTGATGTTAGATAAGATAGGGTCCAGAGCACACGGCTCACCCAAGCGGGCTCAGGGAAGTTGTGCGACTAGACAGCAGCCGGGACCCTTTAGCGGACAGCAGTGAGAAGAAGCGTGGGGGAACGGAGACATATTGGATCACAAACACCATAGACACCCCCTATACAGGTAAAATATATTTTAACAATAAAAACACAGAAACATGTTTTGGTGAATAAAGGCCGCAGTGTTTATTAATGGGTTACATAATTATTTAATCATTAAATAATTTAACAAATAAATAACATCTTGTATAAATAATTAATATTACAGTATCTCAGAAAAAAACACTGTCCACCGAGGCTTAGCTGGGCGACTACCCAACTAAAAAAAACGCAACTTAAACATAAGGGGAGGGCAGGCGGGGAGCTGCTTGAATTTGCTTCCTGTCAGCAATGACACCTGACAACCAGATGACAGTCTATGTATAACTTACTCTTCCCGCCAAAAGTTATCAGCAAATCTTGGATCTGTTGCAAAAATCTGCCCAGCCAGCTGACCGACTAAAGAAGAACCTAGAAGGTAAGTACCATAAATCATAACAAAACACGGGAGGGAGACAGAGGACAACAGACCTTATCAACTACAATTAATGTACAAATTTAAAGAAATACAAAAGCATTAAAAGCAAGAAATAGGGTGTGAGGCGACGTGAACCCATCACTTTCCCCACTCTAAACACTCTAAAAGGGGGCCTATTCAGGTGCAGCTTGCGGATGAGATCTACGATAGCAAGGATAGGTCGAGTGAAAGTACCCCAAAATACAGTAAACGCAGAACCATCAGAAGAGAAGTCATGCCGGTCATAGTGGTGAAAAAAAAAAACTGTTCAAGTTTTGCTTGCCAAGAGAACTCCGGTGTCACATGTTTTTCTACTGCATCTATGACAGGGACTGGCTGAGGGGTGATGCATACCAACCCAAAGAAAACAATAAGTGTCGCACACCCCACCCAAAGTCATAAACCCACACTGATTCTCTCTGGCACAGGAGTATAGCGCTCCCACGGTCCGGCGTCCGTATCATCCTTCATGACCATGGACCACAATGTATGGAGTAGCCACAGGCCTCCTGACCCGAGCATGATAGCTTTACATGTCTAGGAGGCTTTGATTGATGCTCAGGTCAGGAGAGCCATGGCCAGTTTCTGCGTTGTGGTCCATGCTTGGACTGATTTCTACAGACATTTGCAGCAGGAATATTCCTTTTAAAGGAATTGACAAAAGTGAACTAATTTTTTCATTTCTATCCACAGGTATACATGATACAAAAATATTTTATCCTTTGTCTTCTATAGGAAAATGCTGTGGTTATGCTCTGTGACAAATGCAGAGATCACTGAGCAGGAAGAATGAATAGGTGAGCTGGGGTAATCACATGAATGAAGTGATCTCGCCCAGACTTGATATACATGTTGCAGTTTGTTGCAGTCCTGCCTGTCATGATTATGTCACAACTACTGAAAAGTCATATCTGCAGTACAGAAATGCTAGCCTATTATTAGCCTTAGTGGCCAATGTGAAAACTGCAAGATTTCAGGATATTGTTTTAAAATATAGCTTGATGTGGAAAGGTTTAAAAAAAATCACATTGGATAAGATGTGTGAATGGGCAACTACTTGGCAACTTACATTTAATGTTGATAAATGTAAAGTAATGCACCTAGGACGGAGTAATCCTATAGCTGCGTATACATTAAATGGAAGTAAACTCGGGACTACAGAACAGGAGAAGGACTTGGGTATTCTCATTTCAAATAAGCTGAGCAGCAGCACTCAATGTCAAGCAGCAGCTGCAAAAGCAAACAAGATTCTAGGGTGTATAAAAAGAGAGATTAGATCCCGTGATCCCAACGTATTGTTACCCCTCTATAAATCACTTGTAAGGCCACATCTAGAATATGGGATCCAGATTTGAGCTCCACATTTTAAAAAGGACATTCAGAAGTTAGGGTTAGTTCAAAGGCGGCTAACTAGATTATTACAAGGGATGGGAGGCCTCACATATGATGAGAGGTTGAAAAAGTTGGGCTTGTGTAGGTTGGAAAAAATATGTCTCACAGGAAATCTAATTTATATGTTTAAATACATGTATGGTCAATATTTAAACGACTGGCACATGACTTATTCCTTCCAAAGACAATACTACTACCAGGAGGCACTCACTGCGAGTAGAAGAAAGATTGGAAAGCTAGATTGGAAAGGGTTCTTTACAGTTAGGAGGGCTTTACACGTTGCGACATTGCTACCGAAATATCGTCGGGGTCACGGTTGTTCTGATGCACATCCGGCGCTGGTAGCGACATCGCAATGTGTAAATCCTAGGAGCGACGATGAACGAGCGTGAAACAGTCAAAAATCGCTGATCTGTGTCACGTCGTTCATTTCCATAATGTCGCTCCTGCTGCAGATACGATGTTGTTTGTTGCTCCTGAAGCTCCACACATTGCTGTGTGTGAAGCCGCAGGAACGACAAACATCTCCTTACCTGCCTCAAACGGCTATGCAGAAGGAAGAAGGTGGGCGGGATGTTATGTCCCGCTCATCTCCGCTTCTATTTGCCGGACGCTTAGTGACGTCGCGGTGAAGTCGCGGTGATGCCGAACGCACCTCCCCCTTGAAGGAGGGATTGTTCGGTGGTCGCCGTGATGTCGTCGACCAGGTATGTGCATGTGGAGCTGCCGTAGCGACAATGTTCGCTACGGCAGCAATCACCATATATCGCATGTGCTACGGAAGCGGGTGCTATCGCGCTCGGCATCGCTAGCATTTGCTAGCGATGTCACAACGTGTAAAGCCCCCCTTAGAGCAGTCAGACTGTGGAATGCCCTACCACAAGAGGTAGTAATGGCAGATACTATAACAGCTTATAAAAAAGGGCTGGATGATTTCCTCACTACACACAACATTATGGGTTAGGCGAAGTTCACATGTCCTGTAGTCATCCGTTGGGAAACTGATTTCTGCAGAATAATTTTTTTTAACATGGAAGTCTATGGACAACGGATCTGTTAATGGATTGCTTTGCTATTTAACTATCTGTTATACTTGCATTTATAACGGATCCATTGTTTTCTTAACGGATCCATTACAAATGGATTATAAATAGTAATCTGTTAATGGATCCCTTCTCTATAGACTCAACATGTTAAAAATGGATCCGGACGACATCCATTATTTAACTATGGACAAAAAAGTAGTGTTTGCACAACTTTTTTTGCAAACGGATTTCTAACGCATGCGTGATAATGATGACTACAGGACATGTGAACCCAGCCTTAGAGATGATATAGTGACGAAAATGTGTAATTGATGGAGAAAGGTTAACCTTGATAGACCTAGGTCTTTTTTCAGCCTGTGCAACTATATACAGTATATGTCATGTATAAAAATAAAACAATTAAAACTTACCTAGTTATTTTCTGACTATATAAGTTCATTCTGATATTTCCCTAGTCAAACTTGGATTCTATTGTTAGATTCTAAAATTCGACCTCTATCTAATAGTCCAGTACATTCCTAATGAACGTACTGAGCAAACACAATTGCATCTTTCCTATGAGAAACAATCCTTTCACTGAAGAATTTTCAGAAGAGTAATATATATTTAAGATACATTTACAGTTATTACAGAAATAAGTCCTCTGATGACCTGATAATATGAGTGGAAAACTTCCTCACTCGAGTGGCACTACAGCCAGTTAACCTTGTTTTTTCACCTGACCACACACTATTTTACTTGGCCGATTCTTCTCTACTTTCACTAAAATCCATTTCCTTTTGCTTCCTGACGCCTGGTGCCTTCATATGATTATATTAGAGTCACATCTCCACCCAACACCTTACTCAACTTGGTCTCTTATTAGTGATAGCAGATCCTGTTGGTTTTTTGCCCATACACAAAACAATTTAAAGGCCACTTTACACGCAGAGATAAATCTTTGGCAGATCTGTGGTTGCTGTGAAATCATGGACATATTGTTCCATTTGTACACAGCCACAAACCTGGCACTGATTGTCCACAATTTCACTGCAACCACAGATCTGCTGCAGATTTATCTCTGTGTATAAAGTGGCCTTAACACTGTAAAGGTGAAGTGTTGGACATGCAAGTGTGTGTGTGTGTGTGTGTGTGTGTGTATGTGTGGCGCCCCTGACCTGGTCAGGCGCCACTGAGTACTGCACCCATGCTGGGGACAGTACAATACAGGTAATCCAGAAGGCTGACAGGGGTGTGGAACACAGGCGCATAGTGATCAGGTCTCACACATGTACCCATGAGAGGACCCCTGGGGATCCCAGGAGGGGGCAAGCCTTCACCTTCACTGGAATAGTGGAGGGGGTAGAGCCTCCATCTCCTCTCAAGGGGTGTGGTGGAGAGTCTGGTTGCCAGGTGGCGTAGGCAAGAACAGGAGAGGAGGAGCAGTGAGTCAGTTAGAGCAGAACTCCATAGGGCTCAGTGAGGAGCAGACCTGTGGGGCTGTTGCTGTCTAACAGCGCCCGCGCAGTGGCTACAGACGGGGGAGAACGGTCAACTAGGAGTGCTGCCTGAAAGCCAGCTTCAGCTAGCGAGTGCAACGGAGTGGGAAGTAAGGAGACTGCTAGAGAGCACCAGGCCCAACCGGGCGGCAGATCCCGAAGCGGAGATAGATTCAACTTTCTTCTGCTAAACCTGCCGGTGTGGGGCTCTTAAAGCCCACACCACAACACTACAAAGCCGCAGCCACGTAACCACAAGTTAGGGCCCATAGGTCATAGGAGGCAAGAGGCTGGAGTGGCCTGGTCCGGGGAACAAGCAAACGGCGAAACAAGAAGGGGAGAGAGGCTTGGAGCATCTTCCCTGGGTGACCCCCATAGGGACTCAAAGTCGGGGTCACCCCAAACCACCAAGGGCTAAGGAAGGCGAGTCAGTAGTCACCCTCATAAAGTCAGCCTGAAGGATACCTGGTTCCACCTGGTTCGTCCCAGCTACGCCCGGGTTACTCACCCTGCCAGCAAATGTGAGTAAAAACCCTGAAAGACACTCTGCCTGTGTGGTTATTCTGCGACTTGTGGTACTACAAACCTACACAGGGCCCTGGGGCTTGCCTCACTCTCAGGAGGCTACTACATCCGACTGCACCCACCATCAGCCCCAGGCGTCCCCTAACCTGCAGTGGCGGTCCCCACTGACCGCAATACTGAGAGTGGCGTCACGATCAAACAAGAAGATTTCCTACCAGTGACGGAGATCCAGCAACGTGGAGTCCCTGAAGGTAATGCACCGACACCGACACAGCACCTGCGGGGCTTCACATCTGGCGTCACGAACAGGATAAGGACTAGACCTGTTCAGACAGGTGACCATGTGCCTAGGCGGTCCGCTTGAAAAATTGGAAGCGCCGCCATGTTGCCACCATGAAAAGCGCGCTGAAAAACAACAGCAGCCCGCGCTGGAAGAAGTTACCGCCCACGAAGAGGTGTGGCTACCCAGAGATCCTCTGCAGAGTTCTGACCTTGCCGGCTGAGAGAGCGGAAGCGTCCAGAGACGGCGGAGCAGAAGAGAAGCCAGCAGCTTGGTAGAGAAAATGGAGTCCAGACGCGGATACCCAGAGCCAGGCTCTGCTGCCTGGTGGTGCCGGGAGCTTGCCATCTTCTGCGACCGGCTGGAGGCCGGGATTGTGCGACAGCTTAGGGAAGAACGCACGGAGCTCCTGGAGATGGCTGCGGCGGTGCGGACCTACGAGGAGGGAGCCGCGCGACGCATGTCAGACCGAGCGGCGACGACGCAGACCCCGATGCAGCCACAGATGGGTGAGTCGAGTGATGCCCCGGCCAGCACAAGTGCCCCGACCCCTGCTGCCACGCCCGCGGTCCCGGAAGAGGCGCCCGGCGCGGCGCCACCGAACCAGGCCGCAGCCACGCTAGAAGCGGCCCGCCAAGCCCAGGCCGCTGGAGCGATGCCCCGCCTGTCCCGCAGGGCTCCGACCACCACGGCAGTGCTCATCCGTGCTGCAGGTGTGACGCTGACCCAGGCTGCCACCCTGCTAAACCCGGTCCGCCAAGACCCCAACGCAGCAGCGACGCTCGTCCGCGCCGCAAGTGACATGCTGAACCAGGCCGCAGCCCCGCCGGGTGCGGCCCGCCAAGCTCCGATCGATGCAGCGACGCCCGGCTCAGCCTGCACGGACCCCATCGAGGCTGCGACGCCAAGTGAGACCGCGGCTGCAGTGTCCAGTCCGGCCCGCCAGAAACCGGCCGCGATAGAAACGCCAATCCAGGCCGCCGCCATACAGGGCGCGGCCCGCCAAGACCAGGCCGCCGCCATGCCAGGCGCGGCCCGCCAAGACCAGGCCGCCGCCATGCCAGGCGCGGCCCGCCAAGACCAGGCCGCCGCCATGCAGGGCGCGGCCCGCCAAGAGATTACCTCATCATTTACCCCGGCCTGCAAGGCCAGAGCAGACACCGCTCCCCAGTCCACAGAGGTCCCTGCTAGAAAGACCCTGATAGGAGAGGACCCTGAATACTGGAAGCTGAAGGCTGACCTAGAGGCCCAGTTTCCACAAGAGATGGTGGATCGGTATTTGCTCCCTCCGTATACCCCCAAGGAGATTCCGGCAACCCCTGCAGCTGCGCCAGAGAGTCCACCGCCCAGACCAGCTGAAGAAAGCCCATCCCCAGCACTGCCACCAAAGGAGTGCAGCGAAGAACTAAGGGGGAGAGGGGGCCAGGAAGCTGAGGAGCTGACTCCGACGCCAACCGCAGCAGACCCCTACCCAGAGCCGGAGATGCTGCCCTATTCCCGCTGGGAGGAGGAAGACTTGACACCGTCAGCAGACGAAGATCAGCCCAAAGACCTCACCTGGGAGCCCGCAGGCATGAACCCAGCCCGCAAGACACGGCGCAGCAGAGCAAAGTATCCTCCAACACCACAGTCTCCAGAGCAGAGAGAAGTCACGGTCAGAGACCTGGAGGAGAAAAGGTGCCTAAGAAGGTCCAAAGCCCAGGCTAGAGGACCCCTTTACAGAGGAATAGTAGAGGACTTCAATTTGAAAAGCGGATACGGCTTCATTGTAGTAAAAGGAATAAAAGAGGGCATATTTGTAAATCGGAGAGATGTTCAAGCCCACCTGCCCAGAGGACATTCAGGCAGAAATTTGAAAATTGGGGACTTAGTACAGTTCACCTTACATCAAGGAGAAAGGGGCTACTATGCCTTAGACGTAGCACCATGTCCCAGACAAGAAAGACAAGAAAGACAAGAAAGACAAGAAAGACAAGAAAGACAAGAAAGACAAGAAAGAAAAGACAGAGATAAAGAAACAGATACAGAAAAAGAAACAGACGAAGACCAAGAAAGGAAAGATAAAGATCCTACAGATGCAACAACCACAGACAAAGATCCTACAGATGAAACAACCACGGACGACGACGGAGAGCAAGAAAGTCACAGGTGCCAGTGCCCAACATGCCCACGCCCTGGTGAAAAAGAGGAGTAAAGTAAAGGAAAGTAAGAAGTTACAGTTTTGACCAGTTTTGGCAAGTTTTGTTTGCAACGTTTAAGAAATGTGCCCACAAAAACTATTGTGAGAAATAAACTTTAAGGCTATGAACTTGCTATAGCCACAAACTCTCGCAGTGTAAATAGTTACACCAAAAGGGCACCACCGCCACCAGAGTCAGCCTGTTTAGGGGCTTGGCTCGTCTGCAACCAGGAGGGGCCCGTCCGTAGAAAAGGGCCTTGGCTCACCTGCGACCAGAGAGCATGCCTGTTTATGGGGCCTTGGCTCACCACCACAAAGAGGGTACCTGGTCAGCACCAACTGTGGAGGCCGCCTCTGAATCCTGCCAGAAGAGGCTGACGGCGCGGATCCACCAGGCCAGGTATACCCTGAAACCACCAGCCCATGTAAGCCGCCTCTACATCCTGCCAGAAGTGGCTGAAGTCGTGGCCAACGGGAGAGGAAGATTGGAGGAAAGGTCTGGGGAAACGGATGGCCCAGACCTGGTTACCAACAGGACCGGTGACCTGCCTCCTGAGAGGGTTTTGGGTGGGTTAACGGACTTGTGGGTGGAGGGTGGTGATGTCTGATACCTGGTGCTTTTAAATGTTTTACATGTTTTAACGTTTTATGCACTTTAAAAATGTTGTCTTGCAGCCCGAGGACGTGCTGGTGATAACTAAGGGGGAATGTGGCGCCCCTGACCTGGTCAGGCGCCACTGAGTACTGCACCCATGCTGGGGACAGTACAATACAGGTAATCCAGAAGGCTGACAGGGGTGTGGAACACAGGCGCATAGTGATCAGGTCTCACACATGTACCCATGAGAGGACCCCTGGGGATCCCAGGAGGGGGCAAGCCTTCACCTTCACTGGAATAGTGGAGGGGGTAGAGCCTCCATCTCCTCTCAAGGGGTGTGGTGGAGAGTCTGGTTGCCAGGTGGCGTAGGCAAGAACAGGAGAGGAGGAGCAGTGAGTCAGTTAGAGCAGAACTCCATAGGGCTCAGTGAGGAGCAGACCTGTGGGGCTGTTGCTGTCTAACAGCGCCCGCGCAGTGGCTACAGACGGGGGAGAACGGTCAACTAGGAGTGCTGCCTGAAAGCCAGCTTCAGCTAGCGAGTGCAACGGAGTGGGAAGTAAGGAGACTGCTAGAGAGCACCAGGCCCAACCGGGCGGCAGATCCCGAAGCGGAGATAGATTCAACTTTCTTCTGCTAAACCTGCCGGTGTGGGGCTCTTAAAGCCCACACCACAACACTACAAAGCCGCAGCCACGTAACCACAAGTTAGGGCCCATAGGTCATAGGAGGCAAGAGGCTGGAGTGGCCTGGTCCGGGGAACAAGCAAACGGCGAAACAAGAAGGGGAGAGAGGCTTGGAGCATCTTCCCTGGGTGACCCCCATAGGGACTCAAAGTCGGGGTCACCCCAAACCACCAAGGGCTAAGGAAGGCGAGTCAGTAGTCACCCTCATAAAGTCAGCCTGAAGGATACCTGGTTCCACCTGGTTCGTCCCAGCTACGCCCGGGTTACTCACCCTGCCAGCAAATGTGAGTAAAAACCCTGAAAGACACTCTGCCTGTGTGGTTATTCTGCGACTTGTGGTACTACAAACCTACACAGGGCCCTGGGGCTTGCCTCACTCTCAGGAGGCTACTACATCCGACTGCACCCACCATCAGCCCCAGGCGTCCCCTAACCTGCAGTGGCGGTCCCCACTGACCGCAATACTGAGAGTGGCGTCACGATCAAACAAGAAGATTTCCTACCAGTGACGGAGATCCAGCAACGTGGAGTCCCTGAAGGTAATGCACCGACACCGACACAGCACCTGCGGGGCTTCACATCTGCATATATATATATATATATATATATATACATATATATATATATATATATACTGTATATACATTAAAATGCATTCATGTATCTTAGCATTCCCGTGGATAAGAAGTCCAATGTTTGTTATTAATTTGCAGAAAACAAGTCCCCATTTTCCTCATGTTTGACGTTAGGATGGTGAATGAAATCACCAGTTACTGGAAGACTGCAGCACATGGACAGGTTTAGCAAAAAGCTATGGTCGGTATTGAAAGACAAATTCCTCTCCATCTTAAAAAGGAGGGAGCAACAGTGATAAGTGTCCTGCAACATGTGATCCAAAAGGTAACCAGAAGGCTAGCAGAAATTTACTCCTTCTAGTCTGATCACTAATGAGCACACAGCTGGTCAATGCCCGAGCCTGCTTGTGCAACTAGAAGCACTAGAGACAACCTAGTGAGGAGTATCAGAGTCTGTGGTCTGAACAGTGTCTGATGCCGCGATGACACTCGGCGAGTTTAGAACCAAATACTGTGTGACCGTTATGACCTTAAAGAAAACCAACCAGTAGGATTTCCACATATAAAGTACAGTTAGTGCCATACTGGCGTTAAGATGGTGAATTAAATCATACCTTCAGTTTAGAGATTGGATGTTTGATTGCAGAAAAAAATGTTATCAAAGGTACAGAAATAAGTGCACTGGTTGAGTGGCATGTGCATCGAGGCGGGCCTTTGTGGGTTGGGTTTCAATAATGATTCCTACCCTGGCTACCTGCCTCCCCTCTTTTTAAATGTCTCCCCTCTGCCGCAATGATTCACACTATGGCCACCGCATGCACATTAGAATTTTCAAGTTTTTCTACAACTCTTCAACAAAATAGCACTGGAATCAGAACATGCATGCACTACCATCTCAAGCGCCATTTTATAGAAGACACTGTAATGTTAAAAGTGAGCCGCAGCGGAACATGCACAGATTTTTTTTTTTAATCAGTGCATGCGCCACCGCCATTCATAGTCATCTCCACAGTGTCCTCAGTAAAATGGCGCCGGAGATCGTGGTGCGTGCATGCATTGATTCTATCACCATTTTATTGAAGAGTTGGAGAAAAACTTGACCAAAATTCTGTGCACGCAGCCATATTGTTAATTGCAGTGGAAGAGGGGAGAAATTTAAATCGAGGGACAGCAGCAGGCAGGGGAGGAATCATTACTGAAGACCAGAAAATCAATGCTCTAAGGACTTTTGCCCTCTCTATATACCAACAGTTGACTAATAAATGTATCCTTGATCTGCAACCATGTCGAGATACATTTGTACCCTCTATTCTCACAGAATCAAAGGTGAATTTGAGTCTTGAGCCATTTGTCCCATACAGGAGACCACCAGGTAGACTGCACTTGGAACCCATTTGGTCCTCCCGCTTTTCCTACTGTTTCTCTTTTTACAGTTTTCTTCACAGTTTTCTCTTTAACTGTTAAGACTGTCTATTCTAGTGATATGTTTAACCATGGTTGGTGTCAACTGTATGGTACACTGGACATGATATTGGAGATACAAGATATGGAAAGGAGTACTGCTGTTTTTACAGGAAAGTAGACTTGTTTTCGTAATCTCATACAACTCATTTAGGCACTGTTATGTGTGATAAATACTGTAGTACGATGTTTTACCTAATGATGTATATTCTGCTGGGAAACCATTGCAGTTGTTTTGGAATTATAAAATCATCACTGATCCCCGTCATTCCTAACAAACACATTCCAATAGCTGGTTTGCCCTGGTACGTCCTTTGCTGCTTAAACAGCTGGAGGAAACAGGTCTGCAAGTCCTTCCAAAAGCAACATGCAGCCATAGTCCGGATATTTCCCAGGTCATTGGTTGTGTTTTTGGAGAAGGTGAGATCTGAGTGTTTACCCAGCAATGACCATCATCCTCCGAAACTAAACTGCAAATGAAGCAAAAAAAGCACCTTCTTGTTTTTATAGAATCCTAGAGGGAAGGCTAAACTGGAGCTGATAAGTGCCATTGATTCTGAAAGACAGGAAGTCACTCAATATATATGTGGAGAAGATGAACTACAAAATGTACCTAGTAAAAAGAGCAAAAAACAAGTCAATAATATTCATGCAGGAAAATATTCATTCTAGGTCAAAACATAAGAAAGGGAAGTCTTGAGAACCTTGAAGACTTAAAAACGTGCAAGAAACAGCATTTTAAGAACTTTTTGCTGTTTGCCCTTTTCTCGACCTTCTATTGCCCCTCAGAACAGAACTGATTGCCTATTTCCTATTTTGCTTAACTTATTGCTTGTTTCCTGACTCCTTTCTGCCAGTGCCCAGACAGCATAAAGTCAACCTCTAAGAATACTAATAACTAGACTGCTTTAATAACATCTTATATCAATCAATGCCTGTAATATAAAAATCTGCTCTAAAATATGCCAACAAAAACACATCCTAATCATCATCCACGTTAATAATAATGTAAAAGAATGGAAGAGAGGAGAACATGGATTTTTCCAGAAGTTTTAGGCTATGTGCGCACTTACCGGATTTTTCGCGGATTTTGCCGCGGATTTGCTGCATGTTTCACTGCAGAAAATGTTCATAACATCTCTGCAGTGAATCACCAGCAAATCCTATGGAGAAAAAAAATCCTGTGCGCACTGGGCGGAATTTGACAGCTGCATGTTTTGCTGCGGGAATCCCGCAGCAAAAACAAGTGCATGTCACTTCTTTTCCGCACAGCGCTGCGGGATTTTACTCCATTGACTCAATGTTAATCAAGAAATCCCGCAGGGAATAACGCAGGCAGCAAATTCTGTGCGGTTCACTGAGTTTTCCTGCGTTATTCCCTGCGGTATTTTGCGGTTTACCTCCGGTAATGTGCATCACTTGCTTGCGGTTTTGCAGGGAAGTGATGTCATTACAGGAAGAGGAAGCCGTGCAGAGAGTAAACACACACACAGATCACAGACACAGACATCACAGACACATAGATCACATAGACACAGACACATAGAACACACATAGAAAGAAAACGGAAATATAGAAAAAAAAGAACGTGGGCTCCGCTGCATATTTACCTTCCAGCCGAGGTAAGCACACAGCGGCGGCCCGGTATTCTCAGGCTGGGGAGGGAGAGGGGCAGGGATAATGTCCCCCGCCTCACTCCCCCTCCCGCAGCCGAGAATATCAGCCGCAGCTGCCCCGGCACTGTCGCATGCAATATGCGACAATACCGGCGTGTCCTCGGCTCTTCTTGCCACCGTGTAGCAGTGGTGGCAAGGTAATACAAGGGGTTAATGGTGATGGGGGACCACCGCCATTAACCCCAGGCTTGATCATGGCAGCGTCTATGTGACAGCTGACATGATCAACCCATAAGTAAAGTGAAAAAAAACACAGACACCGAAAAATCCTTTATTTTAAATAAAACAAACAAGCCTCGTTCACCATTTTATTAACCCCTCCCAAACAAAGCTCCGGCGTAATCCAGGTCCGACGTCCTGCGCTGCTTCCATCCAGCCGCGACTGTCACAGACACAGCGCTGAATGAAAGCAGCAGAGGTAATTACCGGTCATTTCCCACGGCCGGTAATGTGAACTCACTGCCGACCGTGGGAAATGCAGCGATCTGTCATCTATCTCTCTATCTGTCTATCCCTCTATCTATCTATCTATCCCTCTATCTATCTATCTATCCCTCTATCTATCTATCTATCCCTCTATCTATTCTTCTGTCTATCTACTCTCAGAATTAAATAACTTTTTTTTTTTTTTTTTTTCTTCTTCAATGTGCTTTATTGCATTGAATGCAATAAAGCACATCCCAACCCGCACGCGGCAAAACCGCGGCAATACCGCGAATAATACCGCGGTAAAACCGCAGCAAACCACGGCAAACCGCATGCGGTTTTCAGGTGCGGTTTCCCGCGGTTTTTTACCGCGGGTGCGGTAATCTTTGAGGGCATGCGGAATTTTCTCAAGAAAATTCCACTTCCCAGTGCGCACAGAGCCTTACACATTTTAATTGAGATTTTGCAAGATATGTCGTCAGCGTGTGACTGGTGTGCTTTCTAGCAGCTCACCGATCATCCAAGCATAGTATAACTAAACTGATTCCAACAGTCCCAACTGTCATGATTTTTCAGAAACAATAATGGAAAATTAGGGGTTTCCTGGATCAAAAAGTAGGTGTTCCCTGGTGACATGTGGGGGTGTTACCGAGTGGCATTTGGGGAATTCCAGTCGAGACTTGGTGCAGGACTTAAGTAGGTCAGATGCCTATTGATCACACAATACTAATATATATTGAGCACCAATAATTCCACAGCGCTTTACATACATTGGGCAACACTGCCCCCATTGGGGCTCACAATCTAAATTCTCTATCAGTATGTCTTTGGAGTATGGGAGGAACCCAGAGGAAACCCATGCAAACACGGGGAGAACATACACACTTCTTGCAGATGCTAACCACTGAGCCACTATGTTGCCCTAATAATGGAACATCCTAACGATAATCTTATATTCTGGAAAACAAGGATTTGAAAACAAAATGGTGAAAATCAGGAGCTGTCCTCTTTTTAAATAAATGTCTGCTGGTATGTAGAGTGTGCACCGCACAGTGCTAGGATTCTCCAGTATTGCCATTGAGATTGGGCATTCACATGATGCAGCTTTTTGGCCTTCTATTGGCACAGGCATCAAGTCTCTTCTGCAGAGGTGCCATTCCCAGTGTTTCCGGTGTGATTAGACGCACGTAGGGGAACACTGGGAATGGCACCTGCGCAAAAAACACTTGATGCCTATGCTCATAGAATGGCGGAAGTCTCCCGAGGAAAGAAGAGACCAGTCATGCGCATGTGTCGCGGGCAGAGGGGATGCGCTCACCACGCTCGGGTCCGGGGCTTCTGCTGCTGCTCGGTGGCTCGAGCGGTGGGCCGGACCCGGGGACTCGAGCAGCACTCCTCGCCCACGAGTGAAAAGGGGGTGGTTTGTTTAGGGTGATAGTTCGTGACGCCACCCACGGGTCATGGTGATAAAGGGCACCACCGCTGCTGGTGTCGGGAATCCCGGGAGCGATGGTAGGGAGCAGCTAGGATGTTGTCCCCTCCGTGGGTAGGGGTTGGTGATCCCGGGGCCCGGTGGTGTAACGGGGAGGCTGGATGGCTGGGGTGCAGGGGCAGCGCGGCGCGGTGCCGGATGGCACTAGTGTACTCACTCAGGCAGTCAATGACAGAGTCTCTGGTAAAGCAAACGACTGGATGGACGGGTCCCGCAGTCGGCTGCAGTGTTTGTGCTCTCCCCGGACAGTGTGATGGTGGCTGTCTTTCCCTGCACCTTGTTAGAATGTTCTGACTCCTGTGGTTGCCCACCGGTAGTCCGCTCCCCAGCGTATAGGTACCGAAGGAGCCCGTTTTGCCCGCAGGCGCTGGCCCTTGGATCTCTAGCCTATGGCGGTGGCTGTATATCCTCACGGTGTGGACTGTTGCCTTCTGTCGGGTCTTTGTTGTTAGGAAACCCCTGGGGTTCCGGTCACACTCGGATTTGACCGTTGTCGGCGGCTCCAAGCCTAGTCGGGGTCCGATGGCCCTGCCTGTGTGCTTAGCTTCACTCCACTCCCCGGTTCGGTACCATCGGGCCACCGCCCGACCCCGGTCCTACGGTTCTGCAGAGGTCCGCTAACTCCTGCAGACGGCCACCACCGTCTGCCAACCTTGCTGACAGTGCCTGGGCTCCTACCCAGACACTAACAGGTTCTGTCCTCTCACTTTCACCTCCAAACTTAATCTCTGTCTCTTTTCCCGCCTCCAGGCCTGTGAACTCCTCGGTGGGTGGGGCCAACCGCCTGGCTCCGCTCCACCTGGTGTGGACATCAGACCCTGGAGGGAGGCAACAAGGGTTTTTGTATGACTGGTGTGACTATCCAGGGGAGGGGGTTTGTATGTAGTTATGTCTGTGACTACCTGGCTAGTCCAGGGCGTCACACATGCGCAAGATTTCCTCACAACTGGCAAACGTCACAGGGACAGACTGATGCTTATGGAAAACACGATATATGGAGATGAAATGTTGAGGCAGCGTTATCTTCTAGGCAACGTCCTGAAAGAGGTAATTTACATTAACAGATAAGATCATTTCTCAGAAAAAAAGGCATCTGATGTGCAACATACCGATATTACTTTTTTTAGCAGTCTATAACCAATAATTGAGATAGCTCAAATGTGTGAGATGATTCCCTTAAAAGGGAATGTACAATCAGAAAAGGATTTGTTTAATTCAGACTTTTGTTAAAGGGAAGGTGTCGTCAATTTTTTTTTTTTTTTCAATAACTGAAAAAATATAAAGTATTAAAGTTTTAATGTTATGTTTAAATAATATTATTTGTTTTTAATTGAGAACAATATATTTCTCCACTTTTAAACACTAGGGAGAGCAGCTGCTGAAATCCTACTGTAGAGCTACTGTAGAACTAGTTCACATTACAACTGCAGTAAAAGTGGGTGGATTCTGCTCTCCTGTGTGAGATGTCACAGCTCCCCCTTCCAATCTGGGTGTTTCCAAAAGGATAAGAGAATAAAGTTTAGGATCACAGTGCGTAGCCATTTTGTTGGTGGCCGCAAAGTGATCCTAATATGTCTAAAGGGTCACTAAGGCCAGCTGCATAATGCTCCACTGTATCCCGCGCCACACTGTATCCCAAAGCCCCGCTGGCTGTTTCCCAATGCCTCGCTGTTTCCTAATGCCCCGCTGACTGTTTCCCAATGCCCTGCTGACTGTATCCCAATGCCCCGCTGGCTGTATCCCAATGCCTCACTGTATCCCGCTCCCCCATATACTGTGCTGCCGGCTTGAATCGGAGGTCCGAAGTGACATGGGGCAAGGAGGGGTGATTTTCAGCCTGAGCGGCACTGCACTACAGATGTCATGCTGCGATCACTGCTTCCAACCGCATACACTCACCTCAGACCTGCGCCCCTGGCAGCCTGTCCTGTCAGCAATCACAGTATGTAGCAGTGGAGGCCCAAGGTGAGCACATGTAGGGAGGCGGAATAAGCGGCGGGGGAGGGGGAGTGATCAGAGGGGGGGTGAATGACAAAGTGCGGGGTGTGAACGGCAGAGTGGGGAGCAGCATGCCAGGATCAGTTACAGTGCAAGCACCACTGCTCAGCACCGGTACTCACCCCATCCATCCCGGCGGGTGACAGGGGGAAAGTGGAGCACACAGCATACACTGTGAACTCCACAAAGATGGTAGTGATGTCCTCATTCTGCTGTGAACTGGATAGCCCAGAGGGCGCACCCAGATGACAGCAGACGCTGTTTCTGTGGTAAGTATAGGGGTCAGAGCCCGACAATGAGTCAAGGCACAGAGGGCTGCCTCAGGAGGAGGAGATGAGTAACTGTCATTGCAAATCCAAGATGGCAGCCCCTAGTGCTTCAGTAAAACTAGAATTAAATAAAAACTAAATAACAGTGAGTTTAATTTTGTATTAAAAATACTTGATTTCATAATCATTATTATTAATACAAAAATTAAAAAATGTGGCACCTTAACTTTAAATATCGTGTTTTTCCAAAAATAAGTATTATACTTTTTTTTCGCCCCCAAAAAAGCACTGGGGCTCATTTTCGGGGGTAGGTCTTATTCTTGGGGAAATATGGTTAGGGGTAAGTTTACCCCCCAAAAAGTGCAGATCCCCCTTACCAGGAGACTCATATCTCATACTCATACTTACCAGACCCCAGTAGTCTGTGAGGCTCCCAGGTCCTCCCTGTGATCTCCAGCGGGCGCTCCCAGCAGGTATGCTGCACGCCGACCTCCCCTGCTTCTGGCCAACACTCACACATCTGACGGCACACACACATACATATACACACACAAAATCACCGATCAGATCACGCACACACTCACTCACCACATCCGGCAGTACAGAATTCCTACAGCCACAGGGAAAAATGGGTAAAAGTTACACGTCGCAGGTCCTGTAAGGATTCCATCCGCAGCCGCAGGTCCTTACGCTCCACTGCACTGCATTTCAGGATCCTGCCAGCCAGAAGAAATCGGTATCGCTGGATGTGGTGACTTTGTGTGTGCGTGCGATCTGATGGGTGCGGCTGTGAGTTCTGATGTATGTTGGTGAGCGATTTAATGTGTGCAAGTGTGAGCAATCTCATGTGTGATTGTGTGAGCGATCTGATGTGTGATTGTGAGTGTGATCTGATGTTTGTGTGTGCGCAACCTGATGTGGCAAATGTGATTGCGGGGTGTCCGCTGTCTATAACGAAGTGTCTTGCAGTATTCTTTAACTTTTTTTAGCTGCATGGACACTTCATTATTGAACCACGACTAGGGCTTATTTTCAAGGTAGGGTTTATATTTAAGCCTTGATCCGAAAATGTTGAAAATACCTGCTAGGGCTTATTTTTGGGGGAAGGTTTATTTTTGGTAAAACACAATATGTCTTTAACCAAATCTTGGTAATGAAATCCACATGTAAAATTAGCAACAATAGACTGATTCAGACATATGTTTTGCAGTGAAGTGTCGAATGAATGTGTGTAAAGGTCATGGAGAGCAGGAGGAAACTGTAACATCACCTTGTGATTGGTGGATCTGTTTTATCTGCTGTGTATGGCGATGTTATCTGTAATTGTAATCCTTCCTCTGATAAAGAGTCTGCTGAAAACTCTTTTAATTCTTTTAATTTTGTTTTCTAATACACACTGGGATATTGAAAAAAAATACAACACATTACCCAAATTTGAAAGAATATACATTTAAAGCCTGCTTTACACGTTGCTATTTCGCATACGATATCATATGCGATTTGCAACGCCCCCATCGTATGTGTGGCATGTTCAATTTGTTGAACGTGCCGCACAAACGATTAACCCCTGTCACACGTACTTACCCGTCCATACGACCTCGATGTGGGCAGCAAACGTCCACTTCCTGGAGTGGGAGGGACGTTCGGCGTCACATCGACGTCACGCGGCAGCCGGCCAATAGAAGCGGAGGGGCGGAGATGAGCGGGACGTAAACATCCTGCCCACCTCCTTCCTTCCGCATTGTCAGCAGGAGCCGCAGACGGAGGTAAGCTGTCGTTCAATGTTCCCGGGGTGTCACACACAGCGATGTGTGCTGCCTCGGGAACATTGCACAACCGCACGTTCAATCTTTGAGGAATGAACGACATGCATGCGATGAACGGATTTTCGTTCAATCGCAATTGCACGGAGGTTTTACACGCTACAATCATACTTACGATGCCTGATGTGCGTCACTTACAAAGTGACCCCGCCGACACATCGTAAGATTTATTGTAGCATGTAAAGCGGCCTTAACACAAAAAAACTGATTTCAACAATAAGTCATTTTCTGATGATACATATCTTTTAAAGGGGTATTCTCAAGTTGTCTGTTAGGCTGGTTTCAGATGTCCGTGTTTAATCAGGTACCAGTCACAGGCATGGTTATGGTCACCCGTGTGTCAAACGTGCGGCACACATGCGGCACACGTGTGACATCCGTGTTTTCACACGTGTGACATCCGTGTTTGCACACGTGTGACTCGTACAGGGTAAAACTCATGTCTCTGCAATGAAAAGATGTTCTATATTTATCTGTATCCAGTGATGCTGTCTTCTGCTCTGCTGCCTCCCGCTCCTAATCCCCGCTCATTATTTTCATTGATTATTCACTGCCCGAGGATCTGGAAGACAGACGGAGCATCGCGGGGACAGCGCCGGACAGCACAGCCGAGGACGGCACCGTCGGGGACATCGCCGGTGACAGGTGAGTATACAGCAGTTTGTGCAGTGACATCCAGGGGGTCATCGGAGTTCCCAATGAACTCTCATGATCCCCTGGAAGTCACCATCATGACACTCGCTGTAGCGCAGTTGTCGCAGGGGTGTCATCAGGAATCAGAATTCATTGGGAAATCCGATGACCTCCTGGACATCCCTACTCACACACTGCTTGCAGGATACTCACCTGTCACTAGCGATGTCCCCAGCGATGCTGTCCTTGGCGATGCTGTCCTCGGCGATGCTGTCTCCAGCGCTGTTACCGCGATGCCCCTGCTCTCAGCTGCTCACTGCAGTGAATAATCAATGAAAATAATGAGCGAAGGTCAGGAGCGGGAGGCAGCAGAGCCGGAGACAGCATCGCTGGATACAGGTAAATACAGAAAATCTTTTTATTTTAAAACCCCTGTTTTCTCTAGTCCGTGTCACACTGATGTCACACGGATCACATTAGTGTGCAGTCTGTGTGACACCTGTGCTGCCACAGAAAAAATGGACATGTTTCCATGTGAGCGTGCTGGGAATAGAGGGGCCACACGGTCTGTGTGAAAACATGGCCGTGTGAGTACAAAATAGGGAAACATGGGTACGTGTGACATCCGTGTTAAAAATGGATGTCACACGTACCTAAAACACTGACGTCTGAAACCAGCCTTAAGCAGCTCAGAGCTATGCAGCCTCCTCACTTCCTAGTCTCTGGTAGGGTGGGCTCTCCTTCTTGAGTGACAGTTCTGGTGAACAAAGTACCTGTGCAAAGCAGTAAATGATCAGCCGAATTGAACTGCTCATGCTATACATAAGTATTTTTATGCAACAATGGCAGAAAACTGGTTAATATTACTAAAATATTATATAGCGATACTCATCTATGTCATGCCTTGACACTGTATCACTCCATATTTAATTACCAGAGTTCTTACCAGCGGATGGTTTCTACAATCAAGGTGTCATACCTCTTCTAGAAAGTGCGTTAGACATTGCTGGGAGTTAAATGGAACAACACTGGACTAGATTACGTGTAAAAAAAAGCACTAGTTTGCAGTTTAACCAGATATCTCCTGTACATCAGCACATCCTGTGTTCCATGGTTTAGCTATTCAGAGTTAATAGTTATATCTGGGATATTTTTAGTCAACAATTTTATGTAGACATTTTCATAGAGATACTCTCAAGGGAAAGAAAAACATTCAGTGAAATGCGACAGAATATGGTTCCTGCCTCACTGATGTCCTGGGAAAGGTCACACAATCGGGAACAGCGAGGGAAACATGAACTAGATAAAAGTAGTAACTTGAAAAGTGAAATAAACTTTTTTACTACCACTATATAATTAACACATTAGTTTTATGTTCTATTATAGCCTAATAGATATTTTACCAAATAAAGAATTCTACAATAGTATTGAAAACAATCTAAGGCTTCATTCAGACATCCATTTTTCACATACGTGTTTTAACCATAATTTTCACGGGTGGAACAGCCTTTATAATCTATGGAGTTTTTCACATTTCCATGATTTCGGGCATACTGTGTGTCTACAAAAAAAAAAAAAATCACAAACACATGTCCGTTTTTGATCCATGTCATGTATCAAAATGACCCATGCAAGTCTGTGGGTCAAAAACATTTTAAGTAACAGAAGCAATGCAGATCATAAAGAAAATGATATTGTGAGGACATAAATGGAGGTATATTGTATAATGAAGCCCACTAAGGTTCTTTGAAATATCTCATGGTCCGAGGAATGAAGAGTTGCAACCCTACGTACATAAATTGCATGTAAAAAGGAGCTAGAATAAGGCTTTACATGCTGGCCGCTTCCACAAACATCTGTGTAAATCTCAATCATCACAAAGTAATTAAACCGTCCCACCCTATGTGTTGGGACAAACATATAATCATTGAGTTCAGGTTTTTCATCCAGTCCTAAATGTATGGAATGACAAAAAATCAGTTAGATGGATTCACAACTGGCTTAATGATCGCAAAGAGTAATACTAAATGGATACACATCAACCTGGAGGAAAGACAAAAGCGGGGTGCCACAAGGCTCTGTCCTGGGGCCAGTGCTGTTTAATATCTTTATAAATGATCTGGATAACGGAATTATTGGGAAACTCATAAAATTTGCAGATGATACTAAGATAGGAGGAGTAACCAACACTAGAGAAGAAAGAGAGTGTATTCAAAAGGATCTAGACACTCGAATAATGGGCTGAGGAGAACAGATTGTTTTTTAACAGGGACAAATGCAAAGTCCTACATCTGGATAAAAGAAATGTAAAAAGCATATATAGTATGGGAAGAATATAACTAGGTTATAGCACTGGGGAAAAGGACTTTGGCATAATAGGGGATCCCAGATTCAACATGAGCCAACAATGCGGAGCTGCAGCTAAAAAGGCCAACAAAATTCTGGGATGTATCAAGACAAGCATTGAATCTAGATCAAGAGAGGTAATTATTCCCGTATACTCTGCTCTGCTCAGACCCCACCTGGAATACTGTGTACAGTTCTGGGTGCCGAAATTCAAGAAAGACATCGATGTATTGGAGCAAGACCAGAGAAGAGCAACCAAGATGGTAGAAGGTCTGCAAACTATGTCATATGAAGAACGGCTAAAAGAACTAGGAATGTTTAATTTGAAAAAGAGAAGGCTGAGAGGAGATGTAATAGCGGTCTACAAATATCTGAAAGCTAGTCACAGTGCAGAGGGAATCACCCTATTCTCATTAGCACAAGGATGTACAAAAAATGGGATGAAACTTAAAGGAAGGAGATTCAGATTAGACATTAGGAACAACGTTCTGACAGTGAGGGCAGTCAGGGAGTGAAACAGGCTACCACGGGAGGTGGTGAGCTCTCCATCAATGGAAATCTTCAAGCGGAAAATGCATAAACATATAGCTGAAATGATTTAGGAAAGTCTGCACTCGCAGGGGTTGGGATCGATGGCCCTTGAGGTCCCTTCCAACTCTACCATTCTATGATTCGATGATTAAATGCTCAAGTGTATAAAATCAAGCTTCTAGCCCTTACAAACATTTGAGAAAGAAAGGGTCATTCAAAAGAGCTTAATGAATTTGAACATGGACTTGTAATAGGATTATGTAATGTCAGTTTATGAAACCTCTTTCCCCAAAATATTCCGTGAACAACTGAGCAGTATTAGGAACCACAGCATTTAGGAACCACAGCAACTGATCCACAAAGTAGCAGAACAGATAAAGTTATATTGTGGGGTCACCAAATGCTGAGGTGCATCACACATAAAAGTCGCCAGCTTTCTCCTGACTCAATAAATACAAAGTTCTAAACCTCCTCTGGGGTTAATTGTACAATGGGAACTCCATGGCATGGGCTTCCAGGACTGAACTTATGTAGGAATAGTCTTATAAAGAGGTTCTCCTTTACAACATTTATTGCTTATCTAAAGGATAATGTAGAGCATAACCATAGGAAACCAGTATATATAGTCTAAAATATTGATACATGACAAACACTTTAAACATATTATATCCCCAGTATTTAGAATGCTTTGGCTACTACGTGGACCTTCATGTCATTGACACAAGATATTTGTGGGAAAGTTGCTCCCTTATGCCTTTCTAATGTAATGATCAGTAAGCCAACTTGTAAATCCTCTCTCCATTTCATCTGCATGTTAATGTGTTACTCTAAAACATAAAAACACACAAGTTGATGGGTTATTGTTAACTTTTAGTTATATCTTGGGATCTAAAATTCTGTAAGGAGATTGACTGGTGATATTTTTACTTATAGTTTGCACTTCACATGTTAATTTTTACTTCTGGATTTACCTAAAAAAATCCTTTGGTCAAAAAATCCTTTTAATCTCTTGACTATTCTCAAAGTGACCTTTCAGCCCAGTTTTAAATAATTATTATATAAAATTAATACATAAACACCTTACTTTTTACCTTCCTTTTCATCTCCACCACTGCCATTTCGAAGTAGGTGGGGTGGCTTCTGTAGCATCGTAGGAGGTGCTGTGGCAGAGGCTCTCATTTTTAACTGAAGCCAAAATTCTCTGTTGTATGGCTGATCCATTGGTGCCCAACAGACTACATTAATTAATATTGGGTCCGACGGGTTTTGCCTTGATTTCCATAATTTTGATGGGAAGAGAAGCGCTGCATTCCAAGACTAATGGAGCATCTGATAGCAATGCTGTTGTCATGGTTGTAAGAGACTAGTGACAGGTTCTGGGCCAGAGTCTCACTTTGCCTTGGGAAATTCTGCAGATTACATGTATTCCCTTTCCTTTGGGAAGGAGAGGGTTAATGTCAGTATTACTTGCCAGCAAGCATTCTCTTTACCTTCTCAGGTGTTTCTGTTTAGACCCCTTCCAGTCCCTAAATCTACCCCCTGCTCCCAGTAGAGAGTGCTGGTTATTCTCATTCATTTGGATGCTTTGCCTGGAGGTGGAAGGAGCTGGTAGAGCCCTCTCTGCAAGTTGCTCTGTAGGCAACAGTCCTAGTGCTGACTGCAGATGTCTGTTGCTGTGTTTTCCCCGTCTGTCTTTCCTTCACCTGGTGGGTTATTAGTGGAGCGGTGGGGTTAGCATCTCTTACCTGCCAGCTCACTAACCAGGGCTATTACAGGGTTTGCCAGGGTCTCAGGTATCCTGCTCGGTGACAGGTGCGGAACCTGTATAGGCACTGGTTAGGAGTGTAGGGTACAGCTGAAGGTGAGTGAAGGAGGTGTCCCATTTTCCCCTCTCACTAGCACTAGGGCCCACCGTTGTTAAAGTGTTCCCGATTTACCCTATTTTGTGTTGTGTGGTGCATCGTGCACCATGCTTTCTGAAGTCACTAGCATGACAGTTGCCTAAAAACAAAAACAAATATCCTGGAAATTACATATATATATATATATATATATATATATATATATATATATATTAGCTGTACTACCCGGCTTCGCCCGGGTTAATAACTGCTGTATTAATAAACAATTATTCTGCACACAAAAACCACAAAACAAATAGAAATGTAATTATTAAAAGGCAAAAACTAAGCTGATAGAAGCATTTCACAACATATATTTCAACACCCCAGATATTTCACACAGATTTAACTAAATTGGCCAAGTAATGTGCTCCTTCTATCTTTTCCCCGTCTGTCTCTGTCTGTCTCTTTCCCCGTCTGTCTCTTTTCAGTTGTCTCTTTTCAGGTGTCTCTTTTCAGGTGTCTCTTTCCAGGTCTGCCTCTTTCCAGGTCTGCCTCTTTCCAGGTCTGCCTCTTTCCCCGTCTGTCTCTTTCCCCGTCTGTCTCTTTCCCCGTCTGTCTCTTTCCCCGTCTGTCTCTTTCCCTGTCTGCCTGTCTCTGTCTGTCTCTTTCCTTGTCTGTCTCTATTTCTCTGTCTCTTTCCCCGTCTTTCTCTATCAAGGTCTGTGTCTTTCTCCATCTATCTTTGTCTGTCTCTCTGGCTGTCTCCTCCTTCCCTGTCTGCCCGTCTCTGTCCCTGTCTGCATGTCTGTCTGTCTCTTTCCCCATCTGTCTCTTTCCAGGTCTGCCTCTTTCCAGGTCTGTCTGTCTGTATCTATCTCTCTGTCTCTTTCCGGTCTGTCTCTCTCTCTGTCTGTCTCTCTCTGTCTCTCTCTATCCGTCTCCCCACTGACATCTTATTACCTCACATATAAGCTTCTTATACTATGAATGTCTTTTGTTCCTATAGCAACCAATCACAGCTCCTACTAATAACCTGTAGTTCCATAGTTCCAGGCTCCATTTACTTTAATGGAGGCATGTTTTTTGGAGCGTAACTGTAAAACGCGGGGTTAAATTTTCTTGTCAAAACATAGTCTACGACGTTCCCTGGGTCACATGAGGTGTCTGTGCAAAATTTCGTGATTGTAAATGCGACGGTGCGGGTACACTTTTCGTGTCACTTTTTCCCCATTATGTAGATAGGGGCAAAATTGATTGTATATAATATATATATATATATATATATATATATATACACACCCACAGTGCCTTGCAAAAGTATTCGGCCCCTTTGAATTTTTCAATCTTTTCCCACATTTCAGGCTTCAAACATAAAGATAAAAAATTAAAAAATTTGAATGTTATGGTGAAGAATCACAGCAAGTGGGACACAATTGTGAAGTTGAATGAAATTTATTGATTATTTTAAACTTTTATAAAAAAATAATACACTGAAAATTGGGGCGTGCAATATTATTCGGCCCCTTTAAGTTAATACTTTGTTACGCCACCTTTTGCTGCGATTACAGTTGCAAGTCGCTTGGGGTATGTCTCTATCAGTTTTGCACATCGAGAGACTGAAATTCTTGCCCATTCTCCCTTTACAAACAGTTCGAGCTGAGTAAGGTTGGATGGAGAGCGTTTGTGATCAGCGGTTTTCAGCTCTTTCCACAGATTCTCGATTGGATTCAGGTCTGGACTGTGACTTGGCCATTCTAACACCTGGATATTTTTATTTGTGAACCATTCCATTATAGATTTTGCTTTATATTTTGGATCATTGTCTTGTTGAAAGACAAATCTCCGTCCTAGCCTCAGGTCTTGTGCAGACTCCAACAGGTTTTCTTCAAGAATGGTCCTGTATTTGACTCCATGCATCTCTCCATCAATTTTAACCATCTCCCTGTCCCTGCTGAAGCAAAGCAGGCCCAAACCATGATGCTGCCACCATGATGTTTGACAGTGGGGATAGTGTGTTCAAGGTGTTGAGCTGTGTTGCTTTTACGCCAAACATATTGTTTGGCATTGTGCCCAAATAGATCAGTTTTGGTTTCATGGGACCAGAGAACCTTCTTCCACATGTTTTGTGTGTCTCCATGGTGGCTTATGGCAACCTTTAAACAACACTTTTTATGTATATCTTTGAGAAATGGCTTTCTTCTTGCCACTCTTCCATAAAGGCCAGATTTGTGCACTGTACAACTGATTGTTGTCCTATGGACAAACTCTCCCACCTCAGCTGTAGATCTCTGCAGTTCATCCAGAGTGATCATGGGCCTCTTGGCTGCATCTCTGATCAATCTTCTCCTTGTTTGAGATGACATTTTTGAGGGACGGCCGGGTCTTGGTAGATTTGCAGTGGTACGATACTCCTTCCATTTCAATATGATCGCTTGCACAGTGCTTCTAGGCATGTTTAAAGTTGTGGAAATCTTTTTGAAACCAAATTCAGCTTTAACCTTCTCCAGAACAGTATCACGGACCTGCCTGTTGTGTTCCTTGGTCTTCATGATACTATCTGTGCTTTAAACAGAACACTGAGACTATCACAGAGCAGGTGCATTTATACGGAGACTTCATTACACACAGGTGGCTTATATTTATCATCATCAGTCATTTAAGAGAACATTGGATCATTCAGAGATCCTCAATGAACTTCTGGAGTGAGTTTGCTGCACTGAAAGTAAAGGGGCCGAATAATATTGCACGCCCCACTTTCAGTTATTCTTTTTTAAAAAAGTTTAAAATAAGCAATAAATTTCGTTCAACTTCACAATTGTGTCCCACTTGTTGTTGATTCTTCACCATAACACTAAGATTTTTATCTTTATGTTTGAAGCCTGAAATGTGGGAAAAGGTTGAAAAATTCAAGGGGGCCGAATACATTCGCAAGGCACTGTATATACCCGCAAACATATGCCAAGGGTAAATACTTTGCTTGGTTATTAAAGGAGTTTTCCACTTATAGGTTTCTGATGTAGAGGGCATGAGCCATTGGCTGCAGCCGTGATTTGCGCTGTAGTTATGATGTCACTTCTTCAGCCAGTAAACAGAGATCAAAGCATCAGCGGACAGTCATCACTGGATGTGGGGAGGGTAAGTACTGTCTGATTTTATTATTTAAATCCAGCATTGGCCACTAGAGACCCCCTTAAAGTCTATGGTCATGTTGATGTACTGTATATATTGGGATAATTAACTAGCATATAAACTGATAGTGCACCTTCAATATGGTGTTGAATTGAGCCTCGCACAGACCTAGTGCAAAGTAAGTCTAATTCATCTGGCAAATAGGCAAATATTTATTCAGAATGATGCTAGGATCATTTATTTTTCATTGGATATAATACTAATAATACACAAGCACTGACGGAGTTAAGGCAGGGATCCAAAGGATGTCTGTGAGAAACTACTGAAGACACAGGGCATGGGAAACAGAAAATTAAGCTAATTTTATCTGTGTTTAAAATAGAGACTACTGTTTGCTTTGCAGCTGCCAACAATATAGTAGCCCAGAATATAAAGTAGACCTACTGGCAAGTAAAACTGGAAAAGACAGTGAAGAAGAGGAAGGAGTTTTAATGGGTGCTTTGGTCAATAAGATGGAAATATAAAAAAAATATAAGCCAAATAAAATTTCCATCGCCATGTTGGTAATAATGTGTGTGGATATATCATATTGTGAGCAGAACCTGTTCATTATATAGACATGTGGGACACCGAGCAATCCTATGGTAAAGCGGGCTTTACACACTGCGATATCGGTCCCGATATTGCTAGTGTGGGTACCCGCCCCCATCTGTTGCGCGACACGGGCAAATCGTTGCCCGTGCCGCACAACATCGCCCAGACCCGTCACACATACTTACCTGCCCGGCGACGTCGCTGTGACCGGCGAACCGCCTCCTTTCTAAGGGGGCGGTCCGTGCGGCGTCACAGCGACATCACTGAGCGGCCGCCCAATAGAAGCGGAGGGGCGGAGATGAGCGGGACGTAACATCCCGTCCACCTCCTTCCTTCCGCATAGCGGCCGGGAGGCAGGTAAGGAGAGCTTCCTCGTTCCTGCGGTGTCACATGGAGCGATGTGTGCTGTCGCAGGAACAAGGAACAACCTCGTTACTGCTGCAGTAACGATATTTGAGAATGGACCCCCATGTCACCGATGAGCGATTCTGCACATTTTTGCAACGATGCAAACTCGTTCATCGGTGTCACACGCAACGGCATCGCTAATGCGTCCGGATGTGCGTCACCAATTCCGTGACCCCAACGAGTTCGCATTAGCGATGTCGTAGCGTGTAAAGCCCCCTTTAGCTAGAGGTATGTTCTCAGAGCTTTTTTACATGTTTTTGTGAATGGATTTTGTTCCAGAATCCACACCAAAAATGCGTCACTCTGCTTGGAACCAGCTTTCCACCAAATGAGAAAATGTGCCTATATGTCACGCTATTTCCTTTTTTTTAAACTTGTGTTAGAAAAAGCGTCATTCTTTGGCATATTTCCATATAGAAATTGGCAGACCATGTGTTTTTGCCGCACTCTTTTATTGCGGTTTTTAGAAAGGTTTTTGCAGTATAAAAAATTCAATTACATTACTGCAATATGTTATTAAAAATGCATTAAAAATCAAATGGAAAAAAGCTTTAAAAACCACATCTTATTAACCCGAAATTTGCACTACGTGTACAGCGTCTGCAATTTTCCCAATAGGGGTTTGCTTACAGCCGAAACACAAAATGGAGTGAGCAGTGACTCTAGCTAGCCTCTCTGGCATGCCCATATGACTGAAAACTGTCAGCTCCTGGGAGGAATAAAGTTCATTTTCACCCAGGTGCCGCATTTTCAGTATGGTAGCCTGGAACTTTTCTAAAGCTATCAACCTACAGATTAGCCATATATCTACAGGTTAATCATTATCTGATGTTGACAGGTTCTCTTTCATAAAAATTATATAAAAAAAATCATCACAACAGCGTAAAAAAAACATGTGTTGTTACAAAATAACACTAAAAGCAATGTGTTTTTATTAGAAAAAAACACACTAAAAACCTCATAAGGCAACATACCCTAAGGCTATTAGAAAACATTACAAACTTTCTGCTATTTGCAGAAAACCAATATAAGGCCCTGTGCACACACTGCGTATTATACCGCAGTTTTGCTGCATGTTTTGCTGCAGAAAAAGTTCCTAACCTTGCTGCAGTCCTTCCCCAGCAAAACCTATGGTAGGTAAAAAAAAAAAATGCTGTGCGCACACTGCTTTTTTTTCACCAGCAGGTTTTGCTGCGGAATTTCTGCTGCGGAATTAATGTACATGTCACTTCTTTTCCACAGGTACCTGCGGTATTTTACCCCATTGACTGTAATGTAATCATGAAATACTGCAGGGAATAACGCAGGTAGAAAATTATTTGCGTTTCATTGCGTTTTCCTGCGTTATTCCCATTTTTCGGGACATAATGTTCATCACAACTCTGCATTTTGAAAGGAAGTGATGCCACTAGGAGAGGAAGAGGAAATTGAGCAGAGAGTAAATACCCACATATCACACTCACACACAGACACATACAGTATATAATGCACAGACATAGAAAACCGCAACATGCATTCGGAGGGCTGGTATTTGGCCAAATAATGCTCCTCATATAAAGTCTATGGGGACCAGAATCTGGCGCAAAGGGGTAGGAGCAAGCGCTTCATACTCACCGGTCACCAGGCGGCTGTCACACTGCTGCCGCGGCAGCTCTTTCATCTTCCAGAGCCGCCGCTCAATAGGCTCATAACATATTCACGCCTTCCCTGCTCACCGGTGGCTGTGATTGGTTGCAGGCAGACACGCCCCCACGCTGAGTGACAGCTGTCTCACTGCAACCAATCACAGCTGCCGGTGGGCGGGTCTTGATCATGCAGTAAAATAAATAAATAAATAAATAATTTAAAAAAAACGGCGTGCTGTTCCCCCCAATTTTGATACTACCCAAGATCAGGTTGGGAGGCCCGACATTATGGGGAGCCCCACAGGCTAAAAATATCAGCCAGCAGCAGCCCAGAATTGCCGCATCCATTAGATGCGACAGTCCCAGGGCTCTACCGGGCTCATCCCGATTGCCGTGATGCGGTGGCAATCAGGGTAATAAGGAGTTAATGGCAGCAGACCATAGCTGCCACTAAGTCCAAGATTAGTAATGACAGTGTCATGCCATGACTAATCTGTAAGTGACAGTAAATAAACACATACACCGAAAAATCCTTTATTTGAAATAAAACACAAAAAAGTCCCCTTTTCACCACTTTATTAAAATCCCCAAATACCCCTCCAGGTCCGGCGTAAGCCAAACGAGGTCCCACGACGCTTGCACACTGATCCAGTGGCATCTGAGAGCTAGTACTCAATGCAGCCTCGTTCCGTGAATGAGGCTGCAGGGGTAACTCCAGGTCATTTCTCATGGTCGTTGATGTCAACACATTACCACTTGCGAGAACTTCAGGGCCTCACAAGCGGTAATAGAGTGATGGCACCAACCGGCAGTGACACTGCGAGAACTCAGACCCAAGGTCCCGCAGGGGCACTGCTGTATCACAATTACTGTTGGGAGGGGAAACACATACATCAGAAATAAAAGCTGTAATATTTATCAACCTATCCATCATCTATCTAGCTATCAACCTATCTATATCTATCCCTCTATTTATCTATCTATCCATCATCTATCCATCCATTATCTATCCCTCTATCCATCCATTATCTACCTATCCATTATCTATCTATCTATTATCTATCCCTCTTTCTATCTATCTATCTATCTAAGAAGAAGAAGGAAATGACAACACATATATTTTTTATTTATTTTTTTCAACGTGCTTTATTGCATTGAAGGCATAAAAACACAGATAACCCGCGGAAAAAACGCAGCAAACCGCGGTAAAACCGCATACGGTTTTTGGGTGCAGTTTGCTGCTGTTTTTTGCAGCAGGTGCGGTAATCTTTCAGAGGGTGCGTAATTTTCTTAAGAAAATTCCATTTTCTAGTGCGCATAGTACAAACGGTTTCTCCAAAGTTAACCCACGATGACACTTAAAAACTACAGCAGTCTCAGGATTATTAAGCTTGTAATAATAAGCTATTATAATTCCCAAAATGTTGGGACGCCATGTAAAATGGAGAGATAACAAGAATGCAATGGTTTGGAAGTCTCTTACAGTTAGATTTTTGTCACATTTCTACCAGTAACTGCCACTGTGACTTCTGCTTCTGTCATCAGCAGTGCGGTATTCCCTCTGTAGGCGGTGTGGTGATAGGAGGAGGAGTCAGTGCGAGAAACTCTGAAGAGCGCATGCTCCGCCCATCCACTACGGATGGTGTGGCTGGGACCAGCAGTACTTTAGCTTGATAAAATGGATGTGTGTGCTTTGCAGCTGAAATCATCAGCTCCCAGCTTCAGACTATGGGAGAGCACCACACCCTTCTTTAGACTGCAGTCTTCTGCTGGACCCTGCCTGATATAATTTAGTGCTACTTGCTTCTCTGGTTCTGTCCATGCTTTGCTGACTTTGTATCATTGCCACCTGTTTTTGACCTTGGCCTTTTTTTCTGACTATTCTCCTGCCTGCTGTTTTTGCTAACATCTTAGTTTTAACCCAGCTCCCCAACCACTGTTCAGATCCAGATTTTACTCTCTTTGTGACCTCCCAGCATTGACCCTGCCTAGTGACTATTCCCATCTCTGGACTACAGCCCATCCATAGGCAGCAATCTCCTGGATCTTGTAGTAAATCCAGATCCATGTATATGGGTTAAAGGGTGCCAGAAGTTGAAAGTTAGATATTTTCCATTTCATTTGCAAAAATGAACTCATTCATAAGTTGATGGTAGCAACACATCTCAAAAAATAGATGTAACAGGGTTAACAAATTGCTGGAAAAGTACATGCTAATAATGAAAAAACAGCTAGGGGTCAATATTCAACTAAATCACATGACTGTGTATGAAAAAAGCATGTTACAGAGGCAGAGTCACTCAGAAGCAAAGATGGTCAGAGGTTCACTAATCTGAAATAATAATAAGAAATAATTGTCTTTTAGCACAATCTAAAAAAATTAAGTTGTCTAATGCGAAGAAGAAGCTATATACCAACACAAATGAGAAACGCTGCAGAGTTTTTGGTGCAAAAGCTCCATTACCATGGACTGAGGCAAAACCAAAAACTGTTATGTGGTAAGATAAATCAAAATTTTAAATTCTTTTTGGAAACCATGCACGCTGTGACCTGTGGTCTCAAGAGGAGAGGGACAATCCAGCTTATTCTCAGCACATAATCCAAAAGCCTGCATATCTGATGGTATGTAAAAAAAAAAAAAAAACAAATCTGAATAATCCAGTCCATATTAACCTTTTCAAACCTGGAGAATCCCCATTATGATTAGAAAGACCTACATTGAACCTCCATGAGTATATTATGCTACTCAGTTGTACACAAACAATAATCTCATTTGTAGAGTTTTTTTAGAAAATGTATTTATATAATTTCACCTCATAAGGTGCAGGGCGGTGTGCCAGGCTGGACGTGACTTAAACATCCTGGTGGGCGATTATACCTCATTCTGGTTTAACCCTTACTTATCACTGGCGATCTTGGCAGTATTGTAATGCATGTGTCTTGGTGGGCTACCATACCCTTTGCTGCATTGATTATTATTTATTACCAATGCTGAATCAAATAATGTTTGAAATCTATCATGTTTATAATCTGCCTAGAAATTAGTTCACAGATGAATATGCATATTTAAGCTCGGTTTTTCATTGTGATATCTCTGATTTGTGATTATCATGTTTATACCATATGAGCTTTGATTATATGTATTCATTGTATTCCTCTGATAATCTTAAAGGTTTTATGTGACCATTATAGTCTATCCCTCTCTGGCACACTGCTCTGACTTTCAGTACATGTTTTTATGCACATTGCACTTTGTGTTGCACTTTTTCATCCCTTGAAATTATATAAATAAATATTCTAAAAAAACTCTACAAATGAGATTATTGTTTGTGTACAACTGAGTAGCATAATATACTCATGGAGGTTCAATGATATATCTGATGGTATGTGGCTGCATTAGTCCCTATGGTATGGGCAGGTAACGCATCTTGAAAGACACTCTCAATGCTGAGAATACAGTGCCTTGTGAAAGTATTCGGCCCCCTTGAATTTTTCAACCTTTTCCCACATTTCAGACCTCAAACATACAGATAAAAATGTTAATGTTATGGTGAAGAATCAACAACAAGTGGGACACAATTGTGAAGTAGAACGATATTTATTGCTTATTTTAAATTTTTGTAAAAAATAAATAACTGAAAATTAGGGAGTGCAATTATTCGACCCTTTAAGTCAGGGGTGGGGAACCTCCGGCCCGCGGGCCGCATGCGGCCCGCCATGACCTTTTATGTGGCCCCCGGGCAGATTCCCGGGGGAGGCAGTGCTCGTGCTGTCACCGCGGTTTGCTGCCGCCGGCCCTTTAAATCCACACATTGCTGTTTGTGCTGCAATGTGTTCTCCCGTCGGCCAGTGCCAATTGTGGGCGGGTCTACAGCAGCCTCAGCTTCCTGCCTTGTGTGTCCGCCCCCTGCCCTCCGGAGATCAGTGCCCGTCTTCTCCTTCTGATGCAGTGTGTCCGGCTCCTGCACTCCGGTGATGTGAGTGCAATGCTGCTGTGAGTCCAGCGCCGACCCTCTGCTGCTATGTGCCCTGCCCAATGCTTTGTGCCTCCCCACACCAGTTCTGTAAACCCTCTCCCCCAGAGTTGCATGAAACTCTCAGCGCAGTGTGGCCCCCAATGTCCTGTGTGCACCCCTCCCCCAGTCCTGTGTGCAGCCCCCCAATGTCCTGTGTGCAGCCCATCACCCAGTAGTCCTGTTTGCACCCCCCCCAATCCTGTGTGCACCCCTCCCCCAGTCCTGTGTGCACCCCCACACAATCCTATGTGCAGCCCATCACCCAGTCCTGTGTGCACCCCCCAGTCCTGTGTGCACCCCCCAGTCCTGTGTGCACCCCCCAGTCCTGTGTGCACCCCCCAGTCCTGTGTGCACCCCCCAATCCTGTGTGCACCCCCCAATCCTGTGTGCACCCCCCCAATCCTGTGTGCACCCCCCCAATCCTGTGTGCACCCCCCCAGTCCTGTGTGCACCCCCCCCAGTCCTGTGTGCACCCCCCCCAGTCCTGTGTGCACCCCCCCTAGTCCTGTGTGCACCCCCCCTAGTCCTGTGTGCACCCCCCCTAGTCCTGTGTGCACCCCCCCTAGTCCTGTGTGCACCCCCCTAGTCCTGTGTGCACCCCCCCTAGTCCTGTGTGCACCCCCCCTAGTCCTGTGTGCACCCCCCCAGTCCTGTGTGCACCCCCCCTAGTCCTGTGTGCACCCCCCCTAGTCCTGTGTGCACCCCCCCTAGTCCTGTGTGCACCCCCCCTAGTCCTGTGTGCACCCCCCCTAGTCCTGTGTGCGCCCCCCCAGTCGTGTGTGCGCCCCCCCAGTCGTGAGTGCCTCCCCCACAGTGATGTCTGTGCCTCCCCCACAGTGATGTCTGTGCCTCCCCCACAGTGATGTCTGTGCCTCCCCCACAGTGATGTCTGTGCCTCCCCCACAGTGATGTCTGTGCCTCCCCCACAGTGATGTCTGTGCCTCCCCCACAGTGATGTCTGTGCCTCCCCCACAGTGATGTCTGTGCCTTCCCCACAGTGATGTCTGTGCCTTCCCCACAGTGATGTCTGTGCCTTCCCCACAGTGATGTCTGTGCCTTCCCCACAGTGATGTCTGTGCCTTCCCCACAGTGATGTCTGTGCCTTCCCCACAGTGATGTCTGTGCCTTCCCCACAGTGATGTCTGTGCCTTCCCCACAGTGATGTCTGTGCCTTCCCCACAGTGATGTCTGTGCCTTCCCCACAGTGGTGTCTGTGCCCCCAGCCCCTCCAGTGGTGTCTGTGCCCCCAGCCCCTCCAGTGGTGTCTGTGCCCCCAGCCCCTCCAGTGGTGTCTGTGCCCCCAGCCCCTCCAGTGGTGTCTGTGCCCCCAGCCCCTCCAGTGGTGTCTGTGCCCCCAGCCCCTCCAGTGGTGTCTGTGCCCCCAGCCCCTCCAGTGGTGTCTGTGCCCCCAGCCCCTCCAGTGGTGTCTGTGCCCCCAGCCCCGCATGTGGTGTCTGTGCCCCCAGCCTCGCATGTGGTGTCTGTGCCCCCAGCCCCATGCCCCCAGTTAATTAATTGCTTCACCCAATATAGCAGGGTCATTTAAACATTGATAATTTTGTGCGGCCCCCGAAGGTTGGTAGAAGTTTCCAAATGGCCCCCGACAGAAAAAAGGTTCCCCACCCCTGCTTTAAGTTAATATTTTGTAGCGCCACCTTTTGCTGCGATTACAGCTGCAAGTCGCTTGGGCTATGTATCAGTTTTGCACATCGAGAGACTGAAATTCTTGCCCATTCTTCCTTTGCAAATAGCTCGAGCTGAGTGAGGTTGGATGGAGAGCGTTTGTGAACAGCAGTTTTCAGCTCTTTCCACAGATTCTCGATTGGATTCAGGTCTGGACTTTGACTTGGTCTTTCTAACAGCTGGATACGTTTATTTGTGAACCATTCCATTGTAGATTTTGCTTTATGTTTGGGATCATTGCTTTTTGAAAGACAAATCTCCGTCCCAGTCTCAGGTCTTTTGCAGACTCCAACAGGTTTTCTTCAAGAATGGTCCTGTATTTGGCTCCATCCATCTTCCCATCAATTTTAACCAACTTCCCTGTCCCTGCTGAAGCAAAGCAGGCCAAAACCATGATGCTGCCACCACCATGTTTGACAGTGGGAATGGTGTGTTCAGGGTGATGAGCTGTGTTGCTTTGACGCCAAACAAATCGTTTGGCATTGTGCCCAAAAAGTTCGATTTTGGTTTCATCTGACCAGAGAAACTTCTTCCACATGTTTGGTGTGTCTCCCAGGTGGCTTGTGGCAAACTTTAAAAAACACTTTTTATGGATATATTTGAGAAATGGCTTTCTTCTTGCCAGTCTTCCATAAAGGCCAGATTTTGTGTAGTGTACGACTGATTGTTGTCCTATGGACAGACTCTCCCACCTCAGTTGTAGATCTCTGCAGTTCATCCAGAGTGATCATGGGCCTCTTGGCTCCAGCTCTGATCAATCTTCTTCTTGTTTGAGATGAATGTTTGGATGGATGGCCGGGTCTTGGTAGATTTGCAGTGGTATGATACTCCTTCCATTTCAATATGATTGCTTGCACACTGCTTCTTGGGATGTTTAAAGTATTGGAAATTTTTTTGTAACCATATCCGGATTTAACCTTCTCCACCACAGTATCACGGACCTGCCTGTTGTGTTCCTTGATCTTCATGATGCTCTCTGTGCTTTAAACAGAACACTGAAACTATCACAGAGCAGGTGCATTTATACGGAGACTAGATTACACACAGGTGGCTTATATTTATCATCATCAGTGATTTAGGCAACATTGCATCACTCAGAGATCCTCAATGAACTTGTGGAGTGAGTTTGCTGTACTGAAAGTAAAGGGGACCAATAATATTGCACGCCCCAATTTTTAGTTTTTTAGTTTTTACAAAAATTTAAAATAAGCAACACATTTCGTTCAACTTCACAATTGTGTCCCACTTGTTGTTAATTCTTCACCATAAAATTTCTTTTTTTATCTTTATGTTTGAAGCCTGAAATGTGGGAAAAGGTTGAAAAATTCAAGGGGGCCGAATACTTTCGCAAGGCACTGTATATAGAGGTTTTAGAACAACATACAGCATGCTTCAATCCAGGCAAGGTCTATTTCAGGGAAGACCTTGCATATTTCAGAAAGACATTGCTAAAGCACATTCTGCATCCATCACAATGAATGAATGTCTCTGCAGAAAAAGAGATAGGGTGATTAACTGGCCACCCGCAGTCCAGATTTTTCACCAATAGAACACATTTTCTGCATTATGAAATGAAAAAAACATGCAAAGATGACTCAGGACTGAGGATCAGTAACATTCTACATCAGACTAGAAGGGGACAAAATCCTCTCTCAAAGCTCCAGCAATTGGTCTCAGTTTCCAGACGTCTACAAACTGCTTTAAAAGAACAATTTTTTGACATGTGCTGCCATCAAATTCTAAATAATTTATTTTTTTCAAATGAAAAGGAAAAATGTCTAACTCTATTGAGTATTTAATATGGCAATTAGAGATTTACAAATCATTGTATTATTGTTTATTTATTATCCCATTCATCACGGGCAACAGTCTCCATGTCGCTATAATTATTGGATTTTCAGGAGAGTGGCCCAAAAAGTTAAGAGGAGATAATTGCCTTGCATAAGCAAGTTAAAGTATATTAACCCCTTCACCCCCGGCCACTAAAACACCCTAATGACCGGGCCATTTTTTGCAATTCTGACCAGTGTCACTTTGACAGGTTATAACTCTGGGACGCTTCAACGGATCCTGGCGATTCTGAGATTGTTTTTTCGTGACATATTGTACTTCATGTCAGTGGTAAATTTAGGCCGATATTTTTTGCGTTTATTTGTGAAAATTTAGGAAATTTGGCGAAAATTTTGAAAATTTCGCAATTTTCAAACTTTGAAAATTTATGCCCATAAATCTGAGAAATATGTCACACAAAATAGTTACTAAATAACATTTCCCACTTGTCTACTTTACATCAGCGCAATTTTCGAAACAAATTTTTTTTTCGTTAGGAAGTTAGAAGGGGTCAAAGTTCATCAGCAATTTCTCATTTTTCCAACAAAATTTAGAAAATAATTTTTTTTAGGGACCACATCACATTTGAGGTGACTTTGAGAGACCGAGGTGACAGAAAATACCCAAAAGTGACCCCATTCTAAAAACTGCACCCCTCACTCTGCTCAAAACCACATCCAAAAAGTTTATTAACCCTTTAGGTGCTTCACAGGAACCAAAGCAATGTGGAAGGAAAAAATGAAAATTTTACTTTTTAACACAAAAATGTTACTTTAGCCATAAAATTTTCATTTTCACAAGGGAGAAAAGAGAAAGTGCACCCTACAATTTATTGTGCATTTTCTCCTGAGTACGCTGATACCCCATATGTGGTAAAAATCAATTGTTTGGGTGCACAGCGGAGCTCGGAAGGGAAGGAGCGCCATTTGAATTTTTGAACGCAAAATTAGCTGCACTCATTAGCGGACGCCATGTCGGGTTTGAAGACCCCCTGAGGTGCCTAAACAATAAAGCTCCCCCACAAGTGACCCCATTTTGGAAACTAGAGCCCTCAAATATTTTTTCTAGATGTTTGATGAGCACTTTGAACACCTGGGGGCTTCACAGAAGTTTATAACGTTGAGCCGTGAAAAGAAAAAAAAAATTTTTTACCACAAAACTGTTGCTTCAACTAGGTAGCTTTTTTTTCACAAGGGTATTGGGAAAAAATGCAACATAAAATGTATTGTCCATTTTCTCCTGAGTACGCAGATACCTCATATGTGGTGGAAATCAAATGTTTGGACACACGGCAGTGCTCGGAAGGCAAGGAGCGCCATTTAAATGCAAAATTAGCTGCACTCATTAGCGGACGCCATGTCAGGTTTGAAGACCCCCTGAGGTGCCTAAACAATGGAGCTCCCCCACAAGTGACCCCATTTTGGAAACTAGAGCCCTCAAATAATTTTTCTAGATGTTTGGTGAGCACTTTGAACACCTGGGGGCTTCACAGAAGTTTATAGCGTTGAGCCGTGAAAAGAAAAAAAAATTTTTTACCACAAAACGGTTGCTTCAATTAGGTAGCTTTTTTTCACAAGGGTAACAGGAAAAAATGCACCATAAAATGTATTGTGCATTTTCTCCTGAGTACGCAGATACATCATATGTGGTGGAAAGTAATTGTTTGGGCGCATGGCGGGGCTCAGAAGAGAAGGAGCGCCATTTGACAGCAAAATTGGTTGGAATCATTAGCGGACGCCATGTCACGTTTGGAGACCCCCTATGGTGCCTAAACAGTGGAGCTCCCCCACAAGTGACACCATTTTGGAAACTAGAGCCCTCAAATAATTTTTCTAGATGTTTGGTGAGCACTTTGAACACCTGGGGGCTTCACAGAAGTTTATAGCGTTGAGCCGTGAAAAGAAAAAATTTTTTTTTACCACAAAACGGTTGCTTCAACTAGGTAGCTTTTTTTTTCACAAGGCTATCAGGAAAAAATGCAACATAAAATGTATTGTCCATTTTCTCCTGAGTACGCAGATACCTCATATGTGGTGGAAAGTAATTGTTTGGGCGCACGGCGGGGCTCAGAAGAGAAGGAGCGCCATTTGACTTTTCAAACGCACAGACGCAGTGCACTGATCGGCCGCTGCAGGACGCACGGTCGGATGCGATAAAAAAAGCGTCGGGGATACGTAAAAAAAAAAGTCACGCCAAAAATTGACCATGGATGCAGATATGTTATGTGCATCCCTGATCAGCGCTCGGCGGGACGCACAGACGGATGCCATACAAAAATTGTCGCGAATACGGAAAAAAGTCACGCCAAAAATTGAGCAGGGATGCCGATCCGTTATCTGCATCCCTGATCAGCGCTCGGCGGGACGCACGGACGGATGCGATACAAAAAGCGTCGCGAATACGGAAAAAAGTCACGCCAAAAATTGAGCAGGGATGCCGATCCGTTATCTGCATCCCTGATCAGCGCTCGGCGGGACGCACGGTCGGACGCGATACAAAAAGCGTCGCGAATACGGAAAAAAGTCACGCCAAAAATTGAGCAGGGATGCCGATCCGTTATCTGCATCCCTGATCAGCGCTCGGCGGGACGCACGGACGGACGCGATACAAAAAGCGTCGCGAATACGGAAAAAAGTCATGCCAAAAACTGACCACGGATGCAGATCCGTTATCTGCATCCCTGATCAGCGCTTGGCGGGACGCACGGACAGATGAAGTGTAAAAATGGACAGGATACAAGAAAAAAAAAAAGTTATACTCACAGTACCAAGAGGATCACTGACCAGAAGAGTTGCAGAGGAACAAGAAGGCAGTGAGATAGACAGCTTTACACCAGCAGCAGGCAGGACGTTGGACAGATCAGCAGAAGGACCCAGCGATGGAGGCAGATGTGATCGGGCCAGTGAAGACCTCGGACGACCCGTGAAGGCAGGTAAGAGGACGTCGGGGGGGGCAGGGGCCTTCACGGGAGCGCGCAGGGGCCATCGCCGGAGCGCAATACTTACCTTTGGAGCTGGCGCGGTGACAGCAGAGGCGGCGTCTGCGGCGGCAGCAGCGGTGGCGTGGTACCAAAAGTACCAGCCACTCCACGCTGACTCCACGCTGCAGCCATGTTGGGGGAGGGTCCCCAGAGCAGTACAGGCCTGGGGAGGGCGGCCACCGGCAGATCAGACCGCCCCACTGCACACTGATTGGAGCGATTGCGCGTCATAGCACGATCGCTCCAATCAGTGCTGCAGGGGCTGGGGGCGGCATGTTTGAGGTCCACCTATGATATGCTGCAGCAGCTGCGGCATCTCATAGCTGGATCTCACAGGATCGCACTAATTCGGGCATTATTTTTGCCGAAATTAGTGCGATCGATGTGGTTGGCGGTTCAGATTTGAACAGCCAATCACATCGATCGTCGATAGGGGGTGGCGATGCCACCCCCCCTGGGGTCAAGCAAAGGTCCCCTGCTGTAAGAAACAGCAGGGGACATCATTTGAAAGCCGTTGCTATGGCCACGGCAATCAAATGAAGTTTAGGCAGTAAAATTACGTCCCTGGTCGTTAAGTCACGTTAAAATAGGACGTAATTTTACTGCCCGCGGTCGTGAAGGGGTTAAGTAAACAGAAGTAAGGCATTGAATGTTCCTAAAGTTGAAGTTTGAAGCATAGATCGCACGGTCAAAAGTTAAAGGCACACTGGAAGTGACTGTAAAGGAAGCTAAAATCAGCCTGCACCAGATTCTTATGGAGGCAAATGTCAAAAATCCTTATGTGACTGCAAAAGACCTTTGGTATCATTTGGTAGCATGCATTGAGGGTTCAATTTGCATAGCAAAGTCATCATCCTGGAACTCTAAAACAGACATACCTATGATTTCAATAGCATAAAAAAAGCTTGAATATACCCAAAACTATATAAATAAGCCTTTTGAATTTTGTTCTGTGAAGCCATGAAACAACACTAGAACTTTTCAGACCATTAGGCCAGCTTCTCACTTGTGAATTTCTCGCAGTAGTGCAATGCGAGAAAATCTCGCATTGCACTCGGACACATGCTATTCAATGAATCAGCTCTCATCTGCGATTTTTTTCTCACTCCAAATCGGATTGAGAAAAAAAATCGCAGCAAGCTGCTATTTGAAGAATTTCTCGTGCGAGTCTTTCCAATGCAACTCTATGGGAGCGTGAAAAAAAAGGATGTCACATGGACCGGCACTCACACTATCCTAGTGACATCCGTTTTTCTAAATACATTTATCGCATGTGTCACAAAGTACTGGAAATGAGTGAGGTCTCATAATGTCGTCAATCTCTATCTCTGTCAGTCGGTCTCTCCCTCTCGGTCTCTATTCTCTCTCTGTCGGTCGGTCTCTCTCTCTCGGTCTCTCTGTCCATGTCGGTCTATTCCTTTCCCTCCCTCTCTCATACTCACCGATCCCCGATCATCAGCGCTGCGCTGCACGGCATTCACACAGCTCCGGCGGCTTCTCTTTTGAAAAAGCCGGCCGCTCATTATTCAATCTCGTATTCCCTGCTTTACCCACCCACCGGCGCCTATGATTGGTTGCAGTCAGACACGCCCCCAAGATGAGTGACAGCTGTCTCACTGCAACCAATCACAGCTGCCGGTGGGCGGGTCTCTATCATGTACTAAAATAAATAAAAAAAAAATGGCATGCGGTCCCCCCCCCCAATTTTAATACCAGCCAGGGTAAAGCCACATGGCTGAAGGCTGGTATTCTTAGGATGGGGCGCCCCACGTTCTGGGGAGCCCCCCAGCCTAACAATAACAGCCAGCAGCTGTCCAGAATTGCCACATCCATTAGATGCGACAGTTCTGGGACTGTACCCGGCTCTTCCCGTTTTGCCCTGGTGCGTTGGCAAATGGGGTAATAAGGACTTAATGGCAGCAGCCCATAGCTGCCACTATGTCCTAGATTAATCATTGCAGGTGTCTATGAGACACCCCCAATGATTAACCGGTAATTTAAAGTTAAGAAACATACACAGTGAAAAAATCTTTTATTTGCAATAATACCCTCGTTCACCACTTTATTAAGCCCCAAAAACCCCTCCAGCTCCGGCGTAATCCACGGAGGTCCCTTCAGCTCCACGCAGCAACTGAGGTGAGTAGCGCGATCAGCGATGATGTCACTCAGGTTACTTGCGGCCACCGCTGGATCCTCCAACAGTGACAGCAAGTCGCCAGAGTGACAGCGATGAAGTCACAGGTGAGTTGCGGTCTCGGGTGGAGGATCCAGCTAGCCGTGGGTAGCCTGAGTAACGGCAGCGCAAATCACACTGCTCACGTCAGTCACTCAGGGGATTAGCGGTCACCGGACGCCACACACAGACAGAACCGCAGGATGACAATAAAGTCGGGTGAAGTACATTCGACTTCATTCTGATCATGCGGCTCTGTGTCTGCTGTCAGCAACTATTCAGCTCTGCTGAATGGCAGATGAGGGGAAAAAGAGAAAACACGCGACCACATGCCTGATAGTGCAAAAGTGATGTCTTTATTAAAGCCAGGGAAGGTGAAAAATGGCGGCACAGTTACAAGTGAAAAATGCAGGAAACAGGAAATCCAAGGTGTTAAATGCACTCAAAGACCGTGCACACTACTATACCAGTACCATCCTATAATCAATAGGGTGGCACCCACTGTCAACCAGGATGAGGTCAAAGCTGTATAGTAACCAGACCATAGTAGATCATAGCGGTTACACACCCAGATACATGTAGGGTAGGGAAGTGGGTTAAAGTTATAGTTAACCGCATATAGAGAGTACAAACATACCTGGAGGACAGACCTCGGAGTGTACCGTGACCTGCGTCACCCGACGGCCATTTCGGCTGTCCAAGCCTTCGTCAGGGGGAGATGAATGGCAGATGACATAGAAAAAAGGAATCCCATACGCATCAAACACGCATTACACACGCTCTGCTAGTCATTAAATAATTTTAAAAAAAGCATCGCACTTGCATTGCACACTGACCTAACGTGAATTAAAATCGGACGAGTTTTTTTCAGGCAAGTCGGACCGATTTTACATGCATAAATATGTTTCCAGCCTTAGAGCCAGAAGAAAAATGACTTATATGCTGAAAAGAGCACCCTTGCCGACTATGAAGTTTGGTGGTGTAGGAGAAAGCATTATGCCTTCTCTGAGAAAGCTGATACTTGGGCACCAATGAACTTTCCAACAGAATAATGATCCCAAGAATACCTCAAATGCCATAAAAAACTTGGCTTCTGAAGAGATCCTAGGAGATTCTCTTCTCGAATGACCATCACAGTCAACTGAGTTGAAATCATAGAAAAACATTGGTTGGCTTTGAAAAAAAAACAGTTTTACACATCCAACACATCTAAGAATATTAGTGAACTGGAAGCAATGATCTATTGGAGTTGGCCAAGACTCCTCAGGAACACAATCAGAAACTGGTCTCTGGGTATGCATCACATTTGCAGCAGGTCATAATAACAAATGAGTGCTCTCCCAAGTACTGAAGATGCTGGTCATGAAAGGGTTGAGTAATTCTGAGATTGCATTAGTCAGTAAAAGGTAATTTTTTTTTGCTGAATTTGGAGAAAACACTTCTTATATTAGTTGTGCTGAACTATTTGCACTGTTCTTGATTTGTTTATTGCAAACAACAGAAAGCTAATAAATTTTGCTAATAAATCTATCTTCTGCAGTGATATGAGACAGCACAATTAAATAACAATGCCACTTATTGATTGGATACCTTAAAGCATATAAGAGGCTAAAACATAACTTTTAATATCAAAGTTATTAAAAAACCTATATAGGTTTTTTATAACTTTGAAATTAAAAGTTATGTTTTAGCCTCGTATCTGCTTTAAGGTATCCTCTGCAGAGTTGACATTTTCTGTGCAGTTTACTAGCATTCTGTACAGATCACAGAAGGTAAGTGAGGGAAAAGCTAAGTAGTTTAGTAAATCTAATATATAAAGCTGAGTGTGTGTGTGTGTGTGTGTGTGTGTGCGCGCGCGCGTGCGTGCGTGCGTGCGTGCGTGCGTGTGTGTGTGTGTGTGTCCGCTAAAGAAATCTGCACCATTGCATTTACAATCACATAATTTTGCACAGACACCTCATTTTACTCAGGGAACGTCATATACTGTGTTTTGAGGGGAAAATGTAACCCCGCGCTTTACAGTTATTCACCAAAAAATCTGCTCACATGAAAGTCAATGGAGCTGGGAGCTAGAAGTCATTAATAGGAGCTCTGATTTATTGCTATATACAAAGAACATTCTTAGTATAAGACAGATTATGTGTGAAGTAATATATCAGTAGAGACAGAGACACACAGACAGACACACACAGAAACAGAGACACACACAGACACACACAGAGACACACACTCACAAAGACTGATACAGAGACAGAGACACACAGATACACACACACAAACACACACAGAGACTGATAGTGAGATACACAGAGACTGATACAGAGACACACAGAGACACAGACACACAGACAGAGACACACATACAAACACAGAGAGACAGACAGACACAGACACACAACCACAGTCATACACACAGAGACAGACACACAGATACAGACACACACAGAGACAGTGAGGCAGACAGAGACATTGAGGGAAACAGACAGAGAGGGAGACAGACAGATGGATAGTGAGAGAGTGGGAGAGAAGGAGAGGCAGAGAGACACTTAGTTACTATCCTGGGCAAAGCCGGGTACTACAGCTAGTATGCTATATATTTGGTATCTCCAAAATATTAATGCCCTTCAGAAAAAAGTTTACATGCTATTTGTATGGCCATACCTCATCTAGTCACATTGTTTTACTTCTCCATGCCTCGTTCCCCTACCTAAGAAACCATCCCAAAATCTCTGGTATTTTTGTAAGTTTTCATGTACTTTGTCAGGGTCAAGGAGATTTGCCGAACAAAAGTCCATGAGTTCTACCTTCTATGTACACAATGACAACATAAATAGCTAAGTTGTTTTTTCTTTTAGGAGTCACTGCTTTTTTTTCTTTTTGGCCATCAGATCATATACATTTGTACTGACATATGGCCCATATTTGTTACTAAAATTCAGAAGAATTTTCCAGTCAAGTACATGTCGTATTCACCTTACGGTTCATACCAGCCTCATTGTTTAAGATATGCTAATTTGCTAATTGAATTTCTTGGTAGCCACCGCTTCGTACATGCATCTATAGTTAGTCACACTTGACATAATCAAGTAGTTTGTTCTCAAGCAGAACACAATACTCTTTTTTTTATGACATTTCCTCTTAACATGTGATCCCAATTTCTTATTGAATTTCTTATTATTAAGAGCACTTCCCCTTAAGTACCTCACATTACATCCCCTACAAGCTACTTCCTGTGCCCTTACAAGAATAATTCAAGACCTCGGAGAATAGACGCAGCGATAAGAAAGGTCCTATAGAACAGCTTTGCTAATCAGCTGCTTGCATATCTTTCCAAGGGCTGGCTTCCCCCATACCCAGGAAGACGCCCAATTCTACTACAGCAAGCTGCACCCATTCTCTCTGCATCTAATTGTATTTGCAACAATAACAAGAAACTTTGTTTCCCGTGTTAGTCCCCATGTTTTGTTCTCCGCTTCACAATGCCAGCACTCGCAGATCTTTTTTATGTTCTAATTAAAAACTCCTTATTGTGAGTTTCAGACATGCCAATCCGGCTTTCTCTACAGCAGAAGACAGAGGGGAAATGTTTACTGGAAAAACAATACATTGAAAATTTGGAAAGTTTCTTTTTAACATGTTAAAGCAAAATTATTTCTGCCTTGTTCATTGCTTACAAGAGCCTTGATAAAGATGGCCGGTCTCAGATTTTTTTTACTGGTTAGACAAATCGAGAAAACTAAAATATTCCGATTATCAAAGAGTAACAGCAACTAGAGATGGGCGAATAGTAACTATTGGTGTTCGGATAATGCTTACCAAATACCGAGTACTATTCTAGTATTCGTCACGGCAAGAAAAATGCTTGGGTTCCCCATGGACTTGTATTAGGTTCATTATTCCTGACGATTACCGGAATATAGTACTTTGGGATTTGTTACAAAGAATCTGAATACAAATAATTACTATTTGCCATCACTAACAGCAACCTGATGAAAACATATTAAGGTTACATGTATGTAGAGTTTTTTGAGGAGCTTTTTGGAGTGGTCCAATCCAAAAATCGACTAAAAACGTAATAAAAAAAATGCTTGAAAGACTTTTTATGGTTAATCTAAGTTTCCGGATATGTTACAAAGAATCCAAATACAAATAGTTACTATTTGCCATCACTAACACCAACCTGATGAAAAAACATTAAGGTTACGCGTACGTGGAGTTTTTTGAAAAGCCTTTTGGAGTGGGTCCAATCCAAAAAACGGCTAAAGAAATGGATAAAAAAATGTTTGAAAGACTTTTTATTGTAAAAGTACTTGCTGGTCATATGCTCAGTTATTTGAGCGTTGTTTTTTCCGCCATAGGTTTTAAATAACACAATGGAAAAAAAGTAGGGCATGTCAATTCTTTGAAGCAGTTCTTGATGGAATCCAGTCCAAACTTTGCACTGGCCAACCAAAGGGCTGCAAAAAATAAATGCTTCTGGAACAAAACTCTTGTGAAATGCTTGAAAAGCGCATCAAGAGATGTTTAAAGGGGTTTCCCCATGAGCAAAGTTTGTTTCAAAGTTGATTTTAATCAATAAATCTTAGAATAATAATCTAATATATAAAGCTGAACGTGTGTGTGTGTGTGTGTGTGTGTGTGTGTGTCTCTGATTGGCATCTGCACCGTCGCAGCTACAGACACAAAATTTTGCACACTCACACGTCTGGACCCCGAGAGCGTCATAGGCTATGTTGTGAGCCAAAATTTTAACCCTGCGTGTTCCAATTTACCAATCAATTTTGCCCCTATCTACATAATGGTGAAAAAGTGAAACGAAAAGTGTATGCGCACTGTCGCATTTACAATCACGTAATTTTGCACAGACACCACATGTGACCCAAGGGAATGTAGTAGACTATATTTTGACAGGAAAATTTAACCCTGCGCTTTACAGTTACTCTCCAAAAAACATGCTTCCATTAAAGTAAATGGAGCCTGGAACTACAGGTTATTAGTAGGAGCTGTGATTGGTTGCTATAGGAACAAAGGACAGGGAAAGAGACAGAGAGATAAAGACAGACAGGGAAAGAGGCAAACAGTGAAACAGACAGAACTGGAAAGAGACAGATGGGGAAAGAGACAGGCAGACATGCAGACAGGGACAGAGACAGGCAGACAGGGAAGGAGGAGATAGACAAAGATAGATGGGGAAATACACAGACCTTGATAGAGACAGACGGGGAAAGAGACAGAGAAATAGAGACAGACAAGGAAAGAGACAGACAGAGACAGGCAGACAGGAAAAGAGACAGACAGGAAAAGACACAGACAAAGAGACGGGGAGACAGACGGGGAATGAGACAGACCTGGGAAAGAGACAGATGGGGAAAGAAACAGAGAGATAGAGACAGACAAAGAAAGAGACAGACAGAGACAGGCAGATGGAGAAAGAGACAGATGGGGAAGGAGACAGACGAGGAAGGAGACAGATGGGGAAAGAGACAGACGGGGAAAGAGACAGACCTGGAAAGAGGCAGACCTGGAAAGAGGCAGACGGGGAAAGAGGCAGACGGGGAAAAAGACAGACGGGGAAAGAGACAGATGGGGAAAGAGACAGACGGGGAAAGAGACAGACCTGGAAAGAGACAGACCTGGAAAGAGACAGACGGAGCACATTACTTGGCCAATTTAGTTAAATCTGTGTGGAATATCTGTGGTGTTGAAATATATGTTGTGAAATGCTTCTATTAGCTTAGTTTTTGCCTTTTAATAATTACATTTCTATCTATTTGTTTTGTGTTTTTTGTGTGCAGAATACATTTTACATTCTATTTTGTTAACAGCAGTTATAAACCCGGGCGAAGCCGGGTAGTACAGCTAGTCTAATATATAAAGCTCAGAGTATGTACAGTTAGGTCCAGAAATATTTGGACAGTGACACAAGTTTTGTAATTTTAGCTGTTTACAAAAACATGTTCAGAAATACAATTATATATATAATATGGGCTGAAAGTGCACACTCCCAGCTGCAATATGAGAGTTTTCACATCCAAATCGGAGAAAGGGTTTAGGAATCATAGCTCTGTAATGCATAGCCTCCTCTTTTTCAAGGGACCAAAAGTAATTGGACAAGGGACTCTAAGGGCTGCAATTAACTCTGAAGGCGTCTCCCTCGTTAACCTGTAATCAATGAAGTAGTTAAAAGGTCTGGGGTTGATTACAGGTGTGTGGTTTTGCATTTGGAAGTTGTTGCTGTGACCAGACAACATGCGGTCTAAGGAACTCTCAATTGAGGTGAAGCAGAACATCCTGAGGCTGAAAAAAAAGAAAAAATCCATCAGAGAGATAGCAGACATGCTTGGAGTAGCAAAATCAACAGTCGGGTACATTCTGAGAAAAAAGGAATTGACTGGTGAGCTTGGGAACTCAAAAAGGCCTGGGCGTCCACGGATGACAACAGTGGTGGATGATCGCCGCATACTTTCTTTGGTGAAGAAGAACCCGTTCACAACATCAACTGAAGTCCAGAACACTCTCAGTGAAGTAGGTGTATCTGTCTCTAAGTCAACAGTAAAGAGAAGACTCCATGAAAGTAAATACAAAGGGTTCACATCTAGATGCAAACCATTCATCAATTCCAAAAATAGACAGGCCAGAGTTAAATTTGCTGAAAAACACCTCATGAAGCCAGCTCAGTTCTGGAAAAGTATTCTATGGACAGATGAGACAAAGATCAACCTGTACCAGAATGATGGGAAGAAAAAAGTTTGGAGAAGAAAGGGAACGGCACATGATTCAAGGCACACCACATCCTCTGTAAAACATGGTGGAGGCAACGTGATGGCATGGGCATGCATGGCTTTCAATGGCACTGGGTCACTTGTGTTTATTGATGACATAACAGCAGACAAGAGTAGCCGGATGAATTCTGAAGTGTACCGGGATATACTTTCAGCCCAGATTCAGCCAAATGCCGCAAAGTTGATCGGACGGCGCTTCATAGTACAGATGGACAATGACCCCAAGCATACAGCCAAAGCTACCCAGGAGTTCATGAGTGCAAAAAAGTGGAACATTCTGCAATGGCCAAGTCAATCACCAGATCTTAACCCAATTGAGCATGCATTTCACTTGCTCAAATCCAGACTTAAGACGGAAAGACCCACAAACAAGCAAGACCTGAAGGCTGTGGCTGTAAAGGCCTGGCAAAGCATTAAGAAGGAGGAAAACCAGCGTTTGGTGATGCCCATGGGTTCCAGACTTAAGGCAGTGATTGCCTCCAAAGGATTCGCAACAAAATATTGAAAATAAAAATATTTTGTTTGGGTTTGGTTTATTTGTCCAATTACTTTTGACCTCCTAAAATGTGGAGTGTTTGTAAAGAAATGTGTACAATTCCTACAATTTCTATCAGATATTTTTGTTCAAACTTTCAAATTAAACGTTACAATCTGCACTTGAATTCTGTTGTAGAGATTTCATTTCAAATCCAATGTGGTGGCATGCAGAGCCCAACTCGCGAAAATTGTGTCACTGTCCAAATATTTCTGGACCTAACTGTATGTGTGTGTATGTGTGTGTGTGTATGTCCGCTAAAGGAATCTGCACCGTCGCATTTACAATCACAAAATTTTGCACAGCCGCCTCATGTGACCCAGGGAACGTCGTAGACTATGTTTTGACAAGAAAATTTAATCCCGCACTTTACACTTACTCTCCAAAAAACATGCCTCCATTAAAGTAAATGGAGCCTGGAACTACCAGTTTTAATAGCAGCTGTGATTGGTTGCTATAGGAACAAAAGACATTGTTAGTATAAGAAGCTCATGTGTGAGGTAATATGATGTCGGTGGGGAGACGGATAGAGAGAGAAAGAGACAGAGAGAGACAGAGACACAGACAGAGAGAGAAACAGACAGGGAAAGAGACAGAGAGATAGAGACAGACAGACGGTGAAAGAGACAGACAGAGACAGACGGTGAAAGAGACAGAGACAGAAGGTAAAAGAGACAGACGGGAAAGAGACAGACAGACACAGAGATAGAGAGAGACACAGAGATAGAGGGAGACAGACAGACACAGAGAGATAGAGAGACAGAGATAGATAGACTGATACAAAGACAGACAATGAGGTAGAAACAGACAGAGACATAGACATAGACAGACAAGGAAAGAGACATAGACAGACAGAGACAGAGAGACAGTTACTATCCCGGGCAACGCCCAGGTACTACAGCTAGTAATTTATACAATTGGATGTGTTTTAAAAAAGAATGTTCCTGTGCTGAGATAATTTTATAAATGTGTCCCTGCTATGTACTGTGTAATGGATGTGTCTAACTGTACAGGGACATGGTCTGATCATACACATCTCCTGGGCTGGGGAGGAAGTAAAAGAGAGTATACAAACATTACAGCATGGGACCATATCTTATTCTGTTTTTGAGGTAAAACATTTCCATGCCTGTTTTCAAAAAATATTTTACCCCATAGAAAGAATAATTTGCGATCACGTGCTGTAACATCTGTATTTAATACTTCCTCCCCAGGAGATGTGGTAGGATCAGACCATGTCCCTGTATGGTCAGTGTAGGGAATCAGCTCTGGTAGTTGATGGCAGGAACGCAGTAAAGAGGCACACACAGGTTTTCAGTCCAAAAAGTCAGTGTTTTATTCACACTGGCTACAAACATAAATGCACAGTCTTTTTTTTTTTTAAATTCTTTTATTTATAAAGTGGAAACCTTTAACAGTACACGTTACATTCTTAAGATCAAATGGACCTTTGTAAGATACATTCCATACATCAAAAATAGAAAACAAGGCACAATTTACAATTTTTACATCTTGACAGAATAAGTTCCCACAAATGCCCCTTTCCAGTTGCATAGACAATCAGGGTTCCATCTTGTTTTTTCATAGAATAAAATTCACATTTAACAGGTAACATAAGTAACTCACCAAGAATAGTAAGAAGCGAAAGAGAGAAAAACCGGAGAGAAAGCAAGAGAAATAAAGCATAAGAAATAGAAAAGAATAAAGAACTAGAGAAAAGAGGGAGGGGGAGGGGGGGATGGACAGGGAGGTGGGGAGGCAAGGTGGAGGTAAGGGGGAGGGTGGGGTCGAGAGGTGTGGGGGGGGGACTCGCCTATGTATTGCCTTTTGTATTTCCTTCAGCCTCTTCAGCGCCGCCCACCAGAACACCATAGTCTTCCGAGTGCTGGAAGTCCATCCACTCCCTCCACGTGGCCCAAAATTTCTCATATGAATCATGTAATGATGAGGTTAGATCCTCCATGTACATGAGGTCATTGACCTTATTGATCCATTGAAAGAACGTGGGAGGTGCCGTGCTCCTCCATCTCTCAGGGATGCACACCCTCGCCGCCATGATGAGGAATTTCCTCAAAGATTTTTTGTATGTTTTTTCAGAAGTCCCGCAGTGATGTAACAGGGCGGCAGCAGGTCCCAATTCCTCCTCCCCACCAGTTATCCTTGAAATTACATCAGCCACTCCCCTCCAGAAGGGCCGGATCGCCTCACATTCCCAGAACACATGTAGAATGTTGCCCTCTGCCGTGCCACACCGCCAGCATATGGGATCAACCGATGGGAACATTGCATGTAACCTCGAAGGAACTCTGTACCATCTGGTTAGCAGCTTGTAACTGGCCTCTTGAAACCTGGAGCTGATGGAGGATGTGTGTGCCAGTCTGAAGACCCTTTCCCACTGTATTGGTGTCAGTTGGATTCCCAAATCCCGTTCCCACTGTGAGGCGAAGGGGGGGATTTGTTAGTCCGGGGGCGAGGATAGGATCGAATAAACTGCGGAAAGAGAGTGCCGTATCGTGCCTGTTCCCATACATATTTGTTCAAACTGTGTCTTGGGTCGTTGAAAAAGGGATCTGGCAGGAAGGCTACTGAAAAAGTGTGCCAGTTGCAAGCTTCTCCAATGACCAAGTGAGATGGGGTCCCGTTTAGCTGCCAGACCCTCTACCGATGGCCAGGTGTCCCGGACACCAAAGTCTTCTACCCGATCCACCCCGCCCCGAACCCAAGACTGAAAAACTGGATCCACTCTACCTGGTTCAAAGGCAGGATGGCTCAAGATCGGCGTCAAACTCGATTGCTTGGGTAACATTTCTGATTGCACCCTCCCCTTATTACAATATGTCACAGTTGACCCGATAGTTGGAGTTTTCAAGCTTACTGGGACCTCTGAGAGCAACCATGGCAATTTGTTGAGAGGAATTGGGGAAAAGGACTGCTCGATTTGTACCCACGCTTTTTGAGCCCCGTTCCTGCACCAGTCAATCATTCTAGTTAGGTGTCCCGCTAGATGATATCTTCTCATGTCTGGCAGCCCAATCCCCCCACTACACTTGGTCCTATGCAAGATAGCTCTTTTTATTCGTACTGATTTACCTGCCCAAATGAAGGAGGACTGAACGGACTCCAGAGATTTGAAAAAACCTGAGGGTATTTTGACTGGGAGCACCTGCAATAGATATAGAATTCTGGGTAGGACATTCATTTTGTATATCTGGCTTCTGCCAAACCAGGAGAAAAATGATTTCCCCCATCTGTCACAGTCTCGCCTAATGGAAGTCAGCAGAGATGGGAAATTCTGAGAATAGAGCAGGCCTAGATCGCTAGTCAGCCGTATCCCCAGGTAGTTTAGAGATTGGAATGCCCATCGGAAGTTAAACGATCCCTTCAACTCTTCCACCTCTTTGGGTGAGAGATTTATATTAAGAGCCTCAGATTTCGTGAAATTTATCTTGAAATTTGATAAACTGGAGTACCTCCGGAACTCCCCCATTAAGTTGGGCAGGGAGATCCTGGGAGCTGACACGAAAAACAGGAGATCGTCCGCGTATGCTGCTACTTTGTGCGTAACCTGGCTCACTCCAATACCCGCAATATCTGGATTGGCTCATACGTGTCTGAGGATGGGATCTAGCGTCAAGATGAAGATTAGGGGAGACAGCGGACAACCCTGACGGGTGCCGTTAGATATTTGAAATGGGTCCAACAGAATCCCATTTACTCGGACTCTAGCCGAGGGTACCGAGTATAAAGACATGATCCAACCCATCATTCCGCTGCCCAACCCCAGACACCCGAGCGTAGCTTCCATAAAGGTCCAATCCACTCTATCAAAAGCCTTTTCGGCATTGGTTGACAGTAGGATAGAGGGCAGACCCCCAATTTTAGCTTTATGTATCAAATTGATTAAATGCACAGTCTTACTTTAGACAGGGATGCGCAGCAAAAGTGCAGCTTGTCAAACAGCACAGCAAAAAATCCAGGACATATCAGTCCATCCAGATATGGGATTCTGTTCCTTCAGAATAAACAAACTGCTTCAGTTCTCCAGCCCAACCACCCTCATACTGAAAAGCTCTGGCTGCCTTTTTATGCTGTGCTAATCATACACCTGTGCACATCAGGCCTTGCCTCACAACCTGAACTAGCAGAGAAGATCCGAGCCAGGATGAAGCTCTTCTCTGCTGTTCAACAGTGCAAAAGGCTAGGAGGAATAAAGCTCGCATCAACCACCATACCCTTTAGTGCGTCACATCAGACACAGCCCTTACACAGCAGGGACACATATATAAGATTATCTAAGCACATGAACATTTTTTTAAAATACATCCAATTGTATAAATTATTATTATACTAAGATCTGTTGATTAAAATCGATTTTAAAATAAACGTTGTTTGTGGGGAAAACCCCTTTAAGGAAACAGAAAACTAGTCAAAGAAGAAGCGTTACTTGGAAGTTGTAGTTTTTGATCACCTCCAAAAAATTCAGTGTGCACATACACATCGGGTGCAATTGGTTTCTGAGCATTTGTCTGTCAAATGAGAAAATCTCTCGCTTGTCATGTGCATTGTTCTCAGCAGTGTGGTTGGCCTGCTTAAACAACCTATTAAACGACTGCCATTTAATGGACAGGATTTCATGGAAATTACTAATATGACGCAAATTCATCTAGCTTCAAAGAATGCGATAGAGACTCTAGTACATTAGTACATACAATATCTGAATTTCAGTTTTATATTTGCCCAATCTTTTAAACAATAGACAAATGTGGACTAATTCAAAAATAACAGTAAAAAAATTATAATTCCCATTAAAGAATGAAGTAAACATTTCTAGCATGAAAAGATGTATTAATAGATGAAAATTACACATCTATATAGTAGATCTAGAGCTATGTAGACCAAGGTATATTGATATTAGCTGCTGAATAGTCTGTTGCAGATGCTTGCCCTTGGGAACTATAGTCCCGTAGCTTTCTGCCAATTTCTATGTGTTCATATGTTTTGTTACTCGTAAGCCTAACCCTGCCTCTGTTTAGTCTTCAAGTATAAAGTAACAATAGATGATGGAGTCACCAGCTTGTAGCTTCCTCTAGAAACCCATTACAACACTTATCAGATGAAGGCAGCAAGTGTTTCCTCATTATGCTGAACTAAGAGCACAAAAGTCGAGGTCAAATGCATCACACTAGAGATATAGGGCCTGATTCATCATTTGTGTTTTTTGCTTTTATTATTTAAGTTACTTTTCTATTTTTGTCTTGTGCTATTTGTTGACTTTTTTCTCTGCCAGAGTCTTTACACCGTGTCCAGAATTATTAGGCAAATGAGTATTTTGATCACATGCCAAGTTCTATAGGCTTGACAGCCAACTACCAATTAAGTAAATCAGGTGATGTGCATCTTTGTAATGAGGAGGGGTGTGGTGTAATGACATCAACATCCTATATATGGTGTGCTTAATTATTAGGCAACTTCCTTTCCTTTGGCAAAATGTGTCAGAAGAGAGATTTGACGGGCTCTGAAAAGTCCAAAATTGTAAGATGTCTTGCAGAGGGAAGCAGCAGTCTTGAAATTGCCAAACTTTTGAAGCGTGATTACCGAACAATCAAGCGTTTCATGGCAAATAGCAAACAGGGTCGCAAGAAGCATGTTGGGCAAAAAAGGCGCAAAAAAACAGCCCACGAATTGAGGAAAATCAAGCGTAAAGCTGCCAAGATGCCATTTGCCACCAGTTTGACCATATTTCAGAGCTGCAACGTAACTGGAGTATCAAAAAGCACAAGGTGTGCCATACTCAGGGACATGAACAAGGTAAGGAAGGCTGAAAAACGACCACCTTTGAACAAGAAACATAAAATAAAACGTCAAGACTGAACCAAGAAATATCTTAAGACTGATTCTTCAAAGGTTTTATGGACTGATGAAATGAGAGTGACTCTTGATGAGCCAGATGGATGGGCCAGAGGCTGGATCAGTAAAGGGCAGAGAGCTCCACTGCGACTCAGACGCCAGCAAGGTAGAGGTGGGGTACTGGTATGGGCTGGTATCATCAAAAATGAACTTGTGGGACCTTTTCGGGTTGAGGATGGAGTGAAGCTCAACTCCCAGACCTACTGCCAGTTTCTGTAAGACAATTTCTTCAAGCAGTGGTACAGGAAGAAGTCGGTATCATTCAAGAAAAACATGATTTTCATGCAGGACAATATTCCATCACATGCATCCAACTACTCCACAGCGTGGCTAGACAGTAAAGGTCTAAAAGATGAAAAAATAATTATATGGCCCCCGTGTTCACCTGATCTGAAGAAAGGTGGCTATATTGGCCACTATTTTTTTGTTTTGTTTTTGCATGTCAGAAATGTTTATTTCTAAATTTTGTGCAGTTATATTGGTTTACCGGGTGAAAATAAACAAGTGAGATGGGAATATATTTGGTTTTTATTAAGATGCCTAATAATTCTGCACAGTAATAGTTACCTGCAAAAACAGATATGCTCCTAAGATAGCCAAAGCTAAAAAAAAAAAACATTCCAACTTCCAAAAATATTAAGCTTTGATATTTATGAGTCTTTTGGGTTGCTTGAGAACATAATTGTTGATCAATAATAAAAAAAGCCTCTAAAATACAACTTGCCTAATAATACTGCACACGGTGTAAAATGGTGCTAGCGTGTCATGAAAATCAAAAATGCTCGGTATTTCTCATTGACCTTTCTTACAACATTGTAAAGCAAAAAGTCACAAGTTTCACTAAATGGCACAAAATTCAAGCCAAAATACCTGGCATGTATAAAGTAACAAGGAAGGGGGGAGACTAGAGTATGTCAGCACCAAATGTACTTAAAAAGTTGCAATTGAAAAATTAGCTGAAAACATCTGGAAATTCCTAAACACGCAAACATAAAAAAAAATCAGGCAAACATACAATAGACAAAAAAAGGCAAACAAAAAAGGAAGCAAAAATGCAATTTGAATCTGGCCCATTATCTAAATGTAAACATATACAATATATCACAAAATTGAGTACACCTCTCATTTTTTAAAATATTTCATTACATCTTTTTTTGGGATAACACTGAAGATATGACACATTGACACAATGTAAAGTAGTCAGTGTACAGCTTGTATAACAGGGTAAATTTCGTGCCCTCTAAATAACTCATCACACAGCCATTAATGTCTAAATTGCTGGTAACAAAAGTGAGTACGCCCCTAAGTGAAAATGGCCAAATTGTGCCCGAAATGTCAATATTTTCTGTGGCCACCATTATTTTCATTCACTTCCTTGGGCATGGATTTCACTAGAGTTTCACAGGAGCCACTAGTATTCTCTTCCACTCCTCCATGACGACATCACAGAGCTGGTGCATGTTGGAGACCTTGCACTCCTTCACCTTCTGTTTGAGAATGCCCCACAGATGCTCAATAGGGTTTATCTCATATCGGCCAGGTGTCTAACAAGGTCTGAAATTTTAGTTTACCCCTTGAACCCTGCAGTGTACAAAGCGTAAAAGCGTAACTGAATACCTTTCAGATAGATTTAAAGGTTTTGCCGGGGACTGCACTATTGATCATCTAGAAAATATGTATCCAGCACTCATCCCAAGGTTCAATAAGAATTGACATTTATTAGATGTATTTCAAATCTAATGGTACAAAAATATTAAAAAAAAAACCTCATGTGTATAAACTGTTATGCATTTCAAACCCTATTCACTGCATTCTTAATCATAACTGGACAGTCTAACAAATTAAGTTCCTTTTTGTAGAATTTATTTCATTTGAACCATTCCATTTACTTTCAAAAAAATGTGTACAAGATGACGTGTTTCGGTCAGAAAGTGCAGACCTTTTTCAAACAATGTACCTGTTCAAACAATGTAACAAAGGTCTGCATCTGACTGAAACGCGTCATCTTGCACACATTGTTTTGAAAGAAAACGGAATGAAAGAAATGGAACAAATTCTTTAAAAAGGAACTTTATTTGTGAGTGCCCAACTTCTTCCTTTTATTGATTTTGGAGTCAATGCTGGCATTCGTGCACCACGGTTGAAGTGTGTCTCCCTGGTTTTGTGATTTAACTGGACAGTGTCAGTGACCTCTAAAGAGAATAAATAACCATGGCTCTCCATAGTGCAGAAATCCTTAAAGGGGTTGGTAACTACTTGGACAACCCCTTCTCAATCAGCATGTTTGTTCCAGTTAAAATAATAACACTTATACTCACCTCCTGTGCCATTGCCGTTCCAGCAGTGTCAGCACTCGAGCTCCCGCAAAGTTGTTACGAGAGCTCTTTTCTCAATCAGCACTAGGCACCTCTTCTGATCTTCAGACGTATAGAAGATAAATAAGAAGTGTAGCTCTAACTTCCTCTTGATGTTCGATTTAACCCAAGGTCGGATAAGGTGCTCAGTGCTGATTGGGAGAAGGGCTCGCGAAACAACTTTGCGGGAGCCCGAGCGCTGACACTGCCAATACGGTGCTGACACAGGAGGTGTTTTTATTTTAACGGGGCAAACACTCAGATTGAGAAGGGGTTGTCTAAGCAGTGGATAACCTCTTTAATAAAGTGGAGATGGAGAGGGCTGACAGGGCATATGGTAGTATCCTCATCTTGGAGAGGTGGAAAAATACCAAACACAACCCTGTTTCAAAATCAGAGACTGAATGAATCAGCAGCAGCTTTCCCCAGGTGATGGTACGGTGCAGGAACCACTATGTAGGGGATAGTTTAAAGATTAAAATAAAAAGGTATGAGTTAAGTACTGCTGAGTGTGACAGACAGGCAGGTAATATCTTCATCAAAATTTACCAAAGGATTAAGGACTACACATTTCAACATCGGACAGATGTCTGTCTCAGGCCAGACGTGTGATAGCAGTAAATGGAGGGGAAAAAATGACACATTACATCTTGGGGTCAAGGGTCAGTGAACGCACATAAACAAATATAAACATAAAAGTACATAAGGCTAACACATGGTGGTGTGCAATATAAACTAGGAATATAATAATACAAACATCCAAAGTTAAAATGAGAGTACTAAAAGGAGATTACACACTGACATCATTAGGTCAAGGGTCGGTGCCAATAAACAAGATACAAGCAAAAGTACATAATATATAATATTAACAAATGGAGGTGTGCAATATAAACTAAGAAATACAGTAATATAAACATCCAATGTTAAAATAAGAGCACTAAACGGTTACACACTGACACCATGGGGTCAAGGGTCAATGCAAATAAGTAAATGAGACCAAGTGAAAAGTATTTAACAGAATAACAGAGAATACCAAATAGCTGAGCATATGACATAATTTAGGAATAATGATGGAACATTTTAATGACATAGTGATGAAAATACCGAACACTAACAAAAAAAAAACAGAAGAAAAAAATTTTAAGTGAAAAATTATAATGCAATATTGGTTGGAGGGAGAAAAAAAAAGGTAATTGAAGCAAAGCTAAAATTATGGGACTTTTAGTACTACACGGTGAACATGAAAGCAAAGATAGAAACTTCTGTTTGTTTGTGTTTCTATTCACTTTCACCCCTATAATACTTCACTTTCTACTACCCCTTCTGATCCCTAAACCCAGTAATGAACTTTTCATCTCTCCCTCCATCCTCCCCATCCATCTCACCTTCCCCTCAGAGATTTTCCTCCACATTTCACCCTGTGTCTCCAGACACACACGTCCATCTCATGCCCTCTCCTGCTCCCACTTACTAACACTCTCACTGCTTCTCCTCACTGCTGGGGATATTGCTCCAAATCCTGGTCCTCCTCACCACATCCCTATTGTCACTTCAAACCCTCTTCAACAACCTAACACAAATTTCCACAACCTCGCAAACCTCATACCCATTCACCCAGCCCCTGCTCCCCTAGTCCCACTAACAGGAGCACTATGGAACGCTCGCTCTGTCTGCAACAAACTATCCTACATTCATGATCTTTTCATCACTAATAAACTCTCCTTCCTCGCCATCACAGAAACCTAGCTCACCCCCTCTGACACTGCCTCTCCTGTGGCACTTTCTTATGGCGGTCTCCAACTGTCTCACACACCCCGCCCCTGTAACAAGCATGGTGGAGGAGTTGGTTTGCTCCAGTCCGACCAATGCTCCTTTACACCAATTCCACTACCACCCTCTGTTACTCTCCCATCTTTTGAGGTGCACTCCGTACGCATCTATGCCCCCTCCCACCTTCAGCTGGCTGTCATTTACCGCCCTCCAGGGCCAGCCACTGACTTTTTTGACCATTTCACCACCTGGCTACTACACTTCCTTTCCACTGACATCCCCACCATCATCATGGGTGATTTCAACATCCCCATTGACACTTCCCACTCATCTGTCTCCAAACTTCTAACACTCGCCTCCTCCTTCGGCCTCACCCAATGGTCTTCTGCTGCTACTCACAAAGATGGCCACACGCTGGACCTCATCTTCACTCGCCTCTGTTCCCTATCTATCCTCTCTAACTCGCCTCTCCCCCTGTCTGACCACAACCTACTCACATTCTATTCCCTCTCTTCTCCAAGTATGCAACCCCCCCTCCACAAACTTCCACACCCTCGCAGAAATATCAAACACATTGATTTACACGCCCTTTCTCAGTCCCTTTTCCCCCTCACAGACATTGCATTTCTACATGATGCAGATGCCGCTGCAACTTTATACAACACTACAATCTCTGCAGCTCTCGAATCAGCTGCCCCCCTCACACACACCAAAACCCGCACAATCAACAGGCAACCCTGGCACACAAGGCAGACTAAAGAACTAAGACGGGCTTCCAGAATTGCTGAGCGCAGATGGAAGAGGTCTCATTCCACTGAGCACTTCATTGCATATAAAGAGTCCCTCACCACTTTCAAGTCCACACTCACTGCTGCAAAACAAACCTACTTCTCATCCCTCATATCTTCTCTGTTTCACAACCCTAAACAGCTATTCAACACTTTCAATTCTCTCCTCCGTCCTCCGTCCTCCGGCACCACCTCCCTCTCCTCTCATCTCAGCTGAAGACTTTGCCTCTTTCTTCAAGCGGAAGATTGACAACATCAGAGCAAGCTTTGGCCCACAATCACCACAGCCCCTCATCATAGCTACTCATCCCTCTTCCTCCAAATCCAGCTTCTCCACCATGACAGAAAACAATCTCTCCACTCTACTCTCAAGATCACATCTAACCACCTGTGCACTGGACCCGCTCCCATCGCACCTCATCCCCAACATTACCGCAGTCCTCATCCCAGCCCTAACCCATCTCTTCAACCTATCACTAACAACTGGTGTATTCCCTTCATGCTTTAAACATGCCTCTATTACACCCATCCTCAAAAAGCCCTCCCTTGACCCATCCTCTGTGTCAAACTATCGCCCCATATCCCTTCTCCCCTATGCCTCAAAACTACTGGAACAGCATGTCCATCTTGAATTGTCCTCATACCTCTCCTCCTGCTCCCTCTTTGACTGGCTTCAATCTGGCTTCCGACCACATCATTCTACCGAAACTGCCCTAACCAAAGTCACCAATGATCTACTAACCGCCAAAGCCAAGCGACACTACTCTATCCTCCTCCTGGACCTGTCCTCTGCCTTCGACACAGTAGACCATTCCCTCCTACTACAGATTCTCTCATCTCTGGGCATCACAGACTTGGCCCTATCTTTGATCTCCTCATACCTAACCGACCGAACTTTCAGAGTCTCCCATTCTCAAGCCACTTCCTCATCTCGCCCCCTATCTGTCGGTGTCCCCCAAGGCTCAGTTCTTGGACCCCTGCTGCTCTCCATCTACACCTTCGGCCTGGGACAGCTCATAGAGTCCCACAGCTTCCAGTATCATCTCTATGCCGATGACACACAGATCTACCTCTCTGGACCTGACATTACCTCTCTACTAACCAAAATTCCACAATGTCTGTCTGCTATTTCATCCTTCTTCTCTGCACGATTCCTAAAACTTAACATGGACAAAACAGAGTTCATTGTCTTTCCTCCTCCTCACTCATCTCCTCCAACAAGCCTTTCCATCAAACTTGATGGTTGCTCACTCACCCCAGTCTCACAAGCTCGTTGCCTTGGAGTAACCCTCGACTCTGCTCTATCCTTCAAGCCACACATCCAAGCCCTCTTCAACTCATGCCGATTACAACTCAAAAATATCTCCCTGATCCGTGCTTTCCTTAACCAAGAATCTGCAAAAACATTAGTGCATGCCCTCATCATCTCCCGCCTCGACTACTGCAACCTCCTGCTCTCTGGCCTCCCTTCCAACACTCTTGCACCCTTCCAGTCTATCCTAAACTCTGCGGCCCGCTTAATCCACCTCTCCCCTCGCTACTCCCCAGCCTCGCCACTTTGCCAATCCCTTCACTGGCTTCCCATCGCCCAACGACTCCAGTTCAAAACATTAACCATGACATACAAAGCCATGCACAACCTGTCTCCTCCCTACATCTGTGACCTAGTATCCCGGTACCTACCTGCACGCAACCTCAGATCCTCACAAGATCTTCTTCTCTGCTCCTCTCTTATCTCCTCTTCCCACAATCGTGTACAAGATTTCTCCCGTGCATCCCCCATACTCTGGAACGCTCTACCTCAGCACATCAGACTCTCCACTACCGTGGAAAGCTTCAAGAGGAACCTCAAGACCCACCTCTTCCAACAAGCCTACAACCTACAATAGCCCTCAGTCCAGTAGACCACTGCGCAACCAGCTCTGTCCTCTCCTATTGTACCATCACTCATTCCCTGTAGACTGTGAGCCCTCGCGGGCAGGGTCCTCTCTCCTCCTATACCAGTCTGTCTTGTACAGTTAATGATTGTTGTACGTATACCCTCTCTCACTTGTAAAGCGCCATGGAATAAATGGCGCTATAATAATAAATAATAATAATAAACTTCTACAGCAGAAACTAATAAAAAGTAGGAATTACACCTACCGGTAATAATGTTTCCAGGAGTCCATCATTACAGCACCACAGGAGGGTTGCCCCTATCGTCTGTAGGGACAGGAAACACACAAGAGGTTAAAAAGCCCCTCTCTCCCGCTACTCCCCAGTGCTTTTTCAAGGATCACACAAAGATGGATGCAACTGTAGAGTATATTAAACTCCAAACACACATGTTAATGTCACATAGATATACAAGGAGGGATACTAAGGGTGCTCTCATGATGGACTCCTGGAAACATCATTACCGGTAGGTCTAAGTCCTACTTTCCAGGTCGTCCCTCATGAACGCACCACAGGAAAATACCAAATAAGACGCCTTAGGGACATCTAACTCAAAATGCCTGCCGAAAGTGCTGGGCCTTGACCAAGTAGCTGCTGCACAAATTTGTTCTAAAGAAGATCCCGCTCTAGCTGCCCATAAAGTGGAAAGAGCTCTAGTGGAGTCGGCACAAAGAACCCCCGGAACTTCTAACCCCTCTGAAAAATAGGCTAACCCTATCAAAGACTTAAACCATCTAGCCAGGGTAGATTTAGAGACCTTCTTGCCCTTATTCTTTCCCCAGAATTGAATAAACAAGGAGGAGTCCACTCTCCAGTCCCAAGTTGCCTCCAAATAGGGCAAAAGTGCTCTCCGGACATACAGGGAATGAAGTTCTTGTTCCTTTGGATTATTGAGATGGGCACAAAAGGAAGGAAGCACCACCTCCTGATTCAGAGATTCTGAGGAAATCACCTTCCGTGAGAAGCTCAGATCAAGTTTGAGAATGATACAATCATCTCTGATACGTAGATACGGCTCCTGAATGGACAAAGCTGGTAACTCTCCGACTCTCTTTGCTGTTGTAATTGCAATCAAGAATAATGTCTTGAATGAAATTTCCTTAAGAGAAAGACCACCTTCAATGGAATAATGAGTTCTGCAGAGAAATCGAAGGACCAAGTTGAGGTTCCATGGAGGTGAAGAGTCCCTTAAAGTGGGTCGTAATCGTTGGGTACCTTTCAGAAACCTTGCAATCCATGGATGAAGCGCCAACTGGTAATCCAGGAACACACTGAGGGCAGCAATCTGTACCTTCAAAGTTCTAGGCTTGAGGCCTTTATTAAAGCCCGACTGGAGAAAATAGAGAATCTTCGCTATATCCAGAACAACGACTGCGGCTGCATCCCCCACAAAGGATCAATAGGTCTTCCATATTTTCTGATAAATTGCCTTTGTAACCGGCTTTCTGCTGGAGATCATTGTAGAAACCACCTAGGCTAAGAGACCTCCTGACCTTAAGATCTCCCGCTCAGGATCCAGGCTGAAAGGTGGAGCTGGCGTATGTTGTGGTGCCGTAAGGGACCTTGAGAAAGCAAGTCGTCCTGAAGTGGAAGCATAAGCGGTGGTTTCAGTGCCAGAGCTCGCAGAAGTGTAAACCAGCTTATTTTTGGCCAATATGGAAGGACAATGATTACTGTAGCCTTATCTTGCTGAATCTTCCACAACACTTGCGGAATCAACGGAAACAGGGGAAAAACGTAACTGAGAACTTCGTCCCATTGCTGAGACAGGGTGTCCACCGCCACCGGATTGTCGTTTGGATTTAGGGAATAGAATCTTTGAACTTTTGCATTCTGCCTGGAAGCAAAGAGATCCACCGATGGCTGACCCCATCTGTGAATGAGACACCTGCTCGTCAAAACTCCACTCTGTCGATCTCATCCGACGCCGGCTGAGATAATCTGTCTCTCTGTTGTCCGCACCCCTGAGGTAAACTGCTGAAACAGAACACACTGTTTTCTCCAACAGAAGAAAAATGTCGTCTGCCAACTTTTGTAGGAGAAGATGCCTGGTCCCCCTTTGTGACGTAGAAAAGACAGGGTGGTAACGTTGTCCGAGAAGACTTTGACGTGTCCGCCTTTCAGCATCCCCCTTCCCCCTGGACCGTTGAACCATCTCCAGAACCACTCTTAGTTCTCGGTAATTTGAACTCTTTGTTCGTACCGAAGAAGGCCAGGAACCTTAAAGTATGTCTGACCTACTCGTACACCCCAACCCATGAGACTCACATCTGTTGTGATGTGAATGCATGATTCCAGCCGCCAGTGAACTCCTCTTCTGAGATTTGTCAGGTCTCACCACCTTTCCTGGGAACATCGTGCACTGTCGGAAAGCCGAAATCGGCGCTCAAGAGATCTCTGTCGACTGTCTGTCACTTCCAGAATGTTCCTCTGCAATGATCGTTGGTGGAACTGACTCCAGTCCACACGGGTTATGTAGGACGTCATGAGACTGAGAATTCTCATAGCCTGACGGACTGTAACCAACTGGCGTTTGGGGAGTTTTAGAATCTCTGAGCTGATAGAGAGCACCTTTTCTTGAGGCAGGAGGGACATCTGACGTACTGAATCCAGATTGACACCCAGGAAATTTTTGACAGGTTGTCGCGTGAAGGGAAGATCTGCCATAATCTTGGTAAATATCCGAGAAGCAGACAACAGGCCAAATGGTAAGCATTGAAACTGGAGGTGGACAATCTTGGAGCCTTGCTAAGGGCAAACCTTCGATAAATCTGACTGAATAGATGAATGGGGAGGTGATAATAGGCATCTCGCAAATCTTTTGTGCACATAACCACACCCTCCCTGATCAGAGGATTAGTGGAACGAATAGACTTCATCCTGAATCGCCTATATGTGGCCCACTGGTTGAGGGGTTTGAGATTTATAATAGTGCGGTAGTCGCCAGACGGCTTTCTGATAGAAAAAAAAGAGTGGAATAGTGACCCTGGAAAATCTGATCAGAAGGTACGTAACTGCTCCTATTAGAAACAATTTGTTTACGTTTGCCCACAGACGACGAAGCAAAAAAGGAGAACCCTGAGTCAGCACAAAATGACACGGCGGAAGTTCTGAGAATTCGATCCTGTAACCCTCGGAAATGGTCTGTAACAGCCAAGGATTTTGAGAAACCTCCCACCACCCTGTGATAAACTGGGACAACCGACCGCCGACCTGAACATAGTCATGATCTCTTAGGATGATATTTGGAGGAGGAGGTCTGGGATCTCTTATCCTTGGAACCCTTAGACTGCTAGAACTGAGACCCTCTTCTAGACCGATGGCCCTGCCTACGGGCGGGAAAAGACCTACAAAAAAACTGGGATATTTTCTCTTCTTCTGGAAAGCCTTTCCTCTTATTTGAAGTCCTATCTAGAATTTCATCCAGCACCGGGCTAAAAACTCTTATATCTGAGAAAGGTATGGAGCACAATTTACTCTTGGAGGGGCTAAGTGACCTGACCAAGACCGAAGCCATATAGCCCGTCTTGCAGAGTTAGACAGAACATTGTTCTTTGCAGAAAACTGCACAGTCTCTGCAGATATATCTGCCAAAAATACTGTAGCCATCTTCAAGAGGGGCAAGGAGCCTAGAATCGAGTCCCGAAAAGAACCTTCTTTAACATGTTTCTCAAACTTCTCCAGCCACACGGACATTGATCTGGCCACAAACGTAGCTGCCATGTTTGCCTTTATAGTGATCGCCAACGCCTTCAATGCCTTCTTCAGAAGACCATCTGCTCTGCGCTCTTTTAAAACAGAGGAGTCCTCAAAGGGAATGGATGTCTTCTTCAGGACTTTAACGATTAGCACGTCAATCTTCGGTACCGTATCCCATACCTGAACATCTTCTGCATTAAACAGAAGACAATATCTGAATTCTCGGGGAACGAATAAAGGCTGCTCTGCATTCTCCCACTCTTCTAAGATCATATCCTTAATATGTGAATTTACTGGATAGACCTGTGAACATCTGGAACGGAGATCAGCAAACATTTGGTCCTGAATTGAACCCGGTGCCTCTGGTTCCACGACTTGCATAGTATTCCACACCATGCGAGAGGATCCGTATCATCCGTAGGAAACAAATAACTCTTCTTCCCACTCCTCGGTAGAGATGAATACTCTTGAAATTCCTCTTCTGAGCCAGCTGATTCTGATGACATACAGTCATATGAAAAAGTTTGGGCACCCCTATTAATGTTAACTTTTTTCTTTATAACAATTTGGGTTTTTGCAACAGCTATTTCTGTTTCATATATCTAATAACTGATGGACTAAGTAATATTTCTGGATTGAAATGATGTTTATTGTACTAACAGAAAATGTGCAATCCGCATTTAAACAAAATTTGACCGGTGCAAAAGTATGGGCACTTCAACATAAAAGTGACATTAATATTTTGTAGATCCTCCTTTTGCAAAAATCATGGCCTCTAGTCGCTTCCTGTAGCTTTTAATGAGTTCCTGGATGAAGGTATATTTGACCATTCCTGTTTACAAAACAATTCCAGTTCAGTTAAGTTTGATGGTCACCGAGCATGGACAGCACGCTTCAAATCATCCCACAGATTTTCAATGATATTCAGGTCTGGGGACTGGGATGGCCATTCCTCTGCATGAATGCCTGAGTAGTTTTGGAGCGGTGTTTTGGATCATTGTCTTGCTGAAATATCCATCCCCTGCGTAACTTCAACTTCGTCACTGATTCTTGCACATTATTGTCAAGAATCTGCTGATACTGAGTTGAATCCATGCGACCCTCAACTTTAACAAGATTCCCGGTGCCGGCATTGGCCACACAGCCCCAAAGCATGATGGAACCTCCACCAAATTTTACTGTGGGTAGCAAGTGCTTTTCTTGGAATGCCGTGTTTTTTTGACTCCATGCATAACGCCTTGTTGTATGACCAAACAACTCAATCTTTGTTTCATCAGTCCACAGGACCTTCTTCCAAAATGTAACTGGCTTGTACAAATGTGCTTTTGCATACCTCAGGCGACTCGGTTTGGTGGCGTGCTTGCAGAAACTGCTTCTTTCGCATCACTCTCCCATACAGCTTCTCCTTGTGCAACGTGCGCTGTATTGTTGACCAATGCACATTGACACCATCTGCAGCAAGATGAAGCTGTAGGTCTTTGGAGGTGGTCTGTGGATTGTCCTTGACTGTTCTCACCATTCTTCTTCTCTGCCTTTCTGATATTTTTCTTGGCCTGCCACTTCTGGGCTTAACAAGAACTGTACCTGTGTTCTTCCATTTCCTTACTATGTTCCTCACAGTGGAACTGACAGTTTAAATCTCTGAGACAACTTTTTGTATCCTTCCCCTGAACAACTATGTTGAATAATCTTTGTTTTCAGATCATTTGAGAGTTGTTTTGAGCAGCCCATGATGCCACTCTTCATAGGAGATTCAAATAGGAGAACAACTTGCAAGTGGCCACCTTAAATACCTTTTCTCATGATTGGATACACCTGTCTATGAAGTTCAAAGCTCAATAAGGTTACAAAACCAATTTAGTGCTTTAGTAAATCAGTAAAAAGTAGTTAGGAGTGTTCAGATCAAGAAATTGATAAGGGTGCCCATACTTTTGCATCGGTCAAATTTTGTTTAAATGCGGATTGCACATTTTCTGTTAGTACAATAAACCTCATTTCAATCCAGAAATATTACTCAGTCCATCAGTTATTAGATATATGAAACAGAAATAGCTGTTGTAAAAACCCAAATTGTTATAAAGAAAAAAGGTAAACATTAATAGGGGTGCCCAAACTTTTTCATATGACTGTATCTTCAGAATATGGTTCAATATCCCACTTGGGACGCTTGCACTTCCCATGGGAAGCCGCCTGCAGTGGTGTCAATGAAGCCATAGAAGCATTGACTTCTTCTCTAATCATGGTCCTCATATTAGAAAGCAAAGAGGACTGTTCCTCCTGGATTACTGACTGGTTACATGAAGGGCACATGCGTTTTGTATAATTGTCAGCCAATTTCCCATCACACCAGACAACGCTTGGATTTGTCCAAGGACTTCTTGCCTTCTTTTTAGTAACGATAGCCACTGCCGGGGAATCCTTGCCCTAATGAGATATAGGGGCTAATCAGTAGGGAGACAATAAGTAGTGTGCTAAGGGTACCTGTTTGAAGAATCCTTGTGCGGATCTGGGGCAACTCTGAAGGGGGATTTGCCAGAGAAGAATCCATGTTTGCAATACACATACTCCACCAAGCGAATGCTGCTGCAGGGACACATCCCCCCCCTTTCTTATATATTACCGGATCCAGTCTCCGCAGTCTTCCTCGTTTCAAGCTACCGGACCTTCGCATCTTGCCGCGCTTAGTTCCGACCCGGAAGTGCTCCGTGCACTTCTGGGGTGAGCTGACAGTCTGCGTTTGTCCAGAACTACCAGAATGCCGAAACAAGGCACCGAGAGCCCCCATGTTGGGGGAAGCGGCAACCCTGGGAGCTCCTGCTTCAACCAGCCTGCTGAGGGACCCATGGGGGGTTTCAGCCACTCGTGGGCCTGCTTGATTGGGAGGAAGGGTGTGCGACCGCATACCCCAGGACCCCGGTGAGGAGATTTAACATTAGTCTCTTGCATGCTCCCTGTCCTGTAGAGACAGTAAAAAACACTGGGGAGGAGAAGGAAGGAGGGGCTTTTAACCTCTTGTGTGTTTCCTGTCCCTACAGAGGATAGGGGAAACCCTCCTGTGGTGCGGTCATGAGGGACGACCTGGAAACAATAGTATAGTTTACAATGTAATGCTTGGTTGGTAATGGATAAAACGGAAAATGGAAACACTTAGGGCAAGAGCTGGAAATTGTGGTACCATGCAACCCAACTTTTACAAAACAGAAAGAGATAAGCAATGTGGCCCTGCCCTTTCTTTCTACCCCAGCAGTGAGGGAAATTCAGCAGTCCCCAGAGACTGCAGGGTGTAGACACAAAAAAGGGACTGTCCGCTGTGTCCAGGATAGTTGATAGTTGGGACTAGAGATAAGTAGGTCGATTCATGGAACTCCAGTCCAGCGTTCAGTCAGGTCATAGCAAAGTCTATGAGAATTAAGATTTGCTGTACACATGTTGCAGTTTTTTTTGTCTGCAGTTTGTCAAAACCGTGTGACAAAAATAAGCAGCATATTCATTCTTCTTGCATTTTTGACACGTTTTGTCACCCATTGAAATCAATGAGGGGATGAAAAATACAAGGAAAAATGCACGCTACCAAATTTGTGCGGTTTACATGTGTTTTACTTGCATTTTTGTCATAAAAAACGCAGGTTACCAACATTGTTCCAGGATAAATTAATTCTCTAAGCGTTTTATACTCACCAATCACCAGCGTGACGCAGCTGTCACACTGCTCCCGCGGTCTCCTTCTTCGGAGCCGCTCATTAGGTTCATACATATTCACTGCTTCCCCTGATCACCAGTGTCTGTGACTGGTTGCAGTCAGACGAGTCCCCCACGCTGAGTGACAGCTGTCTGATTGCAACCAATCACAGACGCTGGTGGGAGAATCTATATCATACAGTAAAACCATTAAAAAAGAAAAAAAAAAAGAAAAAATGGCGTGCAGTTCCCCCATTTTGATACCCAGCCAAGATAAAGCCCCAAAGCTGGGGTCTGGTATTATCAGACTGGAGAGGCCTATGGTTATTAGACTCTCCCCAGCCTAAAAATATCGGCCAGCAGCTGCCTGAAATTGCCGCATCCATTAGTTGCGACAGTCCCGGCACTTTACGCAGCTCTTCCCAATTGCCCTGCTGCAGTGGAAATTGGGGTAATAAGGAGTTAATGGCAGCCCATAGCTGCCACTAAGTCCTAGATTAGTCATGGCAGGCGTCTAGGAGACACCCCCTCATCACTAATCTGTAAGTGAAAGTAAATAAACACAAACACCTTAAAAAACCTTTATTTGAAATAAAAGACAAAAAGCACCCACTTTTTACTTTTTTTGTGATGTGGTCTCAAGGGAATAAAACCCACAACCTGTATCATTGTAGCCAACAGATAAAATTTTAAGCCACAGCTTGCATTGACAGGCTTAGAAGCATTTTCTATACTTAAAGAGAACCGGTCAGGTGCAATATAAGCAGTTCTGGGTGCATATTGCTAATCCCTGCCTAACCGTCCCTGTATGCACTAGCATAGATAAAGGGATCTTTAGAAAAAGTATTTCTAAGATCTTTTATCTTATACTAATGAGCGCTGGTGACGCTGCATTGAATAGCATGTTAGTACGCCCCTGTGGGTGTGCTAACATGCTAACAGGGTGGACTAGTCGGGGGATATAACGCCCTTGGAACTAGTCCCCACGCTCATTAGCATATGATAAAAGATCTTTAGAAATACTTTTCCTAAAGATCTCTTTATCTATGGTAGTGTATACAGGGATGGTTAAGCAGGGATTAGCAATACGCCCCCAGAACTTTTCATGATTCTGGGTACATATTGGACCTGACAGAATCCCTTTAAGTATAGAAAATGCTTCGAAGCATGTCAATGCAGGTTGTGACTCATCATTCTAGCTGCGGTCTGCAATGATATAGGTTGAGGGGTTTTATTCCCTTGAGACCACATCACAAAATAGGTAATTTCTTAGTAAGTGCGTGCAGAGCAGAGACGTTATAAATAAGATATCACATGTTGAATCTTAATAGGTCTGTCCCTGGGAGTCAGGAAACTTCTGTACAGATTAGATGTAAGCAGGTATAGCTCCCCATTAGTGGGATCAGTTGACACTCATCTAATCGATATGTCCACCCTTACAGAAGAGTTATCAGTACTGTGCATTTCCATAAGTAACTTTATTTTTCTTCATCTACTGCTGTAGTAACTCTTAGTGAAGTAGTGAACTCTTATCTAAGGTGTATGGCCAACATTATAGAGCATTACAGAAGTGTGTACATCACACCCTGTTTTTCGATATTGTATATTTATAACATGCCAAAGGCCCCCAGCAGAACAAATGCATGGTTTTCTTTGAAAGAAAAAGCACAGATCTTTAGTACAGTATATATTACTGCATTCTTATTTTATTTCATTTTCTCTACAAACATTGTTAAAGGGAAGGTATCGTCAAAAAAAAAAAATTCAATAACTGAAAATAATGTAAAGTAATAATGTTTTAATGTTTTGTTTAAATATTATTATTTGTTTTTAATTGAGCAAAATATTAAAAAAAAATTAAAAAGTTTGATATTTTCCACTGTTAAACACTAGGGGGAGCAGCTTCTGAAATCCTACAGAAATCCCACTGTAGTAAAAGCTTAGATTACAGCTGCAGTAAAGTGGGCAGAGTCTGCTCTCCTGTGTGTGATGGCACGCCTCCCCCCTCCTAATCAGGGTGTTTACAAAGGATAAGGGAAGATGACATGTAGGGACACAGTGCGGAGCCATTTTGTTGGTGACCAGAAATGTCTAAAGTGTCACCAAGGACAGCAGGAGTATCACACAGGATAGGATTAGATACACGGCTCAGCAGACAGTATCATACAGGACAGGATTAGATATACGGCTCAGCAGACAGCATCACACAGGATAGGATTAGATACACAGCCGTACAGACAGTATCACACAGGATAGGATTAGATATACAGCTCAGTAGACAATATCACACAACATAGGATTAGATACACAGCCGCGCAGACAGTATTACACAGGAGAGGATTAGATACACTGAGCAGGGGGTGTTTTTGGCGACGGTAGCAGCGGCGGTACTTACACACACACACACACACACACACACACACGGTGGGCAGAGCGGGGGCTGGGTAGAGCGGAGGGAGGAGTGTCAGACGGTAACGGCGGCTGGGAGGGGGTGTCAGCGGAGACGGTAACGGGGGGAGAGGAGGCGGCCCGTACTCACATATCCCGGCGGTTGACAGGGGTATAGTGGAGCAAACAGCATACGCTGTGAGCAATGATGACGTTTATCTTCCTCCCTCTGATGTGATCTGGACCGCCCAGGGAGCAAGTCCAGGTCACAGCAGACGCCCACTGTAACGTAAATGATGGGGTTGGAATCAGACCACTGTTCTCTATGCACAGGTGCTACCATAAAGGAGTGAGTAACTGTCTTTACACACACAGCAAATCTAACATGGCCCCCAGTGCCTCCAGTAAAATTAGAATTAAATAGAAACTAAAAAAGCAGCGATTTTCATTTTGTATTAAAAATACTTGATTTCATAATCACTACTTTTAATGCAAAAATAAAAAACCGAGATACCTTACCTTTAATGTCAGTATATGTAGACCAAAGGAAAAAAAACCTCTAAAACGTCACATTTATTGAATTCATTAAAAATATTATTTGTAATATAAAACACTGAGTTTATACCCAATTGTTTCCGTCACTCTCAAGTCGTGATATATAATGTGAGGTCCTGAAAAAGGAGGGGGGGGGGGGGAATAGTGGGCAAGGGGCGTGCACCACCTGTTAATACATAATAGGTATGATGATAATGGGATAGGGGGGGGGGGGATCTAATATTCCCTGATACTTGTCCCTACCTAACAACGGAGGTCAATTACACCTTAATTTTTTGGGTGCCCCCCGTTCCTCGGCGGCTTGCCCTCTAAGTCCCTGTCTCCTATTCCAGACCTAAACCCACCACCAGTTGCCGTGTGCTGGGGTAATTAAGTTGTCATGTGTCATAAGTCAAATAAACACAACTCAGATCCCATGTAAATATTCAAAAATCTCAATACCCAGTTATATAATTACCTATACGGCTATAACAACTAGGGAGATACATGAAAAGTGAGTCTTATTAAAGATATCATGGGCCCGAATGTCCCAGTACTCATCCTGCCAGGACTGTTCTTGATTAATGTCAGTATCCTATATACCCCATCATTTCCAAGATCATGAGTTCCTCAAACATTTTGGTGTAACGAGTTGTACATATTTAAAATGCCTTTATTTTAAAGTAGTATAATCCTTATAAATTGCGAAGTATGAACTAAGTAAATGAGACATTATTCAAGGGCATGCAATGGGAATTATAAAATTTGTGACAGTGAGTATTGAATGAGAAATCACCATAGCAATAATCAAGCAAAAAAAGGTAAATCCAGAATTGCATCAACTTCATTCTCATGTCTCCGAAGTATCATCAGAGTAATAGTAGTGTCATCTGTCAATTTCGCTTGGAAGGTTCTCAAAGTGTTATTCCAGTAACACTCCAAAATAATTTCAGAAAGAGTACAGCATAAAGTTTTCTCAACTCTTCTCTTGTCTGTTGCGGTTTAGAACAGCTTTAGGGGTGAATTCCAACTTTTCCTTTAAGCTGGTAACTTGGGTAAGATCACGTCCTGCTGACTCCTGTAAGGCCCTCTCTTCTCTCTTTTCTGAAATGCTCTGTTCCTCTCTAGACTGTTTTGGAGTTCCACGAATAAACCATTCCAACTGGTATCCCACTGTGCCAACCACAAGCGCCACTGGAAAAGTGACATACGGGGCATATGTCCTTAGGGCAGCCCATAGTACGGGCCACATGGTTCTTCAGGGTTTTGGATTGTTTCTGAGTAGCAGGCAAATGTGGGCCTACAAACAGAAGGGAAATTAAATATAATTTATGCATATATAACCGGCTATTGAATGTTCATTTTAAATGTGAAAGCATGTTTTTATATCTAACTTCAACGTAGACACACTCTGTGTGGTCTTACATACAGCAGACAAGTGCAGAAACTGCCCATTATTGACATGCATTAGCCTGGTCTGTTAATAGTACCACACTAATGAATAGGCTGGAGTCACACTTGCGTGTGACTCGTGCGAGTACTGCCCGGACCGGCTGGCTTCTCTTCTGCCAGGAGCGGCTCCTCTGTATGTATTTCTATGATGCTGACTCGCTCCTGTCAGGAGAGCCACGGCCAGTCCGGGCAGTGCGATCTGATACTCGCACGAGTCACACGAAAGTGTGACCCTGGCCTAGTGCAATTTTTTTTTCTCACATGGACCATTGTTTTGTGTGAAAAATCATTGATGGGCTCAAGCACACTGGTTAATATCAATAAGCTCTCAGTTGAGCATGTGGACAACACAATGAACAGAAATACGGTATGCCATCTGCCATTAAGACATGAAAAGGCAGTGCTCTAAGGACTAAGAGCATTCCCTCCTCACTACTAGCACAGAACCAGGGAATGAGCAATGTCAGCGCTCAGCAGCAGCTCAAATGAACCTTTAGGCTATGTTGTCCTGCGTTTTTTGCCATGTTTTAACGCGATTTTGCCAAATGCATTTTTTTTTAACTCAAATCTATTGATAGAAAGAATAGATAGAAATAAAGAACATATAGAATAGATAATAAAGAACATAATAGCAGATAACAACAAATAGAAAGAAATAACAGAAAAGCTCAATAAAAAGGATGTGGGGGGGTCCCCCCATTTTTCATATCCAGCACAAGAAAAGCAGCAGCTGCGGGTTGCAACCCTCAGCTGTCTGCTGTACCTTGGCTGGTTATGAAAAATAGAGGGGATTCCACGGTTTCTTAAAAATTTGTTTGATTTATTTAAAAAAATAAAATGACATGGGGTCCCCCCCCCCATTTTTCTAATGCCAGCCAAGGTACAACAGACAACTGGGGGTTGATATTATTAGGGTGGGAAGGGCCATAGTCCTTTCCAGCCTAACAATAGCAGCCCACAGCCGCCCCAGAAGTGGCGCAACCATTAAATGCGCCAATTCTGGCGCTGGACACAGTTCTTCCCGTTGCCATGGTGCGGTGGAAATCTGGGTACTATGGAGTTAATGGCAGCCCACAGTTTCCACTAAGTCCTAGATTACTGATGGCAGGTATCTATGAGATACCCCATCACTAATCTGTAAGTTAAAGGAAATAAACACAAACACCCAAAAAATCTTTTACTTGAAATAAAAGACAAAAAAGCCCCCTATTTCACCACTTTATTATCCCCAAACACCCCTGCAGGTCCAAAGGCGATTCAGCTCTGCTACATCTCAGCCACAGTGAGCGACCATAGAGCATGACTACCTGTTGTGAGCTCCACGCAGCGACTGAAGTGAGCCCTATGACCAGCGGTGACACCACTCGGTTTAGCCACGGCCACAGTTGGAGTCCTCCACCTGAGCCTCGCGATCAGAGGGAATTCACTCAGCTGATGTGCTGTCACAGGTGGAGGACACCAGCTGTGGCTAGCCTGAGTGACGTCACCGCTGACCGCGCAGCTCATTTCAAGTCACATAACTGACCAGTATCAGCTCCAAGCTGCGACTTAAGTGAGTCGCGTCATCAGTGACATCACTCAGGTGACTTGCAGTCACAAATGCAGGACCTTTACATGTAGCAGAGTTGGAATCATCGTGGGCCTTAGTATGGATTTCGTTGGACCTGCTTGAGTATTTTGGGGGTTTATAAAGTGGTGAAACAGTGTTTTTTTTTGTATTTTATTTCAAATAAAGGATTTTTTTGGTGTTTGTGTTTATTTCTTTTTCACTTACAGATTAGTGACGGGGGCTGTCAGACTCCTCCCATTACTAATCTAGGCCTTAGTGGCAGCTGTGGACTGCTATTAACATCTTAATTACCCCCCGCAATTAGGCAATCGGGAAGAGCCAGGTAAAGTGCTGGGCTTGTCTCATCTAATGGATGCGACAATCCTGGGTGGCTGCTACTTTTAGGCTGGGGGGGCTCCAATAACCTTGGGTCTCTCCAGTCTGCCAGCCCCCAGCTGTCTGGCTTTAACTTTACTGGTTATCAAAAGTGGGGGGGGGGACGGCATGCTGGTTTTTAAAATTATTTAACAAAAAAAGCCGCATGCAGTTCCTCCTATTTTGAAACACAGCCAAGATAAGTTCACAGCTGGGGCCTGTAGCCATGGCTTTATCTGTTCTGGGTATTGACCCGCCCCAGGGCCGTGGGGTACTCAGTTCCGGGTGTTGGTTAATGGGATTATGTCACGGGGGCCTGTGCCCGGTTCCGTGGCCCTGGTGGTCGCTGAAAGTCAATAAATAATAAAAATAAAAAAAATAATAAAGAAAAAAAATAAATAAATAAATAAAAGTATTTCGTGACGCCACCTACGGTTCCAGTATGGTTACTGGGGCTGCAGGTCAGACCTCTGGGGTGATGGTTAGGCAGCCAGTTGTTTACGCTTCCCGTAGGTGAAGCGGGGTCCCCAGGGCAGTTTTAGTAGTACACAGATATGGCGGCCGTTTTTCCTCACAGCCTTTTCAACTGTCACTTTAGTGCAGCAGACTATGGCTCCTCAGATGAAGAAATAAAGTGTGTCACACCAATTCATTAACTCTGACCAGATTTTACTTGCAGGTGTTAAAAAGGGGTTCAGTTACTGATGTTACAGTTCTTGGGTAATCTGGGAACAGTTCAGGATCTCTGCACCAGGTTAGTGTGTGGCCTCCCTGCTGCGCTGTGTCTCTCCTTGGTCCTAGGCTGCCTGTAGCTATACCTTGTCCCTCTCTCACTGTCTTCACCTGTATGGCAGGCGGCGGGAGCTTCTCTGCTGTACTCACTGCGGTCCCTAAGCTCTGTGTAGCGGCTTTGCCTTCAGGTGCTGCTGCGGCCAGAAGATCTGCAGTCTCCATGGCCCCCGGTCTTTATTGCTGGGCAGATTAGATCTCTCACAATCTCGGACGCCGGTGTCCGATAATCAGCGCTGTTCCTTGGGGATGAACCGGTCAGGCTCCACCTCCCCGGTCTCTCCTCTTTTGCCTCACTCTTGGATCCCTCAGGCGGTCACACAGTTACTTGTGCGGGCTAAGCACTGCCCTCTCTATTTTGATGTCTTCCCTCACTCTCTGCTCGCACAGTCTCCTTTTCTCCAACTGTCAACTGTCTCTCTGACTCCGCCTCCAAACCTGGATTTAAAGGGGACCTCACCTGAACTCGACTTGTAGAGCTCCCCCTCCAGGCTTGGAGTGGAAATGTTGTATGTGGGATTACCTAATGTGGAGATCCTTCCCTGCCCAGGTACAGGTATATTTGTGGCAACTGAACCCTGGGGTGCCACATTATCATAATATGGAGGGATGCTACAGCAATTTTTTTTATTTATTTATTTATTTTACTATATAGACTTGCAGACCAGGTGTGTGATTGGAAGCGTCAGACATGCTGTCACTCAGCGTGGGGGCACATCTGGCTGTAACAAATCACAGACGCCGATAGTAGGGGGAAGAAGTGAATATGCATTAGCCTAATGAGCGGTCCCAAAAGAATGAGAGGCTATGGGAGCTTTGTGACAGCCGCACTGGCGATTCAGTAAGTATGAAGCGCTAGCTCCTACCCCTTTGCGCCAGATTCTGGTCTGCATATATTATGGGGACCAGCATCCGGCCAGACATCCCCAAGTCGGCGAGGCATTGATTTGCGAGTCCTCCCATCACTAGTGAGAAATGCAAAGTCAAAACGCAAAAGAAGATAGAACATGTGCAGTTTATTTGTCATAAAATGACAAATTTTGACTTTGCTGGGAAGTCAAAAGTGAGAACTTTCTGACAACAAAACTGCAGCAAAAAAGTGGCAAAAAATGCAGCATGCACATGTAGCCTTACAAGTGATCAATAGCAACTACAACATGTAAGGAGTTTGAAAGAGGGAGATAGCTCCCTCTGTCGATTCATCAGCACCATGCAATGCTATCACAGGGAGCCTTTAGTTATTATGGCAAATAGAGGCCTCCGGGTCTGTCTAATATATTGTACCAATAGCCCTACCCTAACAAAAAGACACATATTGGTATTAAAGGGGACCCATCACCAGATTTTACATTCTAAACGAAAACTAGCACCTAAAGCATTGCCTGTGCTGCACTTTATAAAAGGATCATCTTGTGCACTGACTTCCCCTGTAGACCCCACAAATACCTTTATAATATCTCCCGCCATGTATGCAAATGCGTTGGTATGGTCCGATGGGTGTCCTAGTTCGCAGCTCCTGGCCCTCCTTTCGGCGCTGATCACCGTCCTCTTCTGATGACTTACGTGCCGTCTCTCACAGGCACACTTCATTCTGCCCTATTGCAGGCAGAGACGAAAACACAGGTGCGCCTGTGCGACCATGGTTCGATCATTAAAGTTCATGAATATGCACTGCTTCCCCTGCCTACCGTCTGTAATAGTGTCTGAGATTGGTTGCAGTCCTGCTTTCTCCACCCACCCTCTGCGGCTGCTTCTGTGATTGAATAATTGGAGTGTAAAAATAAATAAATAATTGGAAAAAATGGCGTAAGGTCTCCCATATTTTGATACCCAGCGCAGATAAAGCAGACAGCTGGAGAGTGCAGCCCGCAGCTTTGTGCATGATCTTAGCTGTGAATCAAAATACGAGGGACCCCATGCAGCTCTTTTAAAAATATTTAAATAATTTGAACAAACATCGTAAGGTCTCTCCCAATTTTGATACCCAGTCAAGATAGAGCAGACAGCTAGTATTCTAAGGCTGGGAGGCCCATGGTTATTGGGCCCTCCCCAGCCTCAAAATAGCAGACCGCAGCTACTCCAGAATTGGTGCATCCAGTAGATGTGCCAATTTTGGCACTTTACCTGGCTCAATCCGATTGCCCTGATGCAGTGGCAATTAGGATAATATAAGGGGTTAATGATAGATGGTATTTGCCAAAACCTCAAGCCCGAGGTTAGTAATGGGGAGGGGTTCTATGAAATCCCCTATTACTAACCTTATAAATCAAAAGAAATAAACATAAAAAAAATTCTTTATTAAAAAAAAAAACCTTTTCTCCAATGTATTAACCCCTAAAACACCCCTGCAGATCTGATGTAATACGAGGTCCAACAACAATCCCAGTTTTGCTACATCTGAGGTGAAAGTGTGCGGTTACATTAGAAAACATGACTGATCACTGTGGCGTCAGGAATACACTGACAGAGCCGCAGCTGTGATGTCACCAAGTTTACCTGACGTTACAACTGGTGATTCCCACCCACGGTATCCCAGCTGTGACCTCAGGTAAATTGACCACAGGTGAACTCACTGTGTCACTGAGTTTAATGAGTTCACCAGAGGTCAGGTTCACCTGAGGTCACAGCTGGGATACCGCGAGAACCACCAGCTGTGACGTCAGGTGAACTAAGTGACATCACCACTCACAGCTGCGACTCAGTCAGTGTGTTCCTGACACCGCAGTGATCGTCAAATTTTCTAATGTGACCCCGCACTGCGACCCCAGATGACGCAGAGTCAGGATCGTCGTAGGAGCTCGTGTGGAATACATGGGACCTGCATGGGTGTTTTGGGGGTTAATAAATTGGAGAAAGAGGGTGTTTGGGTGTTTGTTTTTTAAATAAAGAATTTTTCTCTGTGTTTTGTATTTATTTCTCTTTTCTTTTTGTCATTAATTCCTTATATTACCCCGATTGCCACTGCACCGGGCAATAACCATGGGCCTCCCCAGCCTGAGAATACCAGTCCCCAGTTGTCTGCTTTATCTCGGCTGAGTATTAAAATGGGGGGGGGGGGGGAGGACACAATGTTTTGGTTTTTTTTTTAAATTATTTAAATAATTAATAAACTAAACACATGGGATTTCTCGTCTTTTGATACACAGCCAAGATAACACACACAGATGGGGGCTGCAGCATGTAACAACTGCTTTATCTGTGCTGGGTTTCAAAATATGGGGGACCTTAGGTCATTTTTTCCAATTATTTATTTTTACACTTCACTTCAGGGACCAAGACACCTAGTGTGAGGGCAACCAATTACAGACGCAAGCACAGAAGGTGGGCGGGAGAAGCAGGGCTGCAACCAATCACAGACAGGGCATATTCATGAACCTTAATGATCAGACTCGGAAGCAGTGTGACAGCCGCGGGGAAACTCAGCAAGTGCAATTCTACTTTAATCCATGTAAAAATCTGACAATATTATTTCCAGAACAAAACTGTGAGACAGAAATTTATCCAGGCATCTTCCCCACATGTTCCCCTTCAGTTTCAGCACTTTTCCATCCATTGCAGCATTTTTACAGCCCTCCCGAGACCTACTTAAAAGGTCCTCCAGAGAACTATTTGCGTTTCCCATTGACCTGCATTCGCTTTGTTATTCAGTACGAATACACGAATAATAGAAATTATTAGGCACAAAGAATCTGAACCCAGATATTTGACTATTCACCCATTTCTACTTGTTACGAGTACTGAGCAACCGAGTATGGTAGTGCTCGCTCATTACTACTCATTACAAGTACCGAGCACCCAAAAATGGTAGTGCTTGCGCATCCACTACTCGTTACAAGTACTGAGAATGGTAGTGCTCACTCAGTACTCGTTTTGAATACCGAGCACCAGAGCACGGTAGTACTCGCTCATCACTACTTGTTATTACCCCCCCGAGCATGGTAGTGGTTGCTCATCACTACTCGTTACGAGTACTGAGCATGGTAGTACTTGCTCATCACTACTCGTTACAAGTACCGAGCACCAGAGCATGGAAGTGCTCGCTCGTTACTACTCATTACAAGTACCAAGCACTTGAGCATGGTAGTATTTGTTCATCACTATCTGTTTAGAGTACGGAGTACAATAGTACTCACTCATCGCTACTCGTTACTTGTACTGCGCACCCGAGCATGGTAGTACTGGCTAATCACTACTCATTACGTGTACCAGAGCATGGTAGTGTTCACTCATCACTACTCAATACACATACTGAGCATGGTAGTGTACGCTCATCACTACTCATTACGAGTACAGAGCATGGTAGTGTACGCTCATCACTACTCATTACGAGTACAGAGCATGGTAGTGTACGCTCATCACTACTCGTTATGAGTACCGGGGCATGGTAGTGCTTGCTCATTACTACTCGTTACAAGTACCAAGCACCCGAACATGGTAGTATTGGCTCATCACTACCCGTTAAGAGTACTGAGCATGCTAGTACTCAATAAAAGACACTGGGCGCAAAGGTGGATGCCGGCATAGGATCCAGGGAGGGGGAGTAAGGCTATGTGCGGACGCTGCATCTTTTTTTGACCACAAAGATGCAGCATTTTTATATTGTGGTGACCACAAAGATGCAGCATTTTTATCTTTGTGGTGACTACAAAGAGCAGCGATTTTGGCCTAAAAAAAACTTGCAGGAGTCCTCCACCTGTCAGGCCTCTACTGAAGTGAGCCGCGGGATTAGCACTGACGTCACACAGGTGATGTGTGGTGTCACCGCACATCACCTGACTGAAGTCACCACTGATCTCACATGGCTCACTTCAGCCGCGGCCTGATTTTCGGTAACAGGTGGAGGACTCCAGTCATGTGATGTGCGGTGATAGCTGGAGTCCTCCACCTGTTACCGCAAATCCAGCCGCGACTGAAGTGAGCGCGAGATCAGTGGTGACTTCAGTCAGGTGATGTGCGGTGACAGCTGAAGTCACCGCTGATCCAGCGCAACTCACTTCACTTGCGGCCTGACCCTCACAGACAGCGGTCGTGCTCTATAGCTGCTCGCTGTGATTGTCAGATGTAGCAGAGCTGGATGCGTTGTGGGACCTTGTGTGGATTACTTCGGACCTGGAGGGGTGTTTTAGGGGTTAATAAAGAGGTGAAAGAGGGGGATTTTTTTGTGTTTTATTTCAAATAAAGGATTTTTTGGGTGATTGTGTTTATTTACTTGCACTTACAGCTTAGTGATGAGGGGGTGTCTCATAGATGCCTGCCATCACTTAGCTAGGACTTAGTGCCAGCTATCGCCTGCTGCCATTAATTCCTTATTACTCCAATTGCCACTGTACCAGGGTAATGGGATGAGTCGGTCCCGAGACTGTTGCATCTAATGGATGCAGCATTTCCGGGCGGCTGCTGGCTTATATTTTTAGGCTGCGGGGCTCCCCATAACGTGGGGCTCCCCAGCCTGAGAATACCAGCCCTCAGCCGTGTGGCTTTACTTTGTCTGGAATCAAAATTGGGGGGGGCTGCACGCCATTTTTTTTTAATTATTTATTTTACTGCACGATATAGACCCGCCCACCGGCGGCTGTGATTGGTTGCAGTGACACAGTTGTCACTCAGCGTGGGGGCGGATCTGCCTGCAACCAATCAGTCACCGGTGAGCAGGGAAGTTGTGAATATGTTATGAGCCTAATGAGTGACCGGCTCTGGAAGATGAAAGAGCTGCAGCGGCAGCAATGTGACAGCCGTCCGGTGATCGGTGAGTAAGAAGCGCTTGCTTCTACCCCTTTGCGCCCGATTCTGGTCCCCATAGACTTTATAATGGGAGCAGTATCTGGCCAAATACCAGCGATCAATCCCCGCCTACTCGAAGTCTAGTCAGAAAAACGCACCAAACCGCATGTAAAATAACAACTTGCTGTGAAAAACGCCAAAAGAATTGACATGCTGCATCTTTGTGGTCACCACAAAGACGCAGACAAAAAAAACTGCAACGTGCGGACAGCAAAAATGAAATATCATAGACTTTGCTGGGGAAGGAAATTCATGCAGTTTTGAGACCAAAACTGCACCCAAAAAACGCAGCAAAGAAAATGCAGCGTGCACACATCGCCTAAAGAGGTTTTTAAAAAGAAAAAGAGCCAAAACTGAACCTGGAGAACAGGGGCTTTTCAAATTCCCCCTCCCCCCCCCCAAAAAAAACCCTCTAAAGGGAATCTGTCACCAAGTTTTGCCACCTAATCTGACAGTAGTAAAGTGTAGGGGCAGAGATCCTGATTCCAGCTGTGTGTCACTTACTTGGCTGCTTATAAAATCACTAATTGATCAGTAGTAGATCATCATCATTAGGGCTAGGACACACAGCGACTAAAACGGCCCTAGTTGAATGTGATAAAAAAAGATAATAAAAAAAAAAAAAAAAAAAAAAAAAATCGCATTCCACTTGGACCAATATTACTCTATGGGGCCGATCCCATATGCAATTATTTTCTCAGCCCTAATCACACTGAGAAAACAGTCTCAGCATGCTGCAGGTAGAATCTGATCTGTATTCACTCGCACCCATACACGGATGCAAGTGAAACATCTCAATGCACTCCGGTGTCATTCGAGTGTAGTGCGATGCTTCACTCGCACCCATAGATAATTACATCAGCTGGCAATGGAGCAGATAGAGATATTAATCCCTCCCTCTTCTCTGCAGCTGTGATCCGATCGCAGGATCGGATTACAGTGGCATGACACTCTGCTTACATTCGCAGCACAGCAGGAGTCGAGGGTCATTAGCATATTGCATTCAATGCACTCGCATCGGATGCCATACACTCGTGTAGCCACAGCCTTAGAGGACTACTTGGCGTGCTGCCAGGTAGCCCAGCAAATTTATGAGCTCTGAATAACTGCTAGATCTGCAGCAAAGAAAACATTGATTTTATCAAAATAACAGCTAGAATCAGGGTATGTGTGTCTATATTATGCTGCTCTCAGATGGGGGAGCAAAAACCTGGTGACAGATTCCCTTTAACCCTCTCACAACCTAGGATGTATATATAAGTCCTAGTTTGCTTCCCTCTTGTTACTGCGGGCTCGTGCAGTAAGCCTGCATTCAACTCCGCACATGTCTGCCGATCTGCAACAACGCAACATTGCATTGAAATGCAATAAGAGGCAATCAAAACATTATATCTACCCAAAAATGGGATAATTAAAAACATCAACCCGAGGCGCAAAAAATAAGCCATTGCCGAAAAATCAGAACGCTACAGGTCTCAGAAAATGCCAAAAGCGCTATTTTGTATTTTTTTTTTTATACAAACTTCAGAATTTTTTTTCACCAGTTAGATAAAAGTAAAAGTATACAGGTATGGGATCTACACACTTGTACTGACACATCAGTATATTAAGATTAGGGCATCAGTCTGGACACTATGACACATGCTAGAAAGAGGTTTGCCCATTACAGGGAATAATCCCAGGACAGCATAGGTTCACCCAAGCCATACTGTATACACATGGGAGACCCTATAAACTGGCCTCATTAGGGGTTTATAAGGGCACATTCACCAGGGGAGGACAAGCTGGTAACTAGTAAGAACAGGGAGTACCCGAGTCCTATACTCTACCAGGAAACGATCCCTGCAGCCTCCTCACCACTCCATAGGAACACATGGTAAGGTCAGGGACCCTCCAGAGGGCACACAATACACAGGGAGAGGGAAGCACACTACACAGGGAAAGGGGCACACATAGCACCACGGCCGAGCACCTACTCACAGCACTCTGCCCAACAGCAGCCTGGTGACCTCCTGAGAACACGCTCCAAACGTAAAGGACCTGCGGTGACGTCATGACCACGTGATCAGTCACAGTACAGGCAGAGCCAGACAAGACCTTGGAAATCATGTGCTGTGGAGATGGCTGTGAGAACGTCACTGCAGTATAGCTGTGTGTGTGTGTGTGTGTGTGTGTATATATATATATAATATAGTATGTACATATGTGTGTATAACTATATATATATATAGTTTGTGTGTATGTATGTAATATATATATATATGGCTGTATGTGTGTGTGTGCGTGCGTATGTCCACTAAAGGAGTCTGCACAGTCGCATATGCAATCATGAAAAATGTGCACAAGCACCTCATTTGACTCAGTTAACGTCATAGACTATGTTTTGAGGAGAAGATTTAACCCTCCATGCTTTACAGTTATTTGCCAAAAACCTGCTTACGGCCTCCGACACACATCCGTGAAAAGCACGCACGTGTGTTACGTTCCGTTTTTCGGGTCTGTTTTCCATTTTTAAATCCGTTTTTATGGTACGTGTGGCATCCGTGTGAATTGCGTATGCTAGCTGTGTGTGTGTGTTGAATGTCCGTGTGTGCATGAGATACGTAAGTGACATGTCCGCGTGTTGTCCGTGTGAAATGTTCCGTGTGTGATGCACAATGTCATTGATACATACCCGCTGACAGCAGACACAGACAGAGTTGTGCGCTGAGAATGAACTCGGGTGAACTTCACCCGACTTCATTGTCATATTCATTGTCATACCGCGGCTCTGTGTGTCGCGTCCTGATTAGCGGTCACCCGTGAAGGACTCACCGGTGACCGCTAATCCCCTGAGTCACTGAAGTGAGCAGCATGATTAGCGCTGCCGTCACTCAGGTTACCCGCGGCTAGGTGGATCCTCCACCCGTGACCGCAACTCACCTGTGACTTCATCGCTGTCACACGGGCGACTTGCTGTCACAGTTGGAGGATCCAGCGGTGGCCGCGAGTACCCTGAGTGACAGCTCAGCTGATCGCGCTACTCACCTCAGTTGCTGTGTGGAGCTGTCAGGAGCGGCGGTGTTCTTCTGCAGCTCCTGTCACCTTCATGTAGCAGAGCTGGAAGCGACGCGGGACCTCCGTGGATTACGCCGGACATGGATGGCTTTTTCGGGCTTAATCAAGTGGTAAACGAGGGTATTTGTTAGTGTTTATTATTCCAAATAAAGGATTTCTTCGGGTGTATGTGTTTATTTACTGTAACTTACAGATTAATCATGGAAGGTATCTCGGGGAGATGCCTGACATGATTAATCTTGCACTTCGTGGCAGCTATGGGCTGCTGCCATTAACTTCTTATTACCAGGGCAAATCGGGAAGAGCCGGGTAGAGTCCCAGAACTGTCGCATCTAATGGATGTGGCTATTCTGGGCGGCTGCTGGCTGATATTGTTAGGCTGGGGGCCTCCCCATAATGTGGGGCTCCCCATCCTGAGAATACCAGCCTTCAGCCCTTTGACTTTACCCTGGCTGGTATCAAAATGAGGGGAACCGCACATCGTTTTTTTTAATGTAATTATTTATTTTACTGCTCGATATTGACCCGCCCAACGGCGGCTGTGATTGGTTGCAGTGAGACAGCTGTCACTCAGCGTGGGGGCGTGTCTCACTGCAACCAATCATAGGCGCCGGTGGGCGGGGAAAGCAGGGAATACGAGATTGAGTAATGAGCGGCCGGCTTTTTCAAAAGAGGAAAAGCCGCCGGAATTTTTTTTTAACAGCTGTGCAGCGCCGCGCCGGTGATCGGGAAACGGTGAGTATGAGAGAGGGGGGAGACTGACCGACAAACTGAGAGAGGGACAGACAAGGCAGAGAGACCAACCGACGGACTGAGGGAGATTGACCGACATACACAGAAAAAGAAAGAATGACCGACATCGCTAGAAAAAAAGTACAAAACGTACACGGAGCATACAGAGATGCGTCCGTGTCACGTACGTGTGCTCACGGACCCATAGACTTCCATTGGGTCCGTGTGTGCGTGTTCCATGCAGAAAACAGACATGCTTCCGTGCAAAACGGATACACATGCGTATCACGCACACGGACACACGGACCGTATGGAATAACCCACGTGTGACCTCAAACATAGCATAACATTGGTGCACGTTTGTCCGTATCTCCGGTATATACGGAAATGGACTAAACACGCACGTGTTTCACGGATGTGTGTCGGAGACCTACATTAAAGTCAATGGAGCTGGGAGCTACAGGTCATTAATAGGAGCTCTGATTGGTTGCTATAGGCAACAAAAGACATTCTTTGTATAAGACAGTTTAAGTGTGAGGTAATATGATGTCGGTGGAGAGACGGACACACACAGGGAAGGACACAGAGACGGATACATAAAGAGACACACAGAGACTGATACAGAGCAGAGACACACAGAAACAGAGAGAGATACAGAGACACACACATACAAAGACAGACAGAAACACACACTCAGAGATACACACACCCAGAGACACAGACACCCAGAGTCACAGACACACAGAGACAGACACTGACAAACACAGAGACACACAGAGACTAATACAAAGACACACAGAAACATAGAGATACAGGGACTGACACCCACAGACACAGAGACACACACACACACAGAGAGACAGAAACTGATACAGAAACTGTCACACAGAGACTGATACAGAGACACACAGAGATAGACACACACACATAGAGACAGAGCCACACACACAGAGACAACCAGAGAGACACACAGAGGCAGAGACACACAAAAACAGACACACACAAAGACAGAGACACACAGAGAGAAGCAGAGCGGGAGACATACAGATAGAGAGAGAGTGAGAGAGACAGTCACTATCCCGGGCAACGCCGGGTACTACAGCTAGTCTATTATATAAAACTGAGTGCATGTATGTGTGTGTGTGTGTGTCTGTGTGTGCACTAAAGGAATCCGCATCGTCGCATTTAGAATCACGAAATTTTGCACAGCCGCCTCATTTGACTCATTTGAACATCATAGACTACATTTAAGGGGAAAATGTAACCCTGAAATTTTGCACAGCCATCTCATTTGACTCATTTGAACATCATAGACTACATTTAAGCGGAAAATTTAACCCCGCACTTTACATATAGTCACCAAAAAACCTGCTTACATTAAAGTCAATGGAGCTGGGAGCTACAAGTCATTAATAGGAGCTCTGATTGGTTGCTATACACAACGAAGGACATTTTTAGTATAAGACAGCTTATGTGTGATGTAATATGATATTGGTAGAGACAGACACACATAGAGACAGAGACACACAGAAACAGAGAGACACAGAGACAGTCACTCAAAGACAGAGACACCCAGAGTCACAGACACCCAGAGAGAGACACAGACATATACACACACACAGAGATAAACACAGAGGCAGAGACACACAGACACACAAAGAACAGAAACACAAAGACAGAGACACACAGATAAAGAGAGGGAAAGGGAGACATAAAGATTGACAGGGAGACAGACAGACAGAGAGAGAGTGAGAGAGATAGTTAATAGCCTGGGCAACGCTAGGTACTACAGCTAGTCTATTATATAAAGCTGAGTGTATGGGTGTGGGTGTGGGTGTGGGGTGTGTGTGTGTGTGTGTGTCCGCTAAAGGAATCCGCACCGTCGCATTTACAATCACAAAATTTTGCACAGCCACCTCATTTGACTCAGTCATAGACTACGTTTAAGGGGAAAATTTAACCCCGTGCTTTACATTTATTCACCAACAAACCTGATTACATTAAAGTCAACGGAGCTGGGAGCTACTAGTCATTAATAGGAGCTCTGATTCGTTGCTGTAGGCAATGAAGGACATTCTTAGTATAAGACAGCTTATGTGTGAGGTAATATAATATCAGTAGAGCCAGAGACACACAGAGACACACACACACAGACAGAGACACACAGAGACAGACACACACACAGAGATACAGACACAGAGACGTACAGACATACAGAGAGGGAGACAGACAAACAGAGAGGGAGACAGGCAAACAAAGAGGGAGACAGACAGAGAGCAGTGCATATTTGATGAGCAGTAATCAGCGGCCTAGGAAGTGAATGCCAAGCCTGGAAGCAGAGTACAGCCATGTCGGTGCTTTGGTGAGTACAGCGCACTTGCTCCCAATCCCCTATCCCTTCTACCACTGTTTGTAATCTCCGAATTCTGATCCCCATAGGCTTACATGAGGGCCGGATTCTGGACCAGATCCGGATTTTCAAAAAAAGAAAACAGGGACCCGCCGGTCCCAGTTTTCTGTGAGCCCGCCGATCTCCAAATATGATTATATTTGAATAAATGTTGATTTTTTATTTTTTTTTTGTTCAAGAATAAATGTGGATTGTTGTTAATGGAAAACAAATAAGACATCCACTGAAAATAAGCCCTAGCACATATTTCAGAGGAAAAAAATAATAGAAGACTCTGTCTTATTTTAGGGAAAACACAGTAGCAAAGATAAAGCATACGATTACAGGCTGCAGCCCTCAGCCGTGTGCTTATCTTGGCTGTGTATCAAAACAAGAGGGACCACATGCAGTTTGTTTTTAAATTATTTAAAGAAATAAGTTTAAAGACCAGCGTTCGGTCTATTTTGCCAAATTTTTAACACTAATGTTCAGATATGAATTTAAAGAAGTTAAGCAATTAAGTAATTTTATTATAAAGGTTAATATAAAATACAAAATGAAAGGAAAAGTATGATATTGCGTACACTTTTGTATATTCAACATTCAGAGGTTAAGTACTTACATCACCAAAGAGATATTGAACATCATTTGTCTGGAACATCAGTCGGACCAGCATGACAAAGACAGAACCCCTGCAAGTCCCAACACTGAACCAGGCATCCCACGGATACAGGTACCCAAAGAGCTTCTGTCATTGCCATATTTCTATGAGCTGAAATAGTGGCTTGCACAACATTATATAAGCCTTGTTAATGTGTTGTAGGTCTAGTTCACCTTTGCCCTTTAGTGGCCAGCCTTTGAGATTAGATGAATCAGAGATAAAACTTAAACATCAGACAATGGGTCAATAATCCCACACAATTCAAAACTCTTAAGAATCGCATAAGTCAATAGCAAATATTTGGGTTACATAAATCACAAGGTTTGTCACAATGAACACATTGTCTGTATAAACAATATGTTATAGTTTAACATAATGTGTGGACTGAATATATCATTTTTTGCATTTGCAATACAGCGGTCCCTACCCCCAATTTTGATACGCAGCCATGATAAAGCCGACAGCTGGGGGCTGGTATTGTCAGGCTGGGGAGGTTAATTTTTATTGCCCCCCCCAGTCTAACACTAGAAGCCTGCAGCTGCCCAAATTGTCGCATCCATTAGCTGTAACAATTCTGGCATTTTACCCTTCTCATCCCGATTGGCCTGGTGCAGTGGAAATCGGGGCAATATAAGAGGTTAATGACAGCTCACAGGTGCCATTAACCCTAGATTAGTAATGGGAGGCGTATATAAGACCCGCCCATTACTATGCTGTAAAGAAAAGAAACAAACACCGAAAAAATCCTTTATTTTAAAAAAAATGCAAAAAAAAACACCCTCTTTCACCCTTTTATTAACCCCAAACATTCAATTCCACAACATTCTTCCTTCCCTTCAAAATCAGAAGTTGACCTGCAGTTCCATCAGCTCAGAACAGGCAGCTTACAGTGGCTACAGAAAGTATTCAGACCCTTTTAAATTTTTCACTCTGTTTCATTGCAGCTATTTGGTAATTCCAAAAAAGTTCTTTTTTTTCTCATTAATGTACACTCTGCACCCCATCTTGACAGAAAAAAGCAGAAATATAGATATTTTTGCAAATTTTGTAAACAAGAAAAACTGAAATATCACATGGTCATAAGTATTTAGACTCTTTGCTTAGACACTCATATTTATGTCACATGCTGTCCATTTCCTTGTGATCCTCCTTGAGATGGTTCTACTCCTTCTTTTGAGTCTAGCTGTGTTTAATTAAACTGATAGCACTTGATTTGTAAAGGCACCCACCTGTCTATATAAGACCTCACAGCTCACAGTGAATGTCAGACCAAATGACAATCATGAGGTCAAACTAACTGCTCAAAGAGCTCATAGACAGAATTGTGGCAAAGCACAGATGTGGCCAAGGTTACAAAATAATTTCTGCAGTACTCAAGGTTCCTAAGAGCACAGTGGCCTCCATAATCCATAAATGGAAGAAGTTTCGGACCACCAGAACTCTTCCTAGACCTGACTGTCCAGCCAAACTGATCGTGGGAGAGGTAAAGAAGAACCCCAAGATCACTGTGGCTGAGCTCCAGAGATGCAGTAGGGACATGGGAGAAAGTTGCACAAAGTCAACTATTACTGCAGCCCTCCACCAGTCGGTCCTTTATGGCAGAGTGGCATGACGGAAGCCTCTCCTCAGTGCAAGACATATGAAAGCCCGCACAGAGTTTCCACAAAAACAGATGAAGGACTCCCAGACTGTGAGATATAAGATTCTCTGGTCTGATGAGACGAAGATAGAACGTTTTGGTGATAATTCAAAATAAAAAAGCAACAAAAAGAGGTATAAAAATCCCCTCCAAAAATTCAGCAATTACTTAAAGCAAATAGAGGGCAGCAGTTATAATCTGCCCAGGCAAAGGAACTAATGCACTAGCAGGATGCAGCAAGACCCCCAATAAGATGGAGGCATCACAAGTGCAAAAGAAGCAAATCACTCACACACTTCCAATCCATGGATGGGCGATTGCTGGATAATAAAATTACACACAAATGGCTTGCATAGGGCGCCGTTCACACATGTAGGTGCAGAGTATCTGGCTAACAGCCTATTAGTTACCATTAGACTAGGCGGGCTGCCCAGTAGTATATAAGTGAACCATACAGGGACGGGGACTCCAGCATACAAAGCCTACATTAAGGGGCCTGGCTGCATCCTGTATAAAATGTTATCGGCAAAAAAATATATATATAAAATATATATGAGGTATTGGATTATGGCCAGAATACGGTTGCCCACAACCCACGTCACGGGTCCTCATGCTTGTGGGTCCCTACATTGATATACAAATAAAAATGCAACAAAAAGAGTGATAAAAATCTCCTCCAAAAATTCATCTTGCTAGTGCATTAGTTCCTTGGCCTGGGCAGGTTATAATTGCTGCCCTTTATTTGCTGTAGGTGGTAATTCTACGCAGTATGTGTGCAGAAAACCAGGCACTGCTCAATACAATCCCAACAGTGAAACATGGTGGTGGCAGCATCATGCAATGGGGTGTTTTTCAGCTGCACGGACAGGATGACTGGTTGCAATTGAAGGAAAGATGAATGCGGCCAAGTACAGAGATATCCTGGAAGAAAACCTTTTCCAGAGTGCTCTTGACCTCAGACTTGGCAGAGGGTTCACCTTCCAACAAGACAATGACCCTAATCACACAGCTAAAATAACAAAGGAGTGGCTTCAAAACAACTCTGTGACCATTCTTGACTGGCCCAGCCAGAGCCCTGACCTAAACCCAATTGAGCATCTCTTGAAAGGCCTGAAAATGGCTGTCCACCAACGTTCACCATCCAACCTGATGGAACTGGAGAGGATCTACAAGGAAAAATGGCAGAGGATCCCCAAATCCAGGTGTGAAAACCTTGTTGCATCATTCCTAAGAATACTTATGGCTGTACTAGCTCAAAAGGGTGCTTATACTCAATACTGAGCAAAGGGTCCGAATACTTTGAAGCGCATGGTTAGCGCGAAACGGTCCTGCGGGAGCTCGCACCCAGCTCTGCCACAGCCTTTTTTATGCACACTTTTTTGTACCAATAAATCCTTTCAATGGACCTTGGAATGCAGCCACTTTTTCTTCTTTTGTGGATTACCCAGAAGCTGAAAATATCCCAGTACTCACACCAACAAAGGGATGAAGGAAGGGGAGAAGAAGCAGTTAGGACCAAGTTTAGGGACAGAACCTGAGGCCCATCCCCTATACCAAACCACTCTCATAACATGGATGGCCGGACATAGGATCGATACCTGGCCGAATCCCAGCAGCGAATCTTACACACCTATGAATAAGGACATGTTTTTAACCCTCTGTCCGAAACGCGTAAGGATGTAATGATGTCTTTTCCTTGCCTTTTTGCAGCGTCTCTATTTTTAACCTATATGTTCCAATAAATTTTTCATTTTTATATAAAAAATTTTGGTGCTGGATTCCACACCCCCTCCCCCCTCTTTCCTCCATTGATTTACCTTGGATTCCAGAACAGGCTGCTCTGGAGGATCCGTGCACCTTTTATCCGTCTGGGGACTCATTATCCTGGTAAGCTGAATATACTTTACCTGAATCTTACACACCACCTTAGTCGCCGCCCCAATCCTAAAGGAATGGGATGCGAATTCCACATCATTGATACTGCAACACTGCAGGCACCTACATATCATACACACAAACTGATAATTTGGGAGAGCCGACCCATCCTGATGCATCAAAATGAACCTGAACACGTTCCCCTGACTGCCAATAACGAAGACACCTGTTTGACCGGACATTCTGCCAAACCCTGTTCACCCCAGAGCTCAACAACATGACTAGAGTTGAGCGCGGTTCGCGGTTCGAGGTTCTCCAGTTCTAGGCTCGAGTGATTTTGGGGGCTGTTCTAGATCGAACTAGAACTCGAGCTTTTTGCTAAAGCTCGATAGTTCTAGATACGTTCGAGAACGGTTCTAGCAGCAAAAAGACCAGCTAATTACTAGCTGGCTTTCCGCTGTAATAGTGTAAGTCACTCTGTGACTCACACTATTATGAAATTTAAGTGTATAGTGTGCGGGAACAGCGCATTCAGATCACTGCTGTATGGATAATGGCGATCGCCATTTTTTTTTTCCCTTGTCTTCCTTCCCTAAGCGCGCGCGTGTAGTGGGGCGGGCCAGCATGTCAGCCAATCCCAGACACACACACAGCTAAGTGGACTTTTAGCCACAGAAGCAACGGCATGTGTGATAGGATGTCCATGTCACATGTCCCTGCATTATAAAAACGGACATTTTCCTCCAGCACGCCATTATCTGCCTTCTGCGTCCTTGGTGTCAGTCACCGCTGGCGCAGCGCCTATCTCCGATACTGCTGTGTACGCTCTATACACAGCGCTGTACAGAACAGGGGTAGCACTTTCTATCAGTCCTTTTAAGGGCTAATACCGGCAGGGTCAGAGCCATAGGTGACAGGTCAGTGAAAACAGAGTTTAACAGCTACACAAGATGACAGCGTCTGTGTAGCTAAGGTCAGGAATTTACTCGCTGCATTTCCCCATTAGGAGGGATAGAAAAGCAGGCTTCCTTTCCTCTACCCAGAGATCCACAACCCTGGCACTGTACCCTCCTGCCCTTTGCACACTCAAACTCATTGTTACTAAGCCATTATACTAGCAAACACTGAGTGAACTTAGTGGAATCCTAAACGTGGCTGTTGGACTTCTGTATTGTCCCACTAGTGCAAAGATATTTGCAGCACGTCTGCCTGCATTGCACACTCAAACTCATTGTTACTAAGCCATTATACTAGCAAACACTGAGTGAACTTAGTGGCATCCTAAACGTGGCTGTTGGACTTCTGTATTGTCCCACTAGTGCAAAGATATTTGCAGCACGTCTGCCTGCATTGCACACTCAAACTCATTGTTACTAAGCCATTATACTAGCAAACACTGAGTGAACTTAGTGGCATCCTAAACGTGGCTGTTGGACTTCTGCATTGTCCCACTAGTGCAAAGATATTTGCAGCACGTCTGCCTGCATTGCACACTCAAACTCATTGTTACTAAGCCATTATACTAGCAAACACTGAGTGAACTTAGTGGCATCCTAAACGTGGCTGTTGGACTTCTGTATTGTCCCACTAGTGAAAGATATTTGCAGCACGTCTGCCTGCATTGCACACTCAAACTCATTGTTACTAAGCCATTATACTAGCAAACACTGCTGCCAGTTTAAGGGCCGTAGTTGCATTGTCAGGGATAGTTATTGTTGTTTATTCTGCTGTTAATAAAGCTAGACCACCGCTGCAATCTACACCACCTCTCAATTTTTACTACCACATTTTAAGTGCACAATCTTCTCGCAATCAAAATGAGTGGCAAAATGACAGATGCTGGTGGAAAGGGGAAGAGGCGTGTTGGAAAAGGAAAAAAAGGGTTTGTCCGTGGGGAAGGTGGCAAAGCTCCATTAACATCTGCTGAAGATAGACCATCTTCCAGCAAAAGTAAGATGTCTACTACTTACCGTGGACAATCCGATGTGCTCCCTTTTTTACGGACACGAACAACTGGAACAAAGGTAGATGATGGCCAAAAAAGGAAAATGCTTGAATGGATCTCAAGTGGTCCAACAAGTGCTCTCTCCGCCACCTCAACTACCGCATCCAAAAAACACCAGTCGTCTGAGTTGTCATCCCAATCAAACTTGCTTTCTCCCAGTTCTGAAGTCTCCATCCGCCCTGCACAGTATGGTGGAACTGAGATGGCTGAGTCTGCAGAGCTGTTCAGTCACACTATAGCCTGGGAATCAGAGGTCTGCTCCCAAGCTACAGTGAGTACAGACCAGGAAATGGTCTGCAGTGATGCCCAGAACCTTTGTGACTCTGATTCAGGCCGTGAGGACCAAGTTTCTGAGCATAATGTTGACCCTTTTTCACAAACTGTAACACCTGTTGTTATAGACAATGAGGAACATACTGATGATGATGAGACGCAGATACCAGATTGGGATGACAACTTAAATATTCGGTCAGGGCAAGAAGAGGCTCGGTCTGAGGGTGAGGGGAGTGCAAACACAACAATTGATGAGGAAGTTCTAGATCCCACCTACTGTCAACCCACAGTCAGGCCCTAGAGGAGGTCAACAGAGACGGTGGAGGAGGATGCAACTGATGACGAAGTTACCTTGCGCCTTCCTGGACAGAGTCGGAGTACTGGTAGCACGTCTACAACTGCATCCTCAGCCACCACTGTGCCTCTGAGCACTAGTCGGGGTGGATCAGCAGGTCGCATGCCCTCTAAGCCTTGCCTAGCCTGGTCCTTTTTTGACATAGCAAAAGATCGCCCAAATTATGTGATCTGTAAAATTTGTCGTGATTCTGTTAGTAGAGGGCAAAACCTCAGCAGTTTGACAACTTCTTCCATGAATCGTCACATGAATAAATATCATATGTCCCAGTGGGAAGCTCACCGTGCTGCAATGCGGCCTAGCGGAGCGAACCATCCACCGCCTGCCCCTTCTAGTGCATCCACGCGCTCTTCATCTTCTAGGACTGTGGGGACAGCTGTCACACCTGGCTTTCCACGCACAACTTCCACCACTGTAACCGCAACAGGCAGTTTGCTTGGATGGTCGTCAGTTGGTTTGGAAGGGGAAACAAGTACGTGTGTACAGCTCTCTCAGACATCGATAGCACCAACGTTGGATGAAGGCAACATCATGTCTACGCCTGCACTTTCCTCACAAAGCTGCATTTTTCCAGGGACACCCTACTCAACACCGTCTACACACAGCAGCCAGATCTCTGTCCCTCAGATGTGGACAAATAAAAGGCCATTTCCTGCGACCCATGACAAAGCTAAGAGGTTGACTTTATCCCTCTGTAAGCTCTTGGCTACCGAAATGCTGCCTTTCCGCCTGGTGGACACACAGGATTTTAGAGACCTTATGTCTGTCGCTGTGCCCCAGTACCAGATGCCCAGTCGCCACTACTTCTCTAAGAAAGGTGTGCCCGCGCTACACCAGCATGTCGCACACAACATCACCGCTTCCTTGAGAAACTCTGTGTGTCAACGGGTGCATTTCACCACCGATACTTGGACCAGTAAGCATGGACAGGGACGTTACATGTCGCTGACTGGGCACTGGGTAACTATGGTGATAGATGGTGAAGGGTCTGCTGCACAAGTCTTGCTGTCCCCACGACTTGTGTGTCAATCCTCTGTCTGTCCAAGTTCCGCCACTGCTTCTGCTTCCTCCACCTCATCTGGGTCCTCCACCTCCACCCCAAGCCTGCCTGGTCAGGCCACCAGCGTTCGCACTGCGCAGAAGGAATCACGCACCCCTCATTACTATGCTGGCAGCAGAGCGCAACGGCATCAGGCGGTCTTTAGCTTGACATGTCTTGGGAATAGGAGTCACACAGCTGAGGAGTTGTGGTCACCTCTGCGGTCCGAGTTTAATAAATGGTTGTCTCCACTGAACCTGCAACCTGGTAAGGCCGTGTGCGACAATGCTGCAAACCTGGGTGCAGCCCTTCGCCTGGGCAAGGTGACACACGTGCCTTGTATGGCTCACGTGTTGAACCTTGTTGTCCAGCAATTTTTAACACACTATCCCGGCCTAGATGGCCTTCTGACCAGGGCACGAAAACTGTCTGCTCACTTCCGCCGTTCAACCGCCGCAGCTGAGCGACTTGCATCGCTCCAGAAGTCTTTCGGCCTGCCGGTTCATCGCCTGAAATGCGATGTGCCGACACGCTGGAATTCGACTCTCCACATGTTACAGCGACTGTGGCCGCACCGCCGAGCCCTGGTGCAATACGTCATGACATATAGCCTGGGCCAACGAGATGCAGAGGTGGGGCAGATCACCCTGATGGAGTGGTCAGATCAAGGACCTATGCACCCTTCTGCACAGTTTCGACATGGCGACGAATATGTTTAGCGCTGACAATGCCATTATCAGCATGACAATTCCAGTCATTTACATGCTGGAGCACACGCTAAACACTATTCGGAGTCAGGGGGTGAGACAACAGGAAGGGGAGGAACTACAGGAGGATTCATATGCGCAAGACACAACAAGATCACCAAGGTCCAGACGTTCATCATCACCAACGCGGCAGGCATGGGACCATGGGAGACAGGGATCAACAAGGGCGCATGGTAGCAGGCGAAATGTTGAGGAAGGTGCAAGAGAACATGAAGAAATGGAGGACGAACTGTCCATGGACATGGAAGACTCAGTGGATGAGGGAGACCTTGGTCAATTTCAGTTGAAAGAGGTTGGGGGGAGATGTCAGAGGAAGAAAGAACGGTTAGCACCTCTATGCCACAAACACAGCGTGGACTTGGTCCGCATGGCTGCACAAGACACATGAGCGCCTTCTTGCTGCACTACCTCCAACATGACCCTCGTATTGTCAAAATTAGAAGTGATGATGACTACTGGCTTGCCACACTATTAGATCCCCGGTACAAGTCCAAATTTTGTGACATAATTCCAGCCATAGAAAGGGACGCACGTATGCAGGAGTATCAGCAGAAGCTGTTACTCGATCTTAGCTCGGCTTTTCCACCAAACAACCATGCAGGTGTAGGGAGTGAATCTCCCAGTTGTAACTTGACAAACATGGGACGGTCTCGTCATCTTCAACAGTCTACCCGTACCAGTATCACCGTATCTGGTGCTGGTAACAGCAATTTTATGGAATCTTTTCATAATTTTTTTAGACCGTCCTTTGCAAGGCCACCAGAGACAACAAGTCTGACACATAGTCAACGGCTGGAGAGGATGATACAGGAGTATCTCCAAATGAACATTGATGCCATGACTTTGCAAATGGAGCCTTGCTCATTTTGGGCTTCAAATCTTGAAACATGGCCAGAGCTCTCAACTTACGCCTTGGAGATTTTGTCGTGTCCAGCTGCCAGCGTTGTCTCTAAACGTGTCTTCAGTGCTGCTGGGTGTGTGCTGACAGATAAGCGCACGCGTCTGTCCAGTGACAATGTGGACAGACTAACGTTCATCAAAATGAACAAGTCATGGATCCACAAGGAATTTACTACCCCTGTGTCATCCTGGGGAGAGTAAATGCTTGTGGATTTGGAATGTGCTTGATGCAAATCAAAACATCCTGTTTGCAACTAGGGCACAAGTACTGCCACTGATGGGGTGTCTGTGTGGCCCAATTTTTGGAAAAAAGGGAGACTCCGCTTGGAGTAACCCTTGCTTACATTGTTGTTAAAAATGATCCAAGATGAACAGAGCTGGGATCAGGAAAGACTTTGCTACCTACCCCGGTGTCATCCTGGGGACGGTTAAGAATGGCGTATTTTTGAATGTGCTTGATGCAAATCTAGCTGTGAAGTGTACAACTGGGGCACAAATGCTGCCACTGAAGGGGTGGGTGTGTGTGGGGCCCAATTTTTGGAAAAAAAGGGAGACTCCGCTTGGAGTAACCCTTGCTTGCTGTGTTTTTTAAAAGGAGCCAAGATGAACAAGTCATGGTTCAGCAAAGACTTTGCTACCTAACCCGGGGTCATCCTGGGGACGGTTAAGTATGGCGTATTTTTGAATGTGCTTGATGCAAATCTAGCTGTGAAGTGTACAACTAGGGAACAAGTGCTGCCACTGAATGGGTGGGTGTGTGTGGGGCCCAATTTTTGGAAAAAAAAAGGGAGACTCCGCTTGGAGTAACCCTTGCTTACATTGTTTTTAAAAATGATGCAAGATGAACAGAGCTGGGATCAGGAAAGACTTTGCTACCTACCCCGGTGTCATCCTGGGGACGGTTAAGAATGGCGTATTTTTGAATGTGCTTGATGCAAATCTAGCTGTGAAGTGTACAACTGGGGCACAAGTGCTGCCACTGAAGGGGTGGGTGTGTGTGGGGGCCAATTTTTGAAAAAAAAGGGAGAACTCCGCTTGGAGTCACCTTGTGGTGTTTTACATGATTTTAGAAGGGCGTGCCATGCCTATATCTGTGTCTCCTCCTCTATTTTCCTTGTCCAGCTCTTTTGTTTTCGCATGAGTATATGTCCTTGTCACTTTCCCATGTGTTTGTGTTGTGTTGTGAGTTGTTTGTCACCTTTTGGACACCTTTGAGGGTGTTTTCTAGGTTGTTTTATGTGTTTGTGATTGCCTGCCATTGTTTCCTATGCGGTTCGAGTTCGGTTCGTGGAACGTTCAATGAACTGAACTCGAATGAGACCTCCGTTCGACGAACCGAACTCGAGCCGAACCACGACCGGTTCGCTCATCTCTAAACATGACCTCTGCCATACTGATCTGTCTTAGACCGCCGCAAATGGCACAGCACTACATCCACTCCACATAACACATCATCCAGCAGCAATCCCCCCTGGCACTTTGTGTTCCTGCTAGCCAATTCACTGATCCTGAAGGCACCGAAAAAGGCCAGGATGAAGGCAACCCCAAACAACCGGCACTCATAATCTGAATAACACACAGAACACAGGAGACAAAGCTGTCAACAACTTTTTCTACAGATCAAAAGACACTGGCCGCCACCAATCCTGGCGCACCCCTTTTTTTTACGATAACCCTTTAGTGCCTGGTGCACTAAGACATCCTTTGTGACATCACTCCAGCCTAGTGGCGTAAAGAAAAATGCTATACCGGCCAGCCTGCCAGAAACTAACGACAAGCCATCTTCCAGAGCCCTACCCACCATGTACAATACCAAATAAACCCTTTCTCCCTCCAGGACATTACCACCAACGGCATCGACCAGCTCCTGACATTGATCCCATGCTACTCTATAACTTCACCACGTGTTAGGCACCACCAACTCTTGAATCAATTTCCAGGCTGGACGCAAACCAGATCCCACAACCAGGCGGGCCAGATGGTCTCCTGCTGCTTCGCATCCAGCGCCAGCACTTGAAAATGGTCTCACTAAAAGCAAGATAATGTGTCAGCCACAGAATTCAAAACACCTGGCACATGTACAGCACAAATCCACATGTTGAGATTAAAATAACTTAAAACCAGGTGCCTCAGAAGGTCCATGACCGAGGAAGAATCAGCCATCAGATTATTGACACACTGAACTACCCCCAGGTTGTCACACATACAGCGCCTCTTCTCCCAGACCTTGCAGAGCCACAATAATAGGGAATAGCTCCAGCAATGCCAGGTACCTAGTTAGCAATGCGGACCTCCACAAATCCATCCAACTGCCAATGCACCATCGTCCCTCAAAGTACACCCTGAAGCCCCTGGATCCCGATGCGTCCATAGAGAGAACCAAGTACTCTTTGGACACAACCTCCTGAATCCATAATGACTGCTCGTTATACAACTCCAGGAACCAGGACCACACTCTCAGGTCCACTTTGTGCTTAAAGTACAAAGTGAAATGGGTGGAACATGCCAGCTGTGGTGCAAGCCAATCGACGGGAAAAACTCTTCCCATGGGCAAGATCCTACAGGCAAAATTAAGCTTACCAAGGAGGGACTGCAGGTCCCACAAACAAACTTTCTAGCATCCAAAGGCCCCTGAATGCAACATTTCAAATCTGCCAACTTGTCCTCTAGCAGTCGACATTCCATCCTATCCATATCTAACTCAATGCCCAAAAACTATAACACAGTCACCGGCCCTTCCGATTTTTCCGGTGCCAGAGGAACACCAAAACGCCGAGCCACATGCGGAGCAAAAGAGAACATTGAGGCGATCCCGCTGGCCCCATGCACAGAAATCATCCAAATAATGCAGCACAGAATCAAGGCCAGATTCTTCCTTAACAAACCACTCAAGAAAACAACTAAACTTCTCAAAATAAGAACAAGAAATTGAACAGCCCATGGGCAAACAACAATCCACATAAAACTTGTCCTCCCACCAACACCCCAGCAGGTGAAACCTATCTGGATGCACCGGCAACAGGTGAAACGCCGCCTCAATGTCCGTTTTTGCCAAGAAGGAACACTTACCAAGTTTCCTTAACCAATCCACTGCCCTCTCAAAACGGACATACGACATGAACACTAACTCCGGGTCGATACTGTCATTCACCGATTTACCGAGAGGGTACGACATATGGTGAATTAACTGAAACTTGTTAACCTCCTTCTTCAGGACAACCCCCAATGGGAAACCACCATATCTGGCAAAGGCGGGGTATCAAATGGTCCTGCCATGCGCCCAAGTTCTACGTCCCTGCGCAACCTCTCAGTAACCACTTCACTATGCATGCGGGTCGACTGAAGATTCTTAAGCTGAAGATCACCAGGCTCAACTACTGACGGAATTCTAAAACCCAAACTAAAACCTATCCACAACAACTCCACAGTCAACTGGTCAGGGTACCTACTTAGAAATGCCACCATCTGATCTACCCCCACCGGGGTCCTCCCTCTTCGCAGAAGACTCAGCGACCTTCCCTTTCCCTCTCTTAAAACACTTAAGGTAACTGTGGGAGCCCCCACAGTCCGACCACTCATGCTTAAACTTGCGAGAGGACCCGAAAAGACATTCCTTGTTGTTGAACTGCCAACACAGCCCATTCTTGGACCCCGGCAAAAAGGCCGATGATCCCACAGCTCCGCCGGAGTTCCCAGAAAAGGACTGTGAAGCCGCCTTGAGCGTAGCCATCAGCCGCATCCACAGGCTAATCTCCATGTGGTCCCACCACAAACTGGGTTGGACCACCTTACGCTGCCGAAACAACTCATCATAGCATAGCCAAGCAGTCCCCCCATAAGTCCTATGCGCCTCACCTATGGAATCCAAATAACAAAACAGCGCCGAAGCCTTTTCACCTACAACGCTCGCCAACATCACATATGCCTGCAACTAATTTTGAAACATGTGAGGAATGAGGCGATACCACCTCCGCTCCTCCTCATCTTTTCTACTCTCGTCCGGCTTAACCCAGTCGAGGTTAAATTTCTCAAGAGGGAGTAAGGAAAAAATCTCCACACACTCATCCTTCCAGATTTTTTCCCTAACCTCCTGGTTTAGGTGTGCCCCCACTAAAGCAAACATACACCTCTCCCCTAGCCTTGTCATCCAGGCGAACAACATCCACAGTGGCAGGCGACGCAACCGGCAGACTGACACATGTCTCTCACTAGCTACCACAGCACCCGCCAGTACCACCAACACTGTGCTACTGCCTATCTCGCCATCAGCCGCAACCCCTGACCCTCCGGCTGCAGCACTAGGGCCCACCGCAGGGGTAAATAAACTCCTAACCAACCGCAACAATTGAGATGCCAGACTACCATCACCAGTACCTACATTCAAACCCTGCACGCCACTCGGACCACCAGGCACACCACCCACAACATCCGCACCTGACAAGCAAGGGATAGGGAAAACCGTGGTCTTACCAGGCTGACTTCGAGGGAGCCCCGGAACAGCCATCACGTGTTCTTCGTGTCAAGCTCCGACTACTTCTTCACTGCCTGATGTCCTCATTGGAACTGGACCCAGGCCTGGATATCCCACCAGCAGCTGCCGGCGAGCTCAACCCGTATCCAATCTGTCCCCAGTTCCAGAAGTCAGCCAGTCGAGTCGCTGCCATCTGCGACACCTTCGCCGTCCGTCATCCCTCAGTAGAGCTGTAGGGGGCACGCCTGAGAGCGTCCTTGTCATCATTGCAGGTTCTGCCAGCCGTCGCAGTCTTCCGACCACCACTCTGCACTGCTGCTGCGTCCCTCCGCTGGCCTGGCTCCGCAGCACCAAGCCGCCACTGTGGGTATGAGGTCGCTGAGTCCCTGTGCAACCTCACAGGACACACTTCCTGATCGTCCGGGACCCTCGGCGACACTTCCAGGTCACAGGCCGACGCATTCTGGTCCCGCGACATCACATCCATCGCCAGACCATGTGACCGCGCCATCGAGTCAGATCACATAGCGGCGATGCCTACGTCACCACTCCACGCTGTGACCTGAAAGAAGAGGAGAGACTGGCGCTGTCACTCACTGCCCCGTTGCTGCTCGTCCTGTGGCGCGACTTCCGGTTCGAGCTCCATGACGTTGGCACCGTTCCGGGATCTCCTGCTGGCGCTGGTGACCACCTCTGGGCTCAGATGCTGCGGGTGCCTGGACCGTCGCTGCTGCTTCGGAGGCAGAGGAGTATCGGTTGCTTCTACGTACCTCCAGCACCATCAGAGGACCACCGCTGCAGCTGCTCCTGCAGCCACCGCTGCCCTCACTGCTCCACCATCTTCTTCATCTGTTCCATGAGGACCTCCATCTTGGGACAGGCTTGGGATCCGGAACAATTCTGGTCGCCCTCCAGGTAAGGATTACCAACCCCCTAGAGACCTGAGCTATTTATAGTGCCCCCCAAACACCACCCCCTAACCAAAGTGCCCCAAATCCCAAATGACCCTGCAGCTCCACCCTACACTTTTCCCGCACAAAAGTAAACCCCACAAATTATCCCCTTAACAAAGACTAAAGGCCCTGTCACACACACAGATAAATCTGTAACAGATCTGTGGTTGCAGTGAAATTGTGGACAATCAGTGCCAGGTTTGTGGCTGTGTACAAATGGAACAATATGTCCATGATTTCACTGCAACCACAGATCTGCCAAAGATTTATCTCTGTGTGTGACAGGGCCTTAAGGCCTAGCATCCCTCCTCAGACATGATGCCCTCCCTTGAGCCCCTTCGGGGCAACAGTCCGGGCTGTTCCTTTAGGCCGTGACATCCTCATGACAGTACCCCCCCTTTATACGAAGGGCCTCCAGACCCCGTGGACTAGGTTTGTCTGGATGAGCTGCATGAACAGAATGCATCAACATATTGGCATTAACTTCTGATGCTTGTTACCTACATCCTCTCTTATAGCAGAAGGGAGTGGCTGCAGGCAAGATTATAACTACCTGTTAGGCTGGTTTCAGACGTCCTTGTTTTAGGTATGTGTGACATCCGTTTTTAACACGGATGTCACACATACCCATGTTACCCTATTGTGCACTCTTACACGGCCGTGTTTTCACACGGACAGTGTGGCCCCTCTATTTCACACGGAGACGTGCCCGTTTTTTCTCCAGCAGCATGGATGTCACACGGACCACACACTGATGTGATCCGTGTGACATCAGTGTGACACGTACCGGAGAAAACACGGGTTTTTAAATAAAAAGATTTTCTATGTTTACCTGTATCCAGCGATTCTGTCTCCGACTCTGCTGCGTCCCGCGCCTGACCCCCGCTCATTATTTTCATTGATTATTCACCGCATTGAGCAGCTGGGAGCAGGGGCATCGCGGTGACAGCGCAGGAGACAGCACCACCGAGGACAGCATGGCTGGGGACATCGCTAGTGACAGGTGAGTATCCTGCCAGCAGTGTGTGTTCAGGGACGTCCAGGAGGTCATCGGATTTCCCAATGAACTCTGATGACCTCCTGATGACACCCCTGCGACAACTGTGCTACAGCGAGTGTCACGATGGTGACTTCCAGGGGTTCATGAGAGTTCATTGGGAACCCTGATGAGTCCCTGGATGTCACTGCATAAACTGCTGTATACTCACCTGCCACCGGCGATGTCCCCGGTGTTGTCCCCAGCGATGCTGTCCTCGGCTGTGCTGTACCCAGCCTGTCCCCGCGATGTACCGGCTTCCAGATCCTCAGGCAGTGAATAATCAATGAAAATAATGAGCGGGGATCAGGAGCGGGACACAGCAGAGCCGTAGACAGCATCGCTGGATACAGGTAAATATAGAACATCTTTTCATTACAGAGATACGTGTTTTACCCGGTACGTGTAACACGTATGCAAACACGGATGTCACACGTGTAACCATAACCATGCATGTGACTGGTACCTGATTAAACACGGACGTCTGAAACCAGCCTTAGATTGCAGCAGAATAGAAAGGACTTTTTACCACTTCAGCATTGGATGGAATTAACTCAGGAAAATGATGAGCAGATACAAAATGAGGATCTGCGATCAACTATACCCTGTGACATTCTGATCTCAGATATCCACCAAGATCACATCAGGCCGTGACAAAAAATTCCAGGAAAAATCGCTGTTGATTTTCCTTTGCATGTGCCCCTAGGTTGTGAATGCAGCAGGTTGGCAAAGTAGGAGCTGCTTAGCACAGCACGCAGATTAGCGTAGCAGGAACTGCTCTTCCCTGCACTGCGGGGCACAGTGGAGTGAGTTAGGAGGAGATGGCTTCCTTTTTACCAGCTTGGTGCTATCCATATCACGCTGTACACTCCTGGATACTGACTGAGTGTAGCAAAAGCCATCCTCCACTATACTGGTGAGCCAGTGGTGCGGCATAGTTATCCCTTAACCCCCACCCCTGGCTGCTGAGCGCAGGCCACAGTGCCCCCCTCTGTTGGACCACACATGTAAGTGCCTTATCATGTTATGTGGCCATCCAACCACATGGTGGTAGTATTTCTGTTCAAACGTACACAGGAAACAGTTAAAGCTTATATATACACAAATTGTTTTTTCTTTCAATTATTTTCTATGGTAAAATTCGCTTTGATATAAGAGTAACTTGGTTTACGAGCACACTCCCGGAACCAATTATGCTTGTAATCCAATGTGTATTAGAATAGCTATAGTTTGCATTGTAACTACATAAAACAACCACAAGATGTCAGTAAAACCCTAAACAAATGTGCTAAGCTTGTAGAAATTGACAGTATACACAGAAGTACAGTAATACCACTATACAATCCTCAACTTAGACGTTGCAATACCTGGAAGGAAAAGTCATGGAATTATGGAAATCACAGGATCAATAGATATGTTATTGATATGCATATGATAAAAAAAATGGGAACAATATTTTCAAAGTATCTTGATTTATTCAGTATTCAGTATGAGTGCCATCTGCAGACATATATGCAGTAATATGTCTTGGTATGTTATCGTTGAGGTTATTAAATGGCCGATAGAGGAATGTTCCGCCAGCTGAGATCCACTGCCGGCAAAAATTTTACAACTGGCGAACAATGACGTCCCAGATATCCGCGATGGAAGACAAGTGCAGAGACGCTGCAGACTATTGGAAAATGTTTAGGCCATGCAAACTTCTCAAGGTAGCACAAGCAACATGCAGCCTAGCATATTTGTAGCCCCAGAATCCCGGCACATCACACAGGCCCCCCGGGAGTTTGCTTAGGGGGTGCACGCTTGCTCTCAAAGGGCCAGCGCGCCTATTCTCACGAGTGCCTTTCAGCCTATGGCTGAGGGGCACTAGGTACTTAAGGCACCCTTCCACTAGGAGTGGTGCCTGAGCAACATGGTCAGTTAGTTAGTACATGTCCGTCTAGCTAGCTAGCTGTCAGGTCACATTGCCCACAGTCCTACAGTGCCTGTCCGCCTAGTGCTCCTCTCTGCCTCAGCCGTCCCAGCTCCATCGGTCAGTGCCAGAAACTCTGCCTGTCTGCCTCAGCTGTCCTGGCTGCACCTGAGATTCTGCTTATCCGTACCTGAGCGCGTCCTTGACTTGGGGGGGTCAGCTTCCACAGTCCCGGACACTGCCCTAGGAGTAGTACCTGGCATCTCCGCAGTAAGCACTTAGTCAAGCCCCTCCTATGACAGGGTAAGGACGGGTCCCTTCTGTGGTCCAGTGGGTCCACTCCTGCTCGCCACCTTCTCACCATCAGCGAGTGTAACAGGTTGCTCTGGTCAGCAGGAGATTAACATTAGAGGACTACTTGGCATGCTGTCAAGTAGTCCAGCAGCTGTGAGCTAGTTATAACCCTGCTCTACATTCAGATAACTGCTAGATCTAGAGCAGAGAAAACAGTGATTTTATCAAAATGACAGCAAGCAGCCCACTAAGCGATACAACGCTGGAATCAGGTTCTCTGTCTCTACATTATGTTTGTCTCACATGGGGTAGCAAAAATCTGGTGACAGATTGCCTTTAACACACAATCTCAGCAGCATAACGTAGAGGTGCAAAGACCCTAATTCCAGCAGTGTGTCACTTACTGAGCTTAGTGTAGTTTTGATAATCTACTGCTGATTAATCAGTGATTTTATCATTAAAGGACTACATGGTGTGCTGCCAGGTAGTCCAACACATTCATGAGCTCTGTGTAAGGCTGGCTTCAGACTTCCGTGTTTTAGGTACGTGTGACGTGTTTTTAACACGAATGCCACACGTACCCATGTTATTCTATACTGGTACTCACAAGGCCGTGTTTTCACACGGACCGTGTAACCTCTCATGATCCCGCACGCACACACGCAGATATGTCCGTTTTTTTCTCCGGCAGCACGGGTGTTACACGGCTTGCACACTGATTTAATCCATGTGACATCAGTGTGACACATATCGGAGAAAACACGGGTCTTTTTCATAAAAAGATTTTCTATATTTACCTGTATCCAGCAATGCTGTCTCTGGCTCTGCTGCCTCCCGCTCCTAACCACCGCTCATTATACTCACTGTATATTCAGTGCCCTGTGGAGCTGGAAGCAGGAGCATCGTGGGGACTGCATCGGGAACTCATCACAGTTCCCAATTTACTCCGATGAACCCGTGAAGCTGTAGCGCGGGTGTCGCGGAGGTGTCATCAGGATGGCATCAGAGTTCATTGGGACCTCCAATGACCTCCTGGATGTCCCCGCTATGCTGTCCTCAGCGGTGCTCTACCCAGCGCTGTCCCTATGATTGCTCCAGCTTCCAGGTCCTGAGTGCGATGAATATAATGAGCGGCGGTCAGGAGCGGGAGGCAGCAGAGCCAAAGAAAATAGGTAAATATGGAAAATCCTTTTATTTCACAGACCCGTGTTTTCTCCAGTACCGGTCACACACATGACACACGTATGACCATAACTGTGCGTGTGACTTGTACCTGATTAAACACGGACATCTGAAACCAGCCTAACTACTAGTTCTGCAGCAGAGAAAACATTGATTTTATTAAAATGATACCAAACAGCTCAGTAAGTGACATTAGTGGAATCTGGGTCTCTGTCTCTACATTATGCTGCTCTCAGATGGGGGAGCAAAAACCTGTATATAGATTACATTAACCCCTTCAGCCCCCAGCCTGTTTTCACCTTAAAGACCGGGCCATTTTTTGCAATTTTGACCAGTGTCACTTTGACAGGTTATAACTCTGGAACACTTCAACGGATCCTGGCGATTCTGAGATTGTTTTTTCGTGACATATTGTACTTCATGTCAGTGGTAAATTTAGGCCGATATGTTCTGCGTTTATTTGTGAAAATTTCGGAAATTTGGCGAAAATTTTGAAAATTTTGCAATTTTCAAAATTTTAAATTTTATGCCCATAAACCTAAAAGATATGTCACACAAAATAGTTACTAAATAACATTTCCCACTTGTCTGCTTTACACCAGTGCAATTTTTGAAAAAAAAAAAAAATTTCCGTTAGGAAGTTAGAAGGGTTCAAAGTTCATCAGCAATTTGTCATTTTTCCAACAAAATTTACAAAAAAAGATTTTTTAGGTACCACATCACATTTGGAGTGATTTGAGAAACCTAGGCGACAGAAAATACCCAAAAGTGACCCCATTCTAAAATCTGCACCCCTCACTCTGCTCAAAACCACATCCAAGAAGTTTATTAACCCTTTAGGAGCTTCACAGCAACCAAAGCAAGGTAGACGAAAAAATGAAAATGTTAAAAAAGTAACACAAAAATGTTACTTTAGCCATAAAAATTAGTATTTTCACAAGGGTATCAGGAAAAATGCATCATAAAATGTATTGTGCATTTTCTCCTGAGTACGCAGATACCCCATATGTGGTGGAAATCAAATTTTTGGGCACACGGCAGGACTCAGAAGGCAAGGAGCGCCATTTGAATTTTTGAGTGCAAAATTAGCTGCACTCATTAGCGGACGCCATGTCGGGTTTGAAGACTCCCTGAGGTGCCTAAACAATGGAGCTCCCCCATAAGTGACCCCATTTTGGAAACTAGAGCCCTCAAATATTTTTTCTAGATGTTTGATGTGCACTTTGAACCCCTGGGGGCTTCACAGAAGTTTATAACGTTGAGCCGTGAAAAGAAAAAAATTTTTTTTACCACAAAACTGTTGCTTCAACCAGGTAGCTTTTTTTATCACAAGGGTATCAGGAAAAAATGCACCATAAAATGTATTGTGCATTTTCTCCTGAGTACGCAGATACCCCATATGTGGTGGAAATCAAATGTTTGGGCACACGGCAGGACTCGGAAGGCAAGGAGCGCCATTTCACAGCAAAATTGGTTGGAATTATTAGCGGACGCCATGTTGCGTTTGGAGACCCCCCTGAAGTGCCTAAACAATGGAGCTCCCCCACAATTGACCCCATTTTGGAAACTAGACCCCTCATGGAATTTATCTAGCTGTTTAGTGAGCACTTTGAACCCCTGGAGGCTTCACAAACGTTTGTAATGTTCAGCCGTGAAAATATTTTATTCTTTTTTTTACCACAAAATTGTTTTTTCAAACAGGTAGCTTTTTTTTCCACAAGGGTATCAGGAAAAAATGCACCATAAAATGTATTGTGCAATTTCTCCTGAGTACACAGGTACCTCATATGTGGTGGAAATCAATTGTTTGGGCGTACGGCGGGGCTCAGAAGAGAAGGAGCGCCATTTCACAGTAAAATTGATTGGAATTATTAGCAGACGCCATGTTTCATTTGGAGACCCCCTGAGGTGCCTAAACAATGGAGCTCCCCCACATGTGATCCCATTTTGGAAACTAGACCCCCCCATACAAAAAAATTAGTTTGGCAAAATAAAAAATACAGACATCAGTAAAAAAAAAAAAAAAATGAATAAAAAAAAAAATGAATAAAAAAAAAAAAAATGAGCGCCTGCCACTAAGACCAGTGCCAAATGTGAGAGCAATGCACGAGTCTCGCATCGCATCATCCACTGCAGTCTGGAAGTGAGCAACTGCGCTGGATAATGCGATGCGAGAGGGCGGGGCGGCAGATGAGAAAGGGCGCAGCGGATGGAAAATGTGAAAGGGCGCAGCGGGTGGAGGAGCGGCAGAGGATGGGAAAGGGCGCAGCGGATGGATGATGGGAAATGGCGCAGCGGATGGAGGAGCGGCGGAGGATGGGGGGGAGGGAGGTGAGATGGGGATACCTACCTTACAGGATGTAAGAAAGCAGGTTGATATACCGCGCCACACCACAGAAGCCAAAAGTTGTTAAAAGTAAATCCCTTGTTCTTTATTTTCACAGGTCTACGCGTTTCAGGGACATATCCGTCCCCTTCCTCAGGACAATGTACAGAAAATACATGATAGTATTTTCTGTACATTGTCCTGAGGAAGGGGACGGATATGTCCCTGAAACGCGTAGACCTGTGAAAATAAAGAACAAGGGATTTACTTTTAACAACTTTTGGCTTCTGTGGTGTGGCGCGGTATATCAACCTGCTTTCTTACACTTTTTGAATTTTCTCATCACCGCGGGACCGCTGCCTCCCACACCATCACATCGTGATTTACATGCTTTGAAAGGGGTTGTGACTGGCACAACCGAACCAGGTGAGTTGACCTGCCAGTATTCACTTCCACGTGTATACCGGGTAAGACCCTATTTGCGCCTTATCTTTCCACAGTTATCTTATCTACCTTACAGGATGGATCTAGGCAGCAGGATCACAGCAGACAGAAGAGGCAGCAGATGAAGGAGGCAACAGATTGAGGAGGGTGAGAGGGGGCAGTAGATGAAGATGATGGGAGAGAGCAGGCAGCAGATCGGGGAGGGGGGCAGAGTCTGATGGGAGAGAGAGATGGCACATGGAGGAGGGGGGGGCCCCGGGGGGAGGGTGGCTTGCAGCACATGTGGGGGGAGGGTGGCTTGCAGCAGTACATGTGGGGGGAGGGTGGCTTGCAGCAGTACATGTGGGGGGAGGGTGGCTTGCAGCACATGTGGGGGGAGGGTGGCTTGCAGCACATGTGCTGCAAGCCACCCTCCCCCCACATGTGCTGCTGCAAGCCACCCTCCCCCCACATGTGCTGCAAGCCACCCTCCCCCCACATGTGCTGCAAGCCACCCTCCCCCCACATGTGCTGCAAGCCACCCGCCCCCCACATGTGCTGCAAGCCACCCTCCCCCCACATGTGCTGCAAGCCACCCTCCCCCCACATGTGCTGCAAGCCACCCTCCCCCCACATGTGCTGCAAGCCACCCGCCCCCCACATGTGCTGCAAGCCACCCTCCCCCCACATGTGCTGCAAGCCACCCTCCCCCCACATGTGGGGGGAGGGTGGCTTGCAGCACATGATGGGATAGGAGGTGTAGTGGCGATGGAGAAGGGGCAGCCGATGAAGGAGGCGGCGGCAGCCGATCGGGAACAGTGGGGGCCGATTCGGGGGCAGCAGCAGCTGAAAAAGGTGGGTGCGACGGCGGCGGGGACAGTGGTGAGCGTGGCGGTGGGGACAGCGGTGGATCGGGAGCGGCGGCGGGGACAGTGGCGGCGGGGACAGCGGTGGATCGGGAGCAGCGGCGGGGACAGTGGCGAGCGTGGCGGCAGGGACAGCGGTGGATCGGGAGCGGCGGCGGGGACAGTGGCGAGCGTGGCGGCGGGGACAGCGGTGGATCCGGAGCAGCGGCGGGGACAGTGGCGAGCGCTGCGGCGGGGACAGCGGTGGATCCGGAGCAGCGGCGGGGACAGTGGCGAGCGTGGCGGCGGGGACAGCGGTGGATCCGGAGCAGCGGCGGGGACAGTGGCGAGCGTGGCGGCGGGGACAGCAGTGGATCCGGAGCAGCGGCAGGGACGGTGGCGAGCGTGGCGGCGGGGACAGCGGTGGATCGGGAGCAGCGGCGGGGCTGGCGGTGGCGATCGGAGCCGCGGCGGGGCTGGCGGTGGCGGTGGCGGGCGGGGGTATCGGAGACAGCGGCGGTGGCGGACGGGGCGATCGGAGACAGCGGCGGGGCTGGCAGGGCAATCGGGGACAGGGGCGAGCGGCAACTTACCGATGGGCACCCGCAGAGAACCGGCTTCCAGGGACGGTTACAGGCCGCAGATCCACATTGATTGGAGAGAGCGGTCACAAGACCGGTCTCTCCAATCAGAGCTGAGGGCGGGTGAAGCACCAATCACCCAGCTCCAGCCAAAGGCCAGTGCTACAGCAGCACTGATCAGGGCTGGATTTAAATGTTCCAGCCATTTTCAATGGCTGGAACATTACAGTGACTGTAATTGGCTGAGCGGCATTTGTCAGCCAATCACAGCCTCTGTAGGTTCGGAGAGGAGGCACCACCCCTCCTGAGGTCAGGCAGAGGTCCCCTCCTTCCCGAATCTACCGTTTAATCAAAGAAATTGGACTCCCCGTGGCTCCGGGACCCCGATTTCGCCATGACGTACTGGGTACGTCATGGGTCGTTTAGCACCATGTCACCGTGACGTACCCAGCACGTCAAAGGTCGTTAAGGGGGTTAAACTCAATCATTGCATAACATTTCACTTCTTTTCCTTGATAAACGTCTGGATTGCTTTTGCAGTATTATTATTTATTATTGTAGCGCCATCAATTCCATGGCACTTTACATGTGAAAGGGGTATACATAATAGGGACAAGTACAATAATCATAAACAATACAAGGCACAGACAGGTACAGTAGGATAGAGGTCTCTGCCCACGGAGGCTCACAGTCTACAAGGGATAAGTGAGGATACAGTAGGTCAGGGTAGAGCTGATTGTGTGGGTCATTGTCCATCTGTACGATGAAGAGCCATCCAATGTGCTGCATTTGGTTGAACCCGAGCAGAAAATATAGCCCTACGCACTTCAGAATTCATCCGGCTGCTTCTGTCTTCAGTCATATCAATAAACACTAGTACCCCAAGGAAGCCATGCATGCCCATGCCATCACACTGGCTCCACCATGTTCTGTAGAGTATGTATGCTTTGGATCATGAGCCGTGTCAGTCCTTCTCTAAACTTTCTTCTTTCCATCATTCTCTAATGAGGCTGTAATGCTCAGTCGGCTGTCAGTCAGTGATGGGGTGTGGTTACAGCTGCCACTCACTATGCACTGAGCGGTGACTAAAGCCGAATGCTGCTAGGAGGAATACATGAAAATATCAAGTACAGACAAGTCTACGCGTTGCAGGCAAAGACTAAGGTGTGATAAATAAAACGTGGTTTGTTTTTTTTTATTTGTGGATTCCGGATACAAATATTTGTTGCCTTATCCATGGATCCAGGAACCGGCCTGTAGTTCCGAGCCCCGCAGCTGCATTAGGCTGGTTTCAGACGTCCGTGTGACATCCGTTTTTCACACGGAGATGTGAAGCCCCACAGGTGTAGTGTCGGTGCATTACCTTCAGGGACTCCACTCGGCTGGATCTCGTCACAGGTAGGGAATCTTCTATTTGTCGTGACGCCACTCTCAGTATTGCGGTCAGTGGGGACCGCCACTGCAGGTTGAGGGACGCCTGGGGCTGATGGTGAGTGCAGTTAGTTGGAATAGCCTCCTGAGAGTGAGGCAAGCCCCAGGGCCCTGTGTAGGTGCGTAGTACCACAAGGCGCAGAATAACTCCACACACGCAGGATGTCTTTCAGGGGTTTTACTCACTTCAGGTGGCAGGGTGAGTAACCCGGGCGTAGCTGGGATGAACCAGGCGGGAACCAGGTATCCTTCAGGCTGACTTCTGATGGTGACTGGATCAGCGTCGCCGCGCCGGGCGCCTCTTCAGGGACCGCGGGCGTGGCAGCAGGGGTCGGGGCACTCGCGCTGGCAGGGGCATCACTGGACTCACCCATCGGTGGCAGCATCGGGGTCTGAGTCGTCGCCGTCCGGTCTGGCACTCGGCGCGCGGCTCTCCCTTCATAGGCCTGAACCGCCGCGGTCATCCCCAGGAACTCCGCACGTCCCTCTCTGATCTGCCTTCCGATCCTGGCTTCCAGTTGTTCGCAGAACTCGGCAAGCTCCCGACACCACCAGGCAGCGGAGCCTGGCTCTGGGTCTCTGCATTCAGACGCCATTTCCTCTAACAACAAGCTGCTGGCTTCTTTTCCGTTCCGCCGTCTCTGGACGCTTCCGCTCTCTTCACAAGCGAGGTCAGAACTCTGCAGGGGATCTCTGGGTAGCCACACCTCTTCGTGGGCGGCAACTTCTCCCAGCGCGGGCTGCTGTTGTTTTTCAGCGCGCTTTTCATGGTGGCAATATGGCGGCGCTTCCAATTTTTCAAGCGGACCGCCCAGGCACATGGTCACCTGTCTGGACAGGTCTAGTCCTTATCCTGTTCGTGACGCCAGATGTGAGGCCCCGAGAACGCTGTATCGGTGCATTACCTTCAGGGACTCCACTCGGCTAGATCCTGTCACTGGTAGGAAAATCTTCTGTTTTGATTGTCGTCACGCCACTCTCAGAATTGCGGTCAGTGGGGACCGCCACTGCAGGTTAAGGGATGCCTGGGGCTGATGGTGGGTGCAGTTAGTTGTAATAGCCTCCTGAGAGTGAGGCAAGCCCCAGGGCCCTGTGTAGGTGCGTAGTACCACAAGGCGCAGAATAACTCCACACACGCAGGATGTCTTTCAGGGGTTTTACTCACTTCAGGTGGCAGGGTGAGTAACCCGGGCGTAGCTGGGATGAACCAGGCGGGAACCAGGTATCCTTCAGGCTGACTTCTGATGGTGACTACCAACTCGCCTTCCTTAGCCCTTGGTGGTTTGGGGTAACCCCGACTTTTAGTCCCTATGGGGGTCACCCAGGGAAGTTGCTGAAGCCTCTCTCCCCTTCGTTTGCCGTTTGCTTGTTGCCTGGGCCAGATCACTCCAGCTGCTTGCCTCCTGTGAACTATGGGCCCTAACTGTGGCTACGTGGCTGCGGCTTTTGGGTGTTGTGGTGTGGGCTTTGAGGGCCCCACACCGGCAGGTTTAGCAGGGAAAGGTGGATCTATCCCCGCTCCGGGATCTGCCGCCCGTTTGGGCCTGGTACTCCCTAGCAGTCTCCTTACTTCCCACTCTGTGCTCTCTCTCTAGCTGGAGATGGGTTTCGGGTAGCACTCCTAGGTGACCGTTCTCCCCCGTCGGTAGCCACTGCGCGGACGCTGTCAGACTGCAACAGCCCCAGGGGTAGGGGTCAGCTCCCTCTCGGAGCTCCCTGGACTCTGCACTGAACTGGCTCACTGCTCCTCCTCTCCTGTTCTTGCCTACGCCACCTAGCAACCAGGCTCTCTTACCACACCCCTTGAGAGGAGATGGAGGCTTTTGGCCCCCTCCACTATTCCAGTGGAGGTGAAGGCTTTGCCCCCTCCTGGGATCCCCAGGGGTCCTCTCAAAGGTACATGTGTGAGACCTGATCACTATGCGCCTGTGTAGTCACACCTCGGTCAGCCTTCTGGATTACCTGTATTGTACTGTCCCCAGCATGGGTGCAGTACTCAGTGGTGCCTGACCAGGTCAGGGGCGCCACATTCCCCCTTAGTTATCACCAGCACGTCCTCGGGCTGCAAGACAACATTTTAAAATGCATAAAACAGTAAAACATGGTAAAACATTTAAAACCACCAGGTACCATACATCACCACCCTCCACCCACAAGTCCGTTAACCCACCCAAACCCTTTCAGGAGGCAGGTCACCGGTCCTTTTGGTAACCAGGTCTGGGCCATCCGTTTCCCCAGACCTTTCCTCCAATCTGCCTCTCCTGTTGGCCGCGCCTTCAGCCACTTCTGGCAGGATGTAGAGGCGGCTTTCATGGGCTGGTGGTCTTCAGGGCATACCTGGCCTGGTGAAGCCGCGCCTTCAGCCACTTCTGGCAGGATCCAGAGGCGGCCTTCACAGTTGGTGCTGACCAGGTACCCTCTTTGTGGTGGAGAGCCAGGCCCCATAAACAGGCATGCTCTCTGGTTGCAGGTAAGCCAAGGCCCTATATACGGACGTGCTCCCTGGTTGCAGACGAGCCAAGCCCCTAAACAGGCTGACTCTGGTGGTGGTGGTGCCCTCTGGTGTAACTATTTACACTGCGAGAGTTTGTGGCTATAGCCAGTTCATAGCCTTAAGGTTCATTTCTCACATTAGTTTATGTGGGCACATTGCTTAAACATTAACGTTGCAAAACTTCAAACTGGTCAAAACAGTAACTTGTTGTACTTCTTACTTTATGCAGATTCCTCCTCACCAGGGCTTGGGCCTGTAGGGCTGCGGCACCTGCTGCTTTCTCGGTCTTTTTCATCATCCGTGTCGGTTTCTTTTTCTTTAGGACATGGCGTAACATCTAGGGCATACCAGCCTCGTTCTCCTTGATGCATGGTAAACTGCACTGTCTCCCATCCTTAGGTTCCTTCCAGGATGTCCTCTGGGCAAATGAGCTCTAACGTCTCTTCTGTTGACAAAAATGCCTTCTTTCATACCAGGTGCTACTATGAAGCCGTATCCTGATTTTAGGCTAAAATCTTCTACTACTCCTCGACAAAGGGGTCCTCTGACCTGGGCTTTGGCCCTTCTCAGGAACTGTTTCTCCTCTAAGTCTCTGGCCGTTATTTCATCTTTCTGCTCTGGGGACTGCGGTGCAGGGAAAGACTGGGTTCTGTTACGGCGCCGTGTCTTGCGGGCTGGATTCTGCGAGGTACAGCTTACAAGCTCCCAGGTGAGGCTTTTGGGTAGATCTTCTTCAGCAGACGGTGTTAGGTCTTCCTCATCCCAGCGGGAATATGGCAACATCTCCGGCTCTGGGTATGGATCCAGTGCGGATGGCTCTGGAGTCAGCTTCTCAGCTTCCTGGCCTCCCCTCCCCCTTAGTTCTGCTGAGCACTCCGGTGGTGGCAGTGCTGGGGATGGGTGCTCTTCAGCCGGCCCAGGCGGGGATCTCTTTGGCATGGTTGCTGCAGGAGTCGTCTTGGGGGTATGCGGAGGGAGCATGTACCGGTCCACCATCTCCTGTGGGAACTTGGCCTCCAGGTCAGCCTTCAGCTGCCAGTATGCGGGGTCCTCACCTACCAGGGACTTCCTAGCAGGGACTTCCTTAGACTGGGGAGCGGTGTCTGCTCTGGCCTTGCAGGCCGGGGTAAACAATGGTACGTCTGTCTTTTCTTGGCGGGCCGCGCCCGATATGGCGGCGGCCTGGTCTTGGCGGGCCGCGCCTGGCATGGCGGCGGCCTGGATGGGCGTTTCTGTCGCAGCCGGAGCCTTAGCGGGCATCGCTACCGTGGCCGGTGCTTGGCGGGACGGACTGGGCGTTGCTGCAGGGACCGGGTCTCGGTGGGCCGAGCAGGGCATCGCTGCGGCGGCCTGGGCTTGGCGGGCCGCGCCTGGCATGGCTGCGGCCTGGATCAGCGTCGCCGCGCCGGGCGCCTCTTCAGGGACCGCGGGCGTGGCAGCAGGGGTCGGGGCACTCGCGCTGGCAGGGGCATCACTGGACTCACCCATCGGTGGCAGCATCGGGGTCTGAGTCGTCGCCGTCCGGTCTGGCACTCGGCGCGCGGCTCTCCCTTCATAGGCCTGAACCGCCGCGGTCATCCCCAGGAACTCCGCACGTCCCTCTCTGATCTGCCTTCCGATCCTGGCTTCCAGTTGTTCGCAGAACTCGGCAAGCTCCCGACACCACCAGGCAGCGGAGCCTGGCTCTGGGTCTCTGCATTCAGACGCCATTTCCTCTAACAACAAGCTGCTGGCTTCTTTTCCGTTCCGCCGTCTCTGGACGCTTCCGCTCTCTTCACAAGCGAGGTCAGAACTCTGCAGGGGATCTCTGGGTAGCCACACCTCTTCGTGGGCGGCAACTTCTCCCAGCGCGGGCTGCTGTTGTTTTTCAGCGCGCTTTTCATGGTGGCAATATGGCGGCGCTTCCAATTTTTCAAGCGGACCGCCCAGGCACATGGTCACCTGTCTGGACAGGTCTAGTCCTTATCCTGTTCGTGACACCAGATGTGAGGCCCCGAGAACGCTGTATCGGTGCATTACCTTCAGGGACTCCACTCGGCTAGATCCTGTCACTGGTAGGAAAATCTTCTGTTTTGATTGTCGTGACGCCACTCTCAGAATTGCGGTCAGTGGGGACCGGCACTGCAGGTTAAGGGATGCCTGGGGCTGATGGTGGGTGCAGTTAGTTGTAATAGCCTCCTGAGAGTGAGGCAAGCCCCAGGGCCCTGTGTAGGTGCGTAGTACCACAAGGCGCAGAATAACTCCACACACGCAGGATGTCTTTCAGGGGTTTTACTCACTTCAGGTGGCAGGGTGAGTAACCCGGGCGTAGCTGGGATGAACCAGGCGGGAACCAGGTATCCTTCAGGCTGACTTCTGATGGTGACTACCAACTCGCCTTCCTTAGCCCTTGGTGGTTTGGGGTAACCCCGACTTTTAGTCCCTATGGGGGTCACCCAGGGAAGTTGCTGAAGCCTCTCTCCCCTTCGTTTGCCGTTTGCTTGTTGCCTGGGCCAGATCACTCCAGCTGCTTGCCTCCTGTGAACTATGGGCCCTAACTGTGGCTACGTGGCTGCGGCTTTTGGGTGTTGTGGTGTGGGCTTTGAGGGCCCCACACCGGCAGGTTTAGCAGGGAAAGGTGGATCTATCCCCGCTCCGGGATCTGCCGCCCGTTTGGGCCTGGTACTCCCTAGCAGTCTCCTTACTTCCCACTCTGTGCTCTCTCTCTAGCTGGAGATGGGTTTCGGGTAGCACTCCTAGGTGACCGTTCTCCCCCGTCGGTAGCCACTGCGCGGACGCTGTCAGACTGCAACAGCCCCAGGGGTAGGGCTCAGCTCCCTCTCGGAGCTCCCTGGACTCTGCACTGAACTGGCTCACTGCTCCTCCTCTCCTGTTCTTGCCTACGCCACCTAGCAACCAGGCTCTCTTACCACACCCCTTGAGAGGAGATGGAGGCTTTTGGCCCCCTCCACTATTCCAGTGGAGGTGAAGGCTTTGCCCCCTCCTGGGATCCCCAGGGGTCCTCTCAAAGGTACATGTGTGAGACCTGATCACTATGCGCCTGTGTAGTCACACCTCGGTCAGCCTTCTGGATTACCTGTATTGTACTGTCCCCAGCATGGGTGCAGTACTCAGTGGTGCCTGACCAGGTCAGGGGCGCCACAGAGACATGTCCTGCCGAGTGAGTGAGTGAGTGTGTGAATGTGTGTGTGTGTATATATAGAGACATCCAGGTCATCGGATTTCCCAATGAACTCCGATGACACCCCTGCGGCAACTGCACTACAGCGAGTGTCACGATGGTGACTTCCAGGGGTTCATGAAAGTGCATTGGAAACTCCAATGACCCCCTGGATGTCACTGCACAAACTGCTCTATACTCACCTGTCACCGGCGATGCTGTCCTCGGCTGTGCTGTCTCCGACGCTGTCCCCATGATGCTCCGGCTTCCAAAGCCTCGGCCGTTGAATAATCAATGAAAATAATGAGTGGGGGTCAGGAGCGGGAGGCAGCAACAAAGCCGGAGACAGCATCGCTGGATACAGGTAAATATAGAACATCTTTTCATTGCAGAGACACGTGTTTTACCCGGTACGTGTGACACACATGTGACCATAACCATGCGTGTGACTGGTACATGATTAAACACGGACGTCTGAACCCAGCCTTATACTGAGCAATTGGTCGGCGCTCTCTGAACTTCACTTGTTCTCAATTTGTCTCCGTGCAGGTGTCGGGACAGTTCAGAAGGCTATTAATTCCATAGCTGCAGGTTTTTGTTTTTTTTTTTATTTTTTTACATGATAGATTTCCTTTAAGAAAGTAAATGTGAAGTTTAAGAGCAAGTTTTGTTTTTGTTTTCCCCTTTTCTATACAAAGATTCCAGGTTCACTTTGACTGAAGATAGTCACCCTATTGGTAAACAGTAGAGCTGGGCAGACCCAGACTGTAAAGGCTGGGGCCACACAGGGCACTAGTGCGATGCTCACATGACACTCGGCTCACGCTGGCAGTACAGCAGAGCCGGGTGTCATGCAAGTGTCCCTGCTACTGAGGTCCGACCGTGCGAGCTGACCTCAACTGCGGGGGGGCGGGCCGGCTCTGAGAGGGGTGGGGGGGGGGGTGAAGAGTCTTCTCTCCCCCGTAGCCAACTATTGCCATTCTCGCACTGCACGCACAGTACACTGGAGTGCAGTGTGATCTTTCTTTCGCCCCATACACTTGATTGGGTGTGAGAGAAAAGAGTCGCACATTACAGTTGCAGCATGCAGCGATTGTTTTCTTGGTCCGATTAGGGCTGAGAAAATAATCGCTCGTGCGCTGACACACATGCTGGAATTGGTCCGAGTAGAATGCAATGTTTTATCGCACTCCACTCACACCAATTTTCTTGCCGTGTGGCTTAGGCCTAAAAGTCCAGATCGGCGCGGTTTCAAAGTTTCCCGGGCGCCGGGCCCAGGATTGCAGCTGTTTGATCCGGATCCAGCACTCAAGGTTAAAAAAAAAAAAAAAAAAAAAATGAAGCGAGCACGTCATACTTATGTCCAGGAAGCAGAAATCTAGTCAAACACCATCCAATATTCCAAAGTGCTTTATTCCATCATCATGTGCAGTTAAAAGTAGCGGGGAGAGAGCAGAGTGCAGGCTCCCTAATGGACGACTGCTGTTTTGCACATCCTTGTGCTTCTACGGGTCCTGGCCTTATTTTGATATATAGCCATGATAAAGCCTGACAGCTGGGGCTGCAGCCTGAAACAGTGTGCTTTATCTGTTCTGGTATCAGAATACGGGGACCCTGCACCGATTGTTTTATTTAGTCATTTATTTTTATACCATGATACTGAGCCGCGGACAGTTGCACTACTTTCTCCGCCCACCGGCTGTCCTAGCGCCTGTGATTGGTTGCAGTCAGCTGACACTCAGGGTGCAGCCAATTACACGCACTGGTGGGTGGGGAAAGCAGTGAAATATTTAATGAGGGTTAATTGTCGGCTCCGGAAGCAAATGTGTGACATGAAAGCAGCTCGCCACCATGACGGATCTAAGTACAGCGCGCTCGCATACTCCCTATCCGGATTTTTTTTTAAATTTAGCGGGGACCCGCCGGTCCTGTTTTCTGCAAGTCCACCCAGCTCTAGTAAACAGACAACTATTAAGTTGTGGAAGCTACATGTATTATACAGATTTTATTTTTCCCCTCTTTCTCAACTTAAACAGATGAATCCCAAAAACTAAGAAAATGGGAGAAATTACCTTAATATATAATTTTTTTCCTGTATATCTATATTAATATATTGCTTTTTTTAGATATAAAAATATATAATCGATCTATATCTCTTAAAGGAAACGTTTCATGTAAAAAATAAATATGTATGTATGTTAACCTGCAGATATTGGGTTAATCTTTCGGTTAATAGTGTTCTGACTCAGCCCGGCACCCACACTAAGAGCTCAGTTGCTGGGTGGAAATTAAGTTTATTCCTCCTGGCAGCATTCGGATTTTAAATCAAAAGAGCTTGGCTGCCACGGCTTTAGTCAGCTCATTATAACCTTTGTGTTGTAAAAAAAAAAACCAAAAAAACGATCGCATCCACATACCTTAAATTTAGACATTGAAAAGAAGGGAATTTTGTTTACTTACCGTAAATTCCTTTTCTTCTAGCTCCAATTGGGAGACCCAGACAATTGGGTGTATAGCTATGCCTCCGGAGGCCACACAAAGTATTACACTAAAAGTGTAAAGCCCCTCCCCTTCAGCCTATACACCCCCCGTACTGCTACGGGCTCATCAGTTTTGGTGCAAAAGCCAGAAGGAGGAAAAAATTATAAACTGGTTTAAAGTAAATTCAATCCGAAGGAATATCGGAGAACTGAAACCATTTAACATGAACAACATGTGTATACAAAAAACAGGGGCGGGTGCTGGGTCTCCCAATTGGAGCTAGAAGAAAAGGAATTTACGGTAAGTAAACAAAATTCCCTTCTTCTTTGTCGCTCCTAATTGGGAGACCCAGACAATTGGGACGTCCAAAAGCAGTCCCTGGGTGGGTAAATAATACCTCATAATAGAGCCGTAACGGCTCCGTCCTACAGGTGTGCAACTGCCGCCTGAAGGACTCGCCTACCTAGGCTGGCATCTGCCGAAGCATAGGTATGCACCTGATAGTGTTTCGTGAAAGTGTGCAGGCTCGACCAGGTAGCTGCCTGACACATCTGCTGAGCCGTAGCCTGGTGTCGCAAGGCCCAGGACGCTCCCACGGCCCTGGTAGAATGGGCCTTCAGTCCTGAGGGAACCGGAAGCCCCGAGGAACGGTAAGCTTCGAGAATTGGTTCCTTGATCCACCGAGCCAGGGTTGATTTGGAAGCTTGTGTCCCTTTACGCTGGCCAGCGACAAGGACAAAGAGAGCATCGGAGCGGCGCAGGGGCGCCGTACGAGAAATGTAGAGTCTGAGTGCTCTCACCAGATCTAACAAGTGCAAATCCTTTTCACATTGGTGAACTGGATGAGGACAAAACGAGGGTAAGGAGATGTCCTGATTGAGATGAAAAGTGGGCAAGGCAAATGGCCAGGGAGAAAACGCCTGAGCAGAGCACCACGACAGGAATATTTTCCACGTCCTGTGGTAGATCTTGGCGGACGTTGGTTTCCTAGCCTGTCTCATAGTGGCAATGACCTCTTGAGATAATCCTGAAGACGCTAGGATCCAGGACTCAATGGCCACACAGTCAGGTTGAGGGCCGCAGAATTCAGATGGAAAAACGGCCCTTGAGACAGCAAATCTGGTCGGTCTGGCAGTGCCCACGGTTGGCCGACCGTGAGATGCCACAGATCCGGGTACCACGACCTCCTCGGCCAGTCCGGAGCGACGAGGATGGCGCGGCGGCAGTCGGCCCTTATCTTGCGTAACACTCTGGGCAACAGAGCCAGAGGAAGAAACACATAAGGAAGCTGAAACTGTGACCAATCCTGAACTAAGGCGTCTGCCGCCAGAGCTCTGTGATCTTGAGATCGAGCCATGAATGTTGGGACCTTGTTGTTGTGCCGTGACGCCATTAGGTCGACGTCCGGCATCCCCCAGCGGCAACAGATCTCCTGAAACACGTCCGGGTGAAGGGACCATTCCCCTGCGTCCATGCCCTGGCGACTGAGAAAGTCTGCTTCCCAGTTTTCTACGCCCGGGATGTGAACTGCGGATATGGTGGATGCTGTGGCTTCCACCCACAGCAGAATCCTCCGGACTTCCTGAAAGGCTTGCCGACTGCGTGTCCCACCTTGGTGGTTGATGTAAGCCACCGCTGTGGAGTTGTCCGACTGAATTCGGATCTGCTTGCCTTCCAGCCACTGCTGGAACGCTTTTAGGGCAAGATACACTGCCCTGATCTCCAGAACATTGATCTGAAGTGAGGACTCTTGCTGAGTCCACGTACCCTGAGCCCTGTGGTGGAGAAAAACTGCTCCCCACCCTGACAGGCTCGCGTCCGTCGTGACCACCGCCCAGGATGGGGGTAGGAAGGATTTCCCTTTCGATAATGAGGTGGGAAGAAGCCACCACCGAAGGGAAGCTTTGGTTGCTTGAGAGAGGGAGACGTTCCTGTCTAGGGACGTCGGCCTCCTGTCCCACTTGCGTAGGATGTCCCATTGAAGAGGACGCAGGTGAAACTGCGCGAAAGGGACTGCTTCCATTGCTGCCACCATCTTCCCCAGGAAGTGCATGAGGCGCCTCAAGGGGTGTGACCGACCTTGAAGGAGAGATTGCACCCCTGTGTGTAGTGAACGCTGTTTGTCCAGCGGAAGCTTCACTATCGCTGGAAGAGTATGAAACTCCATGCCAAGATATGTCAGTGATTGGACCGGTGTCAGATTTGACTTTGGAAAATTGATGATCCACCCGAAACTCTGGAGAATCTCCAGAGTAACGTTGAGGCTGTGTTGGCATGCCTCTTGAGAGGGTGCCTTGACCAGCAGATCGTCTAAGTAAGGTATCACTGAGTGACCCTGAGAGTGGAGGACCGCAACTACTGTAGCCATGACCTTGGTGAAAACCCTTGGGGCTGTCGCCAGGCCGAACGGCAGTGCCGCGAACTGAAGGTGTTCGTCTCCTATGGCGAAGCGCAGGAAGCGCTGATGCTCTGGAGCAATTGGTACGTGGAGATAAGCATCCTTGATATCGATCGATGCTAGGAAATCTCCTTGGGACATTGAGGCGATGACGGAGCGGAGGGATTCCATCCGGAACCGCCTGGTCCTTACGTGTTTGTTGAGCAGTTTTAGGTCCAAAACAGGACGGAAGGACCCGTCCTTCCTTGGAACCACAAACAGGTTGGAGTAGAAACCGTGACCCTGTTGCTGAAGAGGAACCGGGACCACCACTCCTTCTGCCTTCAGAATGCCCACCGCCTGCAGAAGAGCCTCGGCTCGCTCGGGAGGCGGAGATGTTCTGAAGAATCGAGTCGGAGGACGAGAGCTGAACTCTATCCTGTAACCGTGAGACAAAATGTCTCTCACCCAACGGTCTTTTACTTGTGGCAGCCAGGTGTCGCAAAAGCGGGAGAGCCTGCCACCGACCGAGGATGCGGTGTGAGGAGGCCGTAAGTCATGAGGAAGCCGCCTTGGTAGCGGCACCTCCGGCGGTCTTTTTAGGGCGTGATTTAGACCGCCATGCGTCGGCGTTCCTCTGATCCTTCTGAGGCCTTTTGGACGAGGAGAATTGTGACCTGCCCGCACCCCGAAAGGACCGAAACCTCGACTGTCCCCTCCTCTGTTGGGGTGTTTTTGGTTTGGCTTGGGGTAAGGATGTTTCCTTTCCCTTGTATTGTTTGATGATTTCATCCAATCTCTCACCAAACAAACGGTCGCCAGAAAATGGCAATCCAGTTAAGCACTTTTTGGAAGCCGAATCTGCCTTCCATTCCCGCAGCCACAAGGCCCTGCGTATTACCACCGAACTGGCGGCTGCAACCGCCGTACGGGTCGCAGAGTCCAGGACAGCATTAATAGCGTAGGACGCTAATGCCGACGTTTGAGAGGTTATGGACGCCACCTGCGGCGCAGACGTACGTGAGTGCGTCAATTTGCGCCTGACCAGCTGAGATAGCTTGGAGTGCCCATACGGCTGCGAATGCTGGTGCAAAAGACGCGCCGATAGCTTCATAGATGGATTTCAACCAGAGCTCCATCTGTCTGTCAGTGGCATCCTTGAGTGAAGCTCCATCTTCCACTGCAACTATGGATCTAGCCGCCAGTCTGGAGATTGGAGGATCCACCTTGGGACACTGAGTCCAGCCCTTGACCACGTCAGGGGGAAAAGGGTAACGTGTATCCTTAAGGCGCTTGGAAAAACGCTTATCTGGACAATCTCGGTGTTTCTGGACTGCCTCTCTGAAGTCAGAGTGGTCCAGAAACATACTCTTTGTACGCTTGGGAAACCTGAAACGGAATTTCTCCTGCTGAGAGGCTGACTCCTCCACTGGAGGAGCTGAGGGAGAAATATTCAACATTTCATTGATGGACGCAATAAGATCATTCACTATGGCGTCCCCATCAGGAGTATCAAGGTTGAGAGCGGCTTCAGGATCAGAATCCTGATCAGCTACCTCCGCTTCATCATACAGAGAGTCCTCTCGCTGAGACCCTGAACATTGTGATGATGTCAAGAGAATTTCATAGCGAGCTCGCTTAGTCGGTCTGGGGCTGCGGTCCGTGTCAGAGACCTCACCCTGGGATCCATGAGACACCCCGGGAAGACATTGCTGTTCCAACTGAGGGGGACCAGGGGGCAATGATTCCACAGTGCCCATGGCTTGAGATGCCGGCCTGGACTGCAAGGCTTCTAATATCTTAGCCATAGTCTCAGAAAGTCTTTCAGTAAAAACTGCAAACTCCGTCCCTGTCACCTGGACAGTGTTAACAGGTGGTTCTCCCTGGGCCACCCCTAGCAGAGGCTCCGGCTGAGAAAGTGCCACAGGGGCCGAGCATTGCACACAATGAGGGTCAGTGGAACCTGCCGGCAGTATAGCCGTACATGCTGCACAGGCAGCATAGTAAGTCTGTGCCATGGCACCCTTGCTATTTGTGGACGACATGCTGTTGTCTCCTCTGAGCAATACAGGAGGGTAAATAGCCACAAATCAACAGTGCACCCTACAGTGTAAAGTATAGACTATAATCATATAAACTATAAATACACTTCTGCACTAGTGGGGCCAGCACCACAGGTGCTGCTTACCGCCTGCGCAAAGCGTTTGTGTGGGCACCAGAATTCCTGCCTGGGTCTCTTTGAGCTTGTCTCTCCTCTCCAGCGTTAGCAGAGCTGAGAGGAATGGCTGCCAGCGTCCTGGGGAGAGGAGGGAGCCGTTCGCACAAAGCATAAAAACTGATGAGCCCGTAGCAGTACGGGGGGTGTATAGGCTGAAGGGGAGGGGCTTTACACTTTTAGTGTAATACTTTGTGTGGCCTCCGGAGGCATAGCTATACACCCAATTGTCTGGGTCTCCCAATTAGGAGCGACAAAGAAATAAATAAAATAAAAAATTTCTGAATATCTACAGGGGAAAAATCTGTACCACAGTGCCATGCAAAGCACACAGGGAGATACCAAGTGCCATATTAACGGTCAGCATATTGTATTTAGGCAGAGGGAACCTTTATATATTACATTTGTGGGCATTGTTACATAGTTACTTAGGTTGAAATAAGACCTAGGTCCATCTAGTTCAACCTTCCTCCACCAGTTCTACATTTGGTCACAAAGTCACTTATAACCAATAATGTTGTGTGTACTGAGGAAATCATTCAGCCCTTTTTTAAAAGCTGTTATAGTGTCTGCCATTACTACCTCTTGTGGTAGGGCATTCCACAGTCTGACTGCTCTAACTGTAAAGAACCCTTTCCTTTTTAGCTGTCGGAATCGCCTTTCTTCCACTCGCAGTGAGTGCCCCCTAGTCCTTAGTATTGTCTTTGGAAGAAATAAGTCATGTGCCAGTCCTTTATATTGACCACACATGTATTTATACATATAAATGAGATCTCCTCTGAGACGTCTTTTTTCTAAGCTAAACATATCTAACTTTTTCAACCTGTCATCATATGTGAGGCCTTCCATTCCTTGTATTAGTCTAGTTAGCCGCCTTTGAACTGACCCTAACTTATGAATATCCTTTTTAAAATGTGGAGCCCAAAACTGGATCCCATATTCCAGATGTGGCCTTACAAGTGATTTATAGAGGGGTAACAATACGTTGGGATCACGGGATCTAATCTCTCTTTTTATACACCCTAGAATCTTGTTTGAGTGCTGCTGCTCAGCTTATTTGTAATGAGAATACCCAAGTCCTTCTCCTGTTCTGTAGTCCCGAGTTTACTTCCATTTAATGTATACACAGCTATAGGATTACTCCGTCCTAGGTGCATTACTTTACATTTATCAACATTAAATCTCATTTGCCAAGTATCTGCCCATTCTGACATCTTATCCAGATCTTTTTGTAATATTGTACTATCAAGGTCAGTTTTTAATATCCTACATAGTTTGGTGTCATCAGCAAAGACTGACACTTTACTATCAATCCCATCCACAAGGTCATTAAAGGGGTGGTTCACCCATATTTTTTATTGTCTAGATCGATATTATATTGAGAAACAATGTTTCTCTCAAATACCTTGTGTTGTCAATAGTGCCTGTGAGAGGCGCTATTGCAGACCGCTGCTCCCCGTCCAGTGACGTACCCGTCCAATGCTGCCACGTCACATCCGTGCGGCCGGCTACAGTCTTCTTCCAGACTCTGAGCTGTGAGCGGCGTTTCACCGCTTGTCACAGCCCATCTGCTCCCCCCTCCTCCTCCCTCCTCCCTCCTAGCACAGCAGCACGACGCGTCTCCTGCTCCCCCTTCCCCCCTCCCTCCTCGCACGGCACATCTCCTGCTCCCCCCTCCCTCCTCGCAGAACGCTGCAAGCAAGAGACGCGCTGTGAGGGAGGAGGGAGGAGGAGCAGGGAGAAGATGGGCTCAGAACGCAGCCGGCCGCACGGATGTGACGTGGCAGCATTGGACGGGTACATCACTGGACGGGGAGCAGCGGTCTGCAATAGCGCCTCTCACAGGCACTATTGACAACATAAGGTATTTGAGAGAAACATTGTTTCTCAATATAATAGCGATCTAGACAATAAAAAATATGGGTGAACCACCCCTTTAATAAAGAGATTAAAAAGAATTGGTCCTAGCACAGATCCCTGCGGCACCCCACTGCTGACTATAGCCCATTTAGAGAATGTACCATTTAGGACTACTCTTTGTTTCCTATCTTTTAGCCAATTCCTTACCCAGTTGCATATAGTTTCCCCTAGTCCTTGCTTCTGAAGCTTTAGTATAAGGCTATTATGTGGTACAGTATCAAATGCCTTTGCAAAGTCCAAATAAATCACATCAGCTGCATTACCAATATCCAGGTTTGCACTTACCCCCTCATAAAACCCCAACAGATTGGTTAGACATGACTTTTCTTTCATGAATCCATGCTGTCAGTTATTATATTATTTTCTGCAATATATTTTTGCATGTCATCCCTTAAAATGCCCTCAAACTTTACATACTACTGATGTCAGGCTTACTGGACTGTAGTTGCCTGGATCTACCCTCTTACCTTTCTTAAATATCGGTACCACATCAGCAATCCTCCAATCCTGAGGCACCAACCCTGTTACAAGTGAGTCTAAAAAGATGAGATACAGCGGTCTGTCGATTACGGAGCTCAATTCCCTCAATATTCGTGGATGAATGCCATTTGGCCCGGAGGATTTGTCAATGTTTAAATTGTTGCTGTTGTGTATGGGGGATGCAGACGGTACAAATATATAAACCACGCTATACTTTAATCATTTCATAGAGATCATATTTTATCCAGGTCATCCATACATGATATTTTGCGGTGATCCGTTTTTAACATAAAAATGAAAAGGGGAAAATAGTTCCTGTTATTCACCACATGAGCCAGAAACACGATTCAAAAAAAAATAAACACAAAATAAGGCTCCATGGAAAAGTACACTTCAATTAAAATCCAGAGCATTTTCTCTTTTTATGAAAACTTGTGCTGTACATTTTATACATTTACAGATAATTAAAAAGGTCCTCATACCATGGATCAACAACGCCTTTATAATACACGGGCTGCAGTTTCATATGCAGCCCCAGGATAGAAGCGAGAAACAAAAAGATCAACCCTTGAGTGTAGTTCATTTTCTTCAGTAAAGGTCTTTATCAATTCTGCTTGTCAACTTTTAAAGCTTGCAGTCTTTCTAGTAAGGGAGGGTGAGAATAATGCCACATGGAGAACATCCAGTCTGACACCGGAAAGCCTAAATTATCCTTATTGAGTTTGATCAGAGCAGAATACAAGTCTTTTGCTTTTCCAAGATTCCTGGCAAATGCATCAGCCTGAAATTCAAATCTCCGGCTGAGGACAGTAAGACAGAAGGACAAGACCTGGAGGGGAGAAAAGGAAACAATCTTTAATAAGAAGTACACCAAGGCCATAAAATGTAGGACAGACTGTAATTACAGGGGGTTTCAGCTTCCAGGATAAGCCATCCCTGATAGATCTAGATTTAAGAAGAAAATGGGGTATACTCACCAGTTCTATTATCCGCCTTCCCACCCCCCAGGGACAGTCCAGAGGACTTCACCAAGACCGGAATCAATGACATCCTAGTTTTAGTCACCTGACTGCCAACACCTGCCACTGGCTGCAGCGGTCAGGTTCCTATTAAATGGGCTGTCTTACAAATGATTATTTTTTTTTCAATAAAAGCAAAATCACACATGTAAAAGGAGTTCTCCCTGTATGTGTGGCCAAGCGCGCGTTACCCTGATCCGCCTCTTGATTAGTGTTCTTTGAACCTCCCCTAATGTTGATTGATAGCACTCATTTTGGAATGACTATACGCCCAAATTAAATGCCGAGACCTGTACACACTGACACTGCAAGAGCAGAGAGCACACGTAGGGTCAGTGCATTCACACTCGCATATCTGTCTGTAGTGGCTGGCTGCTGCAGACAGAAGAGGATGAGAGCGCACACTGACTGAGTGTGCACTTGGGCCCTGCAGCATCAGTGAATGCAGGGCGGAATGGGGTTCAACTAAGGCATCAATTTGCTAAAAAGCGAGGACTCTTAATGTAAGGGAAGGTGCAGGGCATGCTAACCGAGCGGCAGCTCTGTGCCCATGGCAACACAAAGCGTGTGCCAATCATTTACATATGTAATAAAATAAAATGGTTTCCATATAAAATTAGAAGTAGTGAAATCTATACTACAGGAATGATTTTTGTACGGGTCGAGTCTTCTACATGAATGCTATATTTATTTAACGGCCTACAGCTCGATCTCAAGCCATGGAGCTTAATGGATGAGTGTTCTGTAGGAAGATCAATCTTGTGTGAGCCTAGATAGGTCCACCAGGGTTTTCTCCAACATTTTCATGATTGGATCAATCCATTGGGTTGCTGTTCTTCCTCCTCGCTTTGTTCCTTCTATTCTTCCTACCATGGTGTCCTTCTTCAGTGATTGCTATTTGTATGATGTGTTCAAAGTAAGCAAGTCGTAGCTTGGTGATCCTTGCTTCGAGTGACATGTCTGGCTTGATTTGTTTGTTCTTCTTGCCATCCATAGTGTTGATAACATCCTTATCCAGCACCATTTTTCTGAAGTATTGATTCTTCTGTCTTTGTTCACTTCTCATCCAGGTTTTGCATCCATGTTACCACAGAAGAGACCAGACTATATACAAGCTGCGTCTTCATCACTAGTTCCTTGATTTGAAGACCTGGTCCAGTGACAGCATTGTTGATTTGCCCATAGCTATTTTTCTATTGATTTTGGGTGTCGTTGCCGCATCTCAAGTGATCACTGATCCAAGTAGGTTGAAGTTCTTTACAATTTCCAGTTCATCACGGTCCATCTCAAATGTGTCCCAGTCGTATCTGGCAGTAGTCAATATCTTTGTCTTCTTTGTATTGAGTTTGAACTTTCCATCTTGACACTCCGTATTAGATCCTTCATTCCATTTACGATTTTTTGCTATCAATGTTGTCATCTGCGTATTTCTACTTTTTCGGCAGCCATCCTTACTGAAAATTGCTTCTGCATATAAACTGAAGAGAGACGGTGACAGGATGCAGCCTTGTTAGACGCCTCGCTCTACTTTGAGCCATGCCGTGTCACCATGTTCTGTTCCAAGTGTTGCTTCTTGATCGATGTAAAAGTTCTTAATGAGGCTGATCAGATGGTTTGGCACACCCATACTCTACATGGTATTCTAAAGTCTCTGGTGATCAATCCGGTCAAAGGCTTTGCTGTAATCTATGAAGCAAAAACAGAGCTCATTGTTGTATTCTTTTGCCTTTTCCATTAACCATGAAATGTCAGCAATAAAGTCTCTTGTTCCTCTGACAACTCTTTGTCAAAGTAAGGCTGTAGCCCTCTTTGTAGGATCTCCAATAGTATTTTGCTGGTGTCTGGTACGAGCACAATAGTTTGATAGTATCATCTCCCTTGTTCAGAATAGGAATAAACCCTGATCTTGGCCAGGCTTGGCCCATTTACCAGTCGTCTATATCCATTTCACAATTTTTGGAGTAAAAAACAAAAAAAAAAAAACAAACTGAAATAGTTTTTTTTTTCTTTTTTTTAATTGCAGGGGTCGGGATTGCCTGGCAGATGTCATTTCCTATTCTATCGCCCTCAGGCAGATTCCCAGGGATAGCGGAAGTTATGCCGGCTACCCTGTGTTGCCATCAGGATTTCTTACCTCATTATATGGGGAGAAGATAAACTGAAATATAATCATCAGACCAATGAGAGTGGGTTGTGTTGAATTAAATCCAAAAGCAGAAAAAAGTTCTTTACGTCCAATAAGGGCAGCAAACAAGAAGAAACAGAGAAAGGAGTTCATCTGAAGAAAAAGAAAATATTTTAAAGTATGTACAACAAATAGCTTCCCCTCCAATGTACATCTCCAGTAAACAACCAACAAAAAAAAAAAACAAAAAACAAACACCTTTTAGTGCAGGATTATCAGCAATACCTTCAGCAGACTATGGGAAAAGAAAATCTGTATAGGAAATAAAAACCCTATTGTAGCATTTGTTAAACGGGTGGTCTAAAGTTTAAAAGTAATCCCATATCCGCTGGACTGCAGAAAACTTTCCGATCGCTGGAGGTCAAACAGCCGTGGACCCCACTGGTCTCAAGAATTGTGACTCGCAAGAACCCTGGCTGAATGGAGTGCAGGATAAGCATGCGCACCACCGCTTCATTCTTAGGCCCCCTTCACACATCAGTGTCTCCGGTACGTGTGACGCCCGTTTTCACACGCACTGGAGACACTGGCACACGTAGACCCATTAAAATCAATGGGTTTGCGCACACGGCAACATGTTCGTTTTTCTCTAGCAGAAAGGGTTTCACTCGGACCGCACACTGATGTGATCCGAGTGATATCCGTTTGACACGTACCGGAGAAAACCACATTTGAGAAATAAAATGCCTTTTTATACTCGCTTGTCTCCAGCGCTGCTGTCTCTGCCTCTACTGTCACTTGCTTCCGACCCCAGCTCATTGCATATCTACAGCACAGAGGACGAAGAAGCAGCGCTAGACACAAAAGCACCATGGACAGGTAAGTATAGATGTTTATGCTGTCTGTTTGCTATGCAAATGTCACACGCTGAACACACCCACACACACGCACCTACACCACAGTCCGTGCAAAACCTGTATGTTTTGTACGGATGTGTGAAAGAGGCCTTAATGGGAGAGCCAGAGATTGGAAAACACAACGAGTGGCTAATTTTTGGTGTTACTATTAGAATCAAAGGAGCGTCTCACATTACCAACTTCAGCTTTATTCAGCTGGGGCTATTCAAAGTCCTTGTGCTCAGGATTGATGGCAGCCACGGCAGTCAGACCCTCAGTGATCGGAAAGGTATTCGCTATCCTTTCAGTAGGAGATTGCTTAAACTTGGTAACACCCCTTTAAACACTGTTTAAATCCTTTGAAAGCTGTATTGATCACTCAAACCAAGTGATAGGAGCAGTCATCATGTGCTGGAGTTCAGACAATGGTGTATACGGGCTGACCTCAAAGTCTTTGGTCTTATATATCAGTATGGCTGTGTGCTAGAATAAGCCGAGCATTTCTACCCCATGGGTTGAGTGATTAGTTGGGGGTTGAGAGTCCTAAGAAAGGTGTACATCAATGGCAGGCAATGCTGGAACCAAGACACACACACACACACACACACACACACACACACACACACACACACGACTTTACATGCCCCGTTAGAAGAGAAGAGCAGTTCTGAATACGCACCTGACTAATGACAATGTTCTTTACAGTGTGACCCAACTTCCAGTGACCCAGCTCATGACCCAAAACAGCGAGGACTTCTGGGTTATTGCAACCTTGTTTCTTATTTGCATTCTACGTTTAAAAAAAAAAAAAAAAAAAAAAGAGAAAAAGATTAGATATTTTATTCAGTGTTCACCATATGGTAAAACAGATGTGTACATATGATGCCTGAGGTCGGTGCGAGATTGCAGACACCAAACATCAATAGGTTTACTATTATCTAAGGGGTAAAAAAAAAAAAAAAAAATTGGAAGTTTGTCCAAAAAAAAAGTGGGGTACGTTTTGAACCATTTCCCGCAACCCGTAGCGTTCCCATTATTTGGGATCTATGGCTCACTGAGATTATTTTTTGCGTCTCAGGCTGACGTTTTTAACGGTACCATTTTTGCGCTGATGCAAGATGTTAAAGTCATTGCAGTCTGAACTAATTAAAAAAATGGCTGTACCACAAGATGGTGTCTTCGGTCAAACAGTGTTCCATCAACGGACTTCAGGTGGAAGCTCATGACAAAGTACTGTTAGCCTTGGTGCAGGGCCCAAGAAGGGAACGTGTATTGGTTTAGCCTCGAGGTGCCACAATTGTGCCTCTTGTGCACTTGTAAGGTAAATTTCAACTTACTTTTTTAGGTTTCAGGTCCACGTTTTCATTTTCTGAGGTTTCCTCGGTGTTTGCTTTGTTCAGAGGAGAGTAGTCCTCCAAAAGGGTGTCAAACAAAACAATCCGCTTGTTTTTAAAGAAGCCATAAAAGTATGCATTGCTGTGAGAGGAACGTTTGGAACCTAGGTAGACATTGGGAATTTAGGAGCTGGGAATAAGGCACACATTACAAGTAGAAGCATTACAATCATGATTTGGAGGGTCATTAATGCCAGTACATTTATTGCACTTGTTTCCCCGGTCCATATACATTTTTTTGCATCTCATGAGCTTACCGAGTGACAGACTGCTACAATGCAATCCCTGTCCACGGGGACTTAATCTTACAGCATGCCCAGTTTCTTTCACAATTGCTTATTTTTCATATATTTACCCAAAGAAAAAGCATGTGAAACTTTAAAAAGAAAAAAAAAAAAATTGGTTACATTACACCTCAAAATGGCAGTTCCTATTGAACCATCCTTTAAAAAAAAAAAAAAAAAAAACAACGCTCTTCATGGGAAAACTACAGGAAGGTACACCTTCTGCCAACAATACAACCACAACACAAAAGGCACATTGTTAGCTCATACCCATCTCACTATGTTACATAAGGTCGGAAGTAGGTTTTTTCTGCTATGGCCTTTTACAGTCCTGAGTTCACGGACAAAGTAAGACAAGACTACAACACAAAACTTCATCCTGGAATATATGATCCCCATCCTGGTATGACCCCCATCCTGGTATACACGTCTCCCATCACATCGCACACACAAATAAACTATTTTACTCACCATCCGCTGCCCCCTGTCCTCTTCTGATGTTAGCAACTGACTTCAGCATGTAAGTGGGACAGCACATGACTTCAAAGCCATGTGCCTTCAGTTACATGCGGAAGTCAGCTGCTGGAAGAGCCATTGCTCCCCGCTCAGCATTTATTACAGCGGTGAGGAGTGAATATTCATGCTCTTAAATAGCGGGCACATATCATCTAACTGCCAGATTCCTGCAGTGGTTGGGCAATGACTTGTGTCCGTTATTAAAGAGAATATTCATTGCTCCCCATGTCCATAATCCTGCCCACCTCTTAGCACTGGCTTCAGTGCCACAAGGATGGCAGGATTATGGACGTGGGAGATGAATATTCATTTTCTCTATTAGCGGGCACACTCTTTGACCCAGCACCATCTCCTGCTAACTGTGACCCGCGCCTCCACTGCCCTCTTTACATCTACAGCGAGGTACATCTACACTATAAGACGCACCCTCACACTTTCCTCCCAAAAAAAAGGTCGGCAAAAAGTGCGTCATAGCCTGAAAAAAGGGAATTTTGTTTACTTACCGTAAATTCCTTTTCTTCTAGCTCCTATTGGGAGACCCAGACAATTGGGTGTATAGCTTCTGCCTCTGGAGGCCACACAAAGTATTACACTTTAAAAAGTGTAACCCCTCCCATCTGCCTATACACCCTCCCATGGACCACGGGCTCCTCAGTTTTGGTGCAAAAGCAGGAAGGAGAAAACTTATAAATTGGTCTAGGGTAAACTCAATCCGAAGGATGTTCGGAGAACTGAAGACCATGAACCAAAAGAACAATTCAACATCAACAACATGTGTACACAAAAGAACAACCAGCCCAAAGGGCACAGGGGTGGGTGCTGGGTCTCCCAATAGGAGCTAGAAGAAAAGGAATTTACGGTAAACAAAATTCCCTTTTTCTTTGTCGCTCCATTGGGAGACCCAGACAATTGGGACATCCAAGAGCAGTCCCTGGGTGGGCAAAAGAGCCGAAAACGGCCCCCTCTTACAGGTGGGCAACCGCCGCCTGAAGGACTCGCCTACCTAGTCTGGCGTCTGCCGAAGCATAGGTATGCACTTGATAGTGCTTCGTGAAAGTGTGCAGACTAGACCACGTAGCTGCCTGACACCTGCTGAGCCGTCGCCCGGTGCCGCAATGCCCAGGACGCACCTACGGCTCTGGTAGAATGGGCTTTCAGCCCTGAAGGGAGCAGAAGCCCAGAAGAACAGTAGGCCTCGAGAATCGGTTCCTTGATCCACCGAGCCAAGGTTGACTTGGAGGCCTGAGAGCCCTTACGCTGGCCAGCGACAAGGACAAAGAGCGCATCTGAACGGCGCAGGGGCGCCGTGCGAGACACGTAGAACCGGAGTGCTCTCACTAGATCCAAAGAGTGCAAATCCTTTTCACACTGGTGAATTGGATTAGGACAAAAGGAAGGCAAGGAGATATCCCGATTTAGATGAAAAGGGGATACCACCTTAGGGAGAAATTCCGGGACAGGACGCAGAACCACCTTATCCTGGTGAAAAACCAGGAAGGGGGCTTTGCATGACAGCGCTGCAAGCTCAGACACTCTCCGAAGTGATGTGACTGCCACCAGGAAGGCCACCTTCTGCGACAGACGGGAGAGAGAGACATCCCGCAGCGGCTCAAAAGGCAGCTTTTGAAGAGCCGTCAGGACCCTGTTAAGATCCCAAGGTTCCAACGGACGTTTGTAAGGTGGGACCATGTGGCAGACCCCCTGCAGGAACGTGCGGACCTGCGGAAGCCTGGCTAGACGTTTTTGAAAAAACACGGATAGCGCAGATACTTGGCCCTTGAGAGAGCCGAGGGACAAACCCTTGTCCATTCCAGATTGTAGGAATGAAAGGAATGTGGGTAAGGCAAACGGCCATGGCGGAAAGCCGTTATCAGCGCACCAGGATAGGAAGATTTGCCAAGACCTGTAATAGATCTTGGCGGACGTTGGCTTCCTGGCTTGTCTCATGGTGGCAATGACATCCTGAGATAACCCTGAAGACGCTAGGAGCCAGGACTCAATGGCCACACAGTCAGGTTGAGGGCCACAGAATTCAGATGGAAAAACGGGCCTTGTGACAGCAAGTCTGGGCGGTCTGGAAGTGCCCACGGTTGACCCACCGTGAGATGCCACAGATCCGGATACCACGACCGCCTCGGCCAGTCTGGAGCGACGAGAATGGCGCGACGGCAGTCGGACCTGACCTTGCGTAGTACCCTGGGCAGCATCGCCAGAGGGGGAAACACATAAGGCAGTCGAAACTGCGACCAATCCTGGACTAAAGCGTCCTCTGCCAGAGCTCTGTGATCCTGAGACCGTGCCATGAAGGCCGGGACCTTGTTGTTGTGTCGTGACGCCATGAGATCGACGTCCGGCGTTCCCCAGCGGCGACAGATCTCTCGAAACACGTCTGGATGCAGAGACCATTCCCCCGCGTCCATGCCCTGACGACTGAGAAAATCTGCTTCCCAGTTCTCTACGCCCGGGATGAGAACTGTGGAGATGGTGGAGCCTGTGGCTTCCACCCACTGCAGAATCCTCCAGACTTCTTGGAAGGCTTGACGACTGCAAGTGCCGCCTTGGTGGTTGATGTAGGCGACTGCAGTGGCGTTGTCCGACTGGATTCGGATCTGTCTGCCCTCCAGCCACCGATGGAAAGCCAATAGGGCTAGATATACTGCCCTTATCTCCAGGATATTGATCTGAAGGGACGATTCTATCGGAGTCCAGGTTCCTTGAGCCCTGTGGTGGAGAAAAACCGCTCCCCAACCTGACAGGCTCGCGTCCGTGGTGACCACGGCCCAGGTTGGGGGTAGGAAGGATTTTCCCCGAGACAGATGTGGGTAGGAGCCACCACTGAAGTGATGTTTTGGTTGCAAGGGAAAGAGATGTTCTTGTCGAGGGAAGCCGCACTCTTGTCCCATTTGCGAAGAATGTCCCATTGGAGTGGCCGTAGATGGAATTGCGCGAACGGCACTGCTTCCATAGCTGCAACCATCTTCCCCAGGAAGTGCATGAGGCGCCTTAAGGGGGTGTGACTGACTCCGAAGAAGTGATTGCACCCCCGCCTGCAGAGAAAGCTGTTTGTCCCGCGGTAGCTTGACTAACGCTGGCTGGGTATGAAACTCCATCCCGAGGTAAGTCAGTGATTGGGTCGGTGTCAACTTGGATTTCGGGAAATTGATGATCCACCCGAACTGCTGGAGAGTCGCCAGAGCGACGGTAAGGCTTTGTTGACACGCCACCCGAGAAGGGGCCCTGACTAGGAGATCGTCTAAGTAGGGGATCACCGAGTGACCTTGAGAGTGCAGGACCGCCACGACGGATGCCATGACTTTGGTGAAAACCCGTGGGGCTGTCGCCAGGCCGAAAGGCAATGCCACGAACTGGAGGTGTTCGTCCCCGATGGCGAAACGCAGGAAACGATGTTCGGGTGCGATCGGCACATGGAGATAAGCATCCTTGATGTCGATCGATGCTAGGAAGTCTCCTTGTGACATCGAGGCGATGACCGAGCGGAGAGATTCCATCCGAAACCGTCTGGTTCTCACATGTCTGTTGAGTAGCTTGAGGTCCAGAACGGGACGGAATGACCCGTCCTTTTTTGGCACCACGAACAAGTTGGAGTAAAATCCGCGACCACGTTCCTGAAGGGGAACGGGAATCACAACTCCTTCCATCTTTAGAGCGTCCACTGCCTGAAAAAGTGCTTCGGCCTGTGCGGGGGGTGGAGAGGTTCTGAAGAAACGAGCCGTAGGTCGGGAGCTGAACTCTATCCTGTAACCATGAGACAGAATGTCTCTCACCCACCGGTCTTGAACATGTGGCCACCAGGCATCGCCAAAGCGGGAGAGCTTGCCACCAACCGAGGATGTGGCTAGGTGAGGCCGAGAGTCATGAGGAGGCCGTCTTGGAGGCAGTGCCTCCGGCGGCCTTTTGGGGGCGTGACTTGGACCGCCACGCATAGGAGTTCCTCTGGCCTTTCTCCGGCCGGTTGGACGAAGAGGATTGGGGCTTGGCGGAGGGACGAAAGGACCAAAACCTCGATTTGATTTTTCTCTGCTGAGGTCTCTTAGGTTTGGACTGGGGTAAGGAGGAGTCCTTTCCCGAGGATTCCTTAATAATCTCATCCAATCGTTCGCCAAATAAACGTTCGCCAGAAAAAGGCAAACCAGTTAAGAACCTTTTGGAAGCAGAATCTGCTTTCCATTCGCGCAGCCACATGCCCCTGCGGACTGCCACGGAGTTAGCAGATGCTACAGCCGTACGGCTAGTGGAGTCCAGGACGGCGTTCATGGCGTAGGACGAAAAAGCTGATGCCCGAGAGGTCAAGGAAGAAACATGCGGAGCAGAATTCCGTGTGACAGCATTAATCTCAGTCAGACAAGCAGAGATTGCTTGGAGAGCCCACACAGCCGCAAAGGCCGGGGCGAAAGACGCGCCCGTGGCCTCATAGATAGACAGATAGAGCTCTTGGTGAAGTCTATCAGTGGCATCCTTCAGGGATGAGCCATCGGTAACAGACACAACGGACCTAGCAGCCAATCTAGAGACTGGAGGATCCACCTTGGGAGAGTGTGCCCAGCCCTTAACGACTTCAGGTGGAAAGAGATAACGCGTGTCAGAGTGCCTTTTAGCAAAACGCTTGTCCGGGACCGCTCTGGGCTTCTGGACAGCGTACCTGAAGTTAGAGTGATCAAAAAACGTATTGCGCGTACGTTTGGAGAATCGAAATTGGTGTTTCTCTTGCTGAGAAACAGACACCTCTACAGGTGGAGGCGGGGGAGAGAGATCCAACACCTGGTTGATGTACGAAATAAGATTTACTAAGGTGTCCCCCTCAGGGGTATCAAGGTTGAGGGCGAAGTCAGGGTCAGAGCCCTGAGCTCCCACGTCCGCCTCGTCATCCTGAGAGTCCTCAAGCTGAAATCCAGAGCAGCGTGAGGAGGCCGGGGAAAGAGTCCCAGCGAGGCCGCTTAGCCGGTCTGGGACTGCTATCCGGGCAGGAGTCCTCCGCCTGGGACCTAGAGGTTATCTTGGGAGCGCGCTGCGGCGCGGACCGAGAAGGCCCTGGAGGAGACAAACTAACAGGGGCCGGTGCCTGTGAAGAGCCCGGTCTGGACTGCAATGCCTCAAGGAGCTTAGATGACCATTTGTCCATAGACTGTGCAATGGATTGAGAAAGTGACAGAGTTTCTCAGCGAAAGAGGCCAATGACGGTGACTCTGTCCCTGCAGCCTGCTCAGGAGAAGCAGGGGGATCTACATGAGCCGAGGGGCCCACAAGTGCCCGAGACTCCGGCTGAGCAAGCGTGGCAGGAGTCGAGCATTGATCACAGTGAGGGTAGGTGGATCCCGCAGGCAACATAGCCCCACAAGAGGTACAGGCTGCGAAAAAAACCTGTGCCTTAGGGGCTTTGCTCCTTGTGGACGACATAATGTAAGCAATAAGTGTCCCTTAGGAGAGCGACCACTGAGGGTATATGGGAAAGAGTTATACAGCAGTTCATAATATATTATATATATATATATATATACATATATATATATATATATATATATATATATATATATATATATATATATATATATATATATATATATATATATATATATATATATATATATATATATATATATATATATATATATATAAATAAATATATATATATATATATATATATATATATATATATATATATATATATATATATATATATATATATATATATATATATATATATATATATATATACACACATATACATATACATATATATCTATATATCACCCTAGGGGAACCAGCACCGGGTGACCGGTGCTGCTTACCAACCGCTGGTGTCCTCCAGATTACCTGTCGTGGGTCCCCCGGAGCTGTAGAGCTGTGCAGCTGCAGCATACACCGGCAGAATGCCAAACATGGCCGCCGGAGCTCTCAAGGGGGGGGAGTGGAGCCATGGACGGCGCCGGCCAAAGGCGGGAATCTGGAGGCCCCATAGTGGTCCATTAGAGGGGAGGGGAGACATGCAAAGATGCTCCAGCCCTCTGTCGGTAATCCCGCCCTGACAGGCAGGCCCGGGGGCGGGATTTTTCGCGACTAGGCCGCGATGAAGCCGGGGACTAAATTTAAGGCCGTGCCCGACAAGCAGGCACTGTCGGCGCGGAAGTCCGATGAAAAAACAATGGACGGCGCTGCTGGGGAGAAAGGCGACCTCTCTCCCCGTACCGTCCCCACATGGGGACACAGAGTACCTTCAAGGTGCAGGGCCCGGTCCCTGGGGATGAAAACGCTCCAGTCCAGCAGGTTCCACCAGGGGCTGCGGATAGAGCACAGTCTCAGCAGGTGAATGACCGGTGAGACTCCCACTTCTCCCAGAGCCGCATAAGGGATGGCGAAGGAGACGGCATGTGGCTCCAGCCTTTGTACCCGCAATGGATACCTCAACCTTAACAACACCGCCGACATAGTGGGGTGAGAAGGGAGCATGCCGGGGACCCCATAGGGGACCTCTTTTCTTCCATCCGTCATACTATGTATGAGAAATCTTTTTTCTTTTTTTTTTTCTATGAGTGGATGTGTGCCTCCTTCCACACAAAGCATAAAACTGAGGAGCCAGTGATCCACGGGAGGGTGTATAGGCAGAGGGGAGGGGTTACACTTTTTAAAGTGTAATACTTTGTGTGGCCTCCAGAGGCAGAAGCTATACACCCAATTGTCTGGGTCTCCCAATGGAGCGACAAAGAAAATACGGTAAGTGATTAAGAGAGTGGGGGGGGTAGTAGCTTTTTTTTTTTTTTTAAATGAGAGGAGATGGCATTATCTCAATTTTGTCTACAGGAGTACCAAGATGACAGAGGTAGGGGCCTACAGCAAACTGCCACTAACTCTTCAGTCCCTAACAATGGCGTCAAGGTCATGGCCAGATCTTGGCTTTGGCTGTTAGAGACAGTTATCAGCTATAAAATATAACTGGCATCTGCTACATATGTAGTGGGATCTCAGGTCTTGAACCTGCTCTACAAGTGCAAAATCCTTCAAAAGGACTTTAAATCCTCACTCAAATGCAAAGAGGGGTTAAAAAAAAAAAAAAGTTAACAATTAGGAGACTTACAAAATTAAAAAAAAATGTATGATGAATTCAGCCATCCACTTTCATCAACTTTAAAAATGAAAAGATGTGCCTCAAACGCTTACCTTCAACCACGTACACTTTGGTCAGTGGAAACTCAATACTTTTTGCCATTGTTTCAATAGATTCCTTTAGCTCTCCTTCAGGAAGTGGAATAAACTTATCAAATAATGGAGCAATGTAGTCTGCATATATTGTGACGAGTACCTAGAAATGAGGAATTGGGAAATCCATAATGTATACCTGTGTACTGGGACATTAGTATATCCATAAAGACCCGGAACAAGTGGTCTTACCAAGGACACCACCAGAGTGAACAGCCATGCATAAATAAAGAAGTAATCTCCGCCAATCTTGATGATGTACAGCAAGAGAGAAGTAACGGGGAGAAGAATGCACTGAGTAACTAAGAACTTCTTAACCATGTCTTTAAAAAAGAATCCAAGGGTCTGCAAGAAAAAAAAAAAATGTATACAGTTTAGCATAAAAATAAATCCAACTGAATTCCTAATATTGCTTGTAGGACCTGTCTCAGGTTGTTGAACAGGAGCGCACGCTCCCCTGCGTTCTGCTTTCAGGCGTGATGTACTCCTGATTGGCTGACAGTTTGGACAAACTATACTGGTGTACTGCTGGTCTAAATTGTACGCTCTCCAATGCTGCAAGCATGGGCAAGCTTTGCTTTGGCAGCATCGGAGGAGCGCAGCGACACCAAAGCTGCACAGACGCAGGAATGGGAGGAAAATGAGGGGTGCGTCTTATAATCCAAATGTTGCTTATAATGGGGTGTTGGAGAGGGGTCTCGGGAGCAATGCCGTGGCTGCTGTGCTGGAGCTGCAGGGACTGTGCTCTCAGCTCAAGATCTCATCTGCACATGCGCCACCTCCGGCCACCATTTTCCTTAAGCTCCATCTGCGCACTCGCCAACTGCAGGTGCAAGGCACAGCAGAGTGCCCTCGGCCCACAGCATCGCCCTATTCCACCACCACCACCCTGGCATCCTGTGACCCCACTCCACCACCGCTGCCACCCACTCCCGGTAAGGAACCGACCGGATTGTAAGAACACAACCTTTTTTTATCTTTAAATTTGGGGTGCGTCCTGTAATCTGGTACGTCTAATAAACCGAGAGCAGAGAGGATTTTTAATACATAAATTGAAGTATCAGTGGTTTTCACAAACCCTTTGCAATTTTACCCCTTTAGGCTATGTGCCCACGGGACTATTTACCCACGGTTTTGCTGCAGATTGATCTGGATTTTCTAGATATATCCGCAGGTTTTAGCAAGTACAGACACTCCCCATGTTATCCTATGGGACATGGGGAGTGCTGTGTCCACTCTGCAGAATGTGCGGATGCGGAACATGCTGTGGATGTCCCGCAGCCGCACATAACTGCTTGTCAATTATTTCCTGTGGAAATACCTGAGGAATTCCCGGCCCTCCAATATGGAGATAGGGCCGGGACGTCCGCAGCCAAGTCACACAAATGTCCGCAGGTTTACCGCAGCTATTTTGCTGGAATCCCACAGCAATGTATAGCTGCAGATTCTGGGGAGCAGCTGCGGGAAATCTGCAGACATAACTGTGGATATATCCGTAGGTACATAGTCCCGTGGGCACATAGCCTTAAGGTACCTTAAAAGTTGTGCTCAATAGTTGGTTATACATGCTTCCCCACCCTCCCTCTACTGACGTGAATCCTAAAATATGTCACTTATGCAAAGTGTTCGTGTACACAAGTATACTTTGAGCATACTCTACCAAAGCTGTGTTAACAAAATATTTGTATAAGAAAGATTTAGCATTAGTACAATACAGAAGCAAAATTGTTACCGACAATGGCAGGATTGAAAAGAAAACAGTCTTACCTGCTGGTTGAAGCCATGTTTCTCTTCAATCACAAAAGTATTATACAAGCTCCATGGGAGGCTAGTCAGGGAGCTGAAAAGGGTGGCAAGGAGTAGGAATACCAAGGAATGAAGGATCTAAAGAAAAAGGAAAGGATTAAACCTGATGTCTGTGCAAACCTTTCTATTTTGTATAGCACACTGCGTTTATGTGTTTTTTTGGTGCAGTCTTGTCACAAATCTGCATGCCTATCCTTTTGCCGGCAAAGTCAATGAGAATTCTGAAGTGCTGGTCGCATGTTGCTTATTTTTTCCTTGCAGATTTGGTGCAGAAAATCTGCAGTATATCAATTCTTGGTGTGGTTTTCTGCCCTTGCACCCACTGACGTAATTCTGAAAAAATGCACGGAAAAAAAAAAACCCACCATGCAAAAAACACCAGGTTTTTCTGCCAGAAGAGGCTTAAAGGGAACCTGTCATCAGAAATTTCGCCCAAAAGCTAAAAGATTCCCCCTCTGCAGCTCCTGGGCTGCATTCTAGGAAGGTCCCTGTTATTATTGTGCCCCATGTGAGACCAAAATAAAGAGTTTATAAAGTTCTACCTTTTTGTATGCAGCTTCTGTAAATTCGTCCCGGGGGCGGGCTCTCTGCCGTCCGTTATTCTGCCCCCTGGTCCTGTATGCCGCCCCCCATCGCTCCTTTCCATATCTGATGCACCGCCCACTGCTCCAGCCATCCCCGTGCATGCCCAGTGCCAGTCTCACAGGACTGAGCACTGTGACTGCTGGTGATGTGTGCGCAGGCAAGTGATTATGGACGGGGCTGTGACTGTTATCAGCAAGTACCCGGCCATAATCTCTTGAGCGCGCAAACCTCTCCAGTGTCACACTGAGCTCAGGATTTATGCTAGACTGTATGGGCTGCTTTCAGGGATGACGTCCCTTTGTCATGTGATAGGGGCGTGTTCGAAATACTATCACATGACAAAGGGACGTCATCCCTGGAAGCAGCCCATACAGTCTAGCATAAATCCTGAGCTCAGTGTGACACTGGAGAGGTTTGCGCGCTCAAGAGATTATGGCCGGGTACTTGCTGATAACAGTCACAGTCCCGTCCATAATCACTTGCCTGCGCACACGTCACCAGCAGTCACAGTGCTCAGTCCTGTGAGACTGGCACTGGGCATGCACGGGGATGGCTGGAGCAGTGGGCGGTGCATCAGATATGGAAAGGAGCGATGGGGGCGGCATACAGGACCAGGGGGCAGAATAACGGACGGCAGAGAGCCCGCCCCCGGGACGAATTTACAGAAGCTGCATACAAAAAGGTAGAACTTTATAAAGGCTTTATTTTGGTCTCACATGGGGCACAATAATAACAGGGACCTTCCTAGAATGCAGCCCAGGAGCTGCAGAGGGGGAATCTTTTAGCTTTTGGGCGAAATTTCTGATGACAGGTTCCCTTTAAAGGGAACCTGTCAACAGTTTTTCCCTATAAGCTTCGGCCACCATCAGTGGACTCTTATATACAGTATTCTAACATCCTGTATATAAGAGCCCAGGCCGCTGTGAGAACATAAAAAAACACTTTATAATACTCACCTAAACCGGTCGCTGTGGTGATTGTGGTTCAGATGGGAGTCTTCGTCCTCTGGTGCCGGCTCTTTCGGCCATCTTTGTAGCCGCCTCAGTCGTCCTTCTACAGCCTGTGTGCATGAGGAGTCCAATGTCATACACACTCGCCGGCATTGAGGTCCTGAGCAGGTGCACTATGATCTGCCCTGAGCAGGGCAGATCAAAGTATTGTAGTGCGCATGCGCGGGACTGTCGAGTGCGTATGATGTAGACTCGTCATGCACACAGGCTTCAGAAAGAGGACGAAGATGGCCAAAAGAGGCGGCACCAGCATCGGAGGACGAAGACGCCCATCTGAGCCACATCCACCTTAGCGACCGGTTTAGGTGAGTATTATAAAGTGTTTTTTCATGTCCTACACAGCATCATGAGCTCTTCTATACAGCATGTTAGAATGCTGTATATAAGAGCCCACTAGTAATGGCCGCAGCTTCTAGTCACCAAATCTGGTGACAGGTTCCCTTTAACATTTCTCAACCAAATACTCAACGTGCGCACATACCTGAAATAACAAGTATTTCCAAATATCACGGACAGCTTACCATGCCAAGCAGCAATACATATGAGCCAACTAAAAGCAAGAGGTACACAGATATGATATACAGTTAGGTCCAGAAATATTTGGACAGTGACACAATTTTCGCGAGTTGGGCTCTGCATGCCACCACATTGGATTTGAAATGAAACCTCTACAACAGAATTCAAGTGCAGATTGTAACGTTTAATTTGAAGGTTTGAACAAAAATATCTGATAGAAATTGTAGGAATTCTACACATTTCTTTACAAACACTCCACATTTTAGGAGGTCAAAAGTAATTGGACAAATAAACCAAACCCAAACAAAATATTTGTATTTTCAATATTTTGTTGCGAATCCTTTGGAGGCAATCACTGCCTTAAGTCTGGAACCCATGGACATCACCAAACGCTGGGTTTCCTCCTTCTTAATGCTTTGCCAGGCCTTTACAGCCGCAGCCTTCAGGTCTTGCTTGTTTGTGGGTCTTTCCGTCTTAAGTCTGGATTTGAGCAAGTGAAATGCATGCTCAATTGGGTTAAGATCTGGTGATTGACTTGGCCATTGCAGAATGTTCCACTTTTTTGCACTCATGAACTCCTGGGTAGCTTTGGCTGTATGCTTGGGGTCATTGTCCATCTGTACTATGAAGCGCCGTCCGATCAACTTTGCGGCATTTGGCTGAATCTGGGCTGAAAGTATATCCCGGTACACTTCAGAATTCATCCGGCTACTCTTGTCTGCTGTTATGTCATCAATAAACACAAGTGACCCAGTGCCATTGAAAGCCATGCATGCCCATGCCATCACGTTGCCTCCACCATGTTTTACAGAGGATGTGGTGTGCCTTGGATCATGTGCCGTTCCCTTTCTTCTCCAAACTTTTTTCTTCCCATCATTCTGGTACAGGTTGATCTTTGTCTCATCTGTCCATAGAATACTTTTCCAGAACTGAGCTGGCTTCATGAGGTGTTTTTCAGCAAATTTAACTCTGGCCTGTCTATTTTTGGAATTGATGAATGGTTTTCATCTAGATGTGAACCCTTTGTATTTACTTTCATGGAGTCTTCTCTTTACTGTTGACTTAGAGACAGATACACCTACTTCACTGAAAGTGTTCTGGACTTCAGTTGATGTTGTCAACGGGTTCTTCTTCAAAGAAAGTATGCGGCGATCATCCACCACTGTTGTCATCCGTGGACGCCCAGGCCTTTTTGAGTTCCCAAGCTCACCAGTCAATTCCTTTTTTCTCAGAATGTACCCGACTGTTGATTTTGCTACTCCAAGCATGTCTGCTATCTCTCTGATGGATTTTTTCTGTTTTTTTCAGCCTCAGGATGTTCTGCTTCACCTCAATTAAGAGTTCCTTAGACTGCATGTTGTCTGGTCACAGCAACAGCTTCCAAATGCAAAACCACACACCTGTAATCAACCCCAGACATATTAACTACTTCATTGATTACAGGTTAACGAGGGAGACGCCTTCAGAGTTAATTGCAGCCCTTAGAGTCCCTTGTCCAATTACTTTTGGTCCCTTGAAAAAGAGGAGGCTATGCATTACAGAGCTATGATTCCTAAACCCTTTCTCCGATTTGGATGTGAAAACTCTCATATTGCAGCTGGGAGTGTACACTTTCAGCCCATATTATATATATATATATATATAATTGTATTTCTGAACATGTTTTTGTAAACAGCTAAAATAACAAAACTTGTGTCACTGTCCAAATATTTCTGGCCCTGACTGTATGTCAGGTTTTGCCGCTTGCGGCATGCTACTGAGCATGCGCAGTGGCAAAAACCGCATGCAGCGGCCGGATGCGGGTTTTTGCCGCATCCGGCGTCCATAGGCATGCATTGAAAAATGCGCCGCATCGGCCGGATGCGGCGCGATGCGGGGGTTTTTTTTTGCTGTACAAAAAACGTGCCAGGCAACGTTCCATCCGGCCGCCGCATCGGCTAAATCTGCCGCATGCGGCAGAAAGCGGATGGAACACAAGCCCATGCGGCACAATGCGGCACTAATTAAAGTCTATGCAGGAAAACCGCAACCGGCAGAAATAAAAAAACGGTTGCGATTTTCCTGCAAAGAGCCGGATTGTGCCGCATAGCAAAAACCGGATGTGTGAAAGAAGCCTAAGTCACAAGTAAGTCACATAAAATGTGTGAGACAAATTGCAACACGTGGAAACATTTGTAACTCTGCGTTGCAGCCACAGAAGGTTACAATGCAACAACATGAGAAATCATTACATGCGATAGCGCAATGTGACACTACAACGTCTGTTTAAGGTAACAAGTTTCCAAATAGCCACCCTGATTAATGGCAAGTGTTTAGTACCAAATAAAAAAAAGACGACTTTAACCAATTTTCATTAAGGAAAAAAACTCACCTCATATTCAGGACTATAGCCTGCACGATCCAGAAGTTGCTCAGATACATTCCAAAGGAATGGAATACCACCAAGGACAAGGATGAGCTGTACACAGATTACACATCCATTAAAAATAGAAGACTAACAAGAAAACAGACATGCTCATAGACACTATACATAAAGAACAAAAAAAATTGCAACATAATTCTGCATTCTATAATCACAAAAGGTTTCATAGATTGGGAGGAGAAATATGGAATTCCCTCATTGCTATTTTGCAGTATGTTTGAGTAGTGGGTGGGGGGAAGCAAGGAGTCTACTTAGCATTTTTAGGCTTGTTTCACATAAGCGGTATTCTGCCGCAATGCCGGATCCGACACAAATGTGGCACAGTTCAATACAGTTACAGTAAATGGAATTGCGGCAAGATAAGGTCACATGCGAACTGTACTGCATTTGTGCCGGATCCGGCATTGCGGCAGAATACCGCTGATGTGAAACAGCCTTAGTGATCTACAGATCTGAACTTGCTCGGCTGTATTCAGACCTTCCCCAGCTGCGGAAATGGCAGCTCTGTTCTGGAGACAGATATGGGACTCAGACGGGCCCCGCATCATTTAGACATTTTTGGAATATACTGCAGATGTGCAATCAATTTTTTTTTCTTTAGCTGTCATGAGACCACCCCTCTACAGCATATCCCCAACGATGAAGAAAAATTATTACGATGCAGGAAAAGTGGAGAAAAAAATATTACACTTCATAGCTTTATTGCACTTTTGTCCCAAGACATCAATGCAGAAATATTGTGGCCCTTGCTGTTCATACGTATGTTATAGGAGACATTGGCTCGGTGTCATCAATGCGATTACGCCAGAATTCGGAGTTGCGCAACAAATTCTGCGACTTTTAGCATTTTCAAGTAACCTTAACCAACTGGGGCGTGGCGCCACACAACTTAACTTTTTCAAGACAAGCTATGGCGTACCATACACCACACAGTCATGGTCTGAAATAAGATTTCTGGACAGGTGCACGCCACTTGTCAGACGCACCTGATTCATTAAACTGTATATTCATGCTGGACTAGATGGATCGGGGGCCAAAGTCCTGATGTCACCTAGGCACCTGTATCCGGCAGGGAAGTTGGATCTATAGAGATCACATATATATACTATGTGCTGGTTCCTAAACTGGACACGAGAGCCAAGGAAACAAAGCACAATCCTGACTTCTAGTACATAGATATGAACAGCCCACTTCATAGCCTGCAACTGTGCAAGTAGGGGGAAAAAAGATTACGGTGTACACTCCTCCCGAGCCATATACACCTTAAGGGTTTGCTTATACTAGCATAAGGAGAAAAACAAATGAAATAAATACATAATCGCAGATCAGCACTGACTCACTGAATAACATGGGTCCGAGCGCAATCCCTTTTCTTATCGGATTTATACTCTAGTGTGAAAACTGACCTGAATAGATGCATAACACTCACCGTGCCTTCTGCCTCAGAGTATAATCCAGACCAGAAGCTGAATGTACTTTTATCCAGCTGATACAGCCGAGACTTCTCAAATGTTTCGGGATCCATAATATTGCCAAGTTCAGCGGGTACATGTCTTGTGGCTTGATAAATCTTACGCTGCAGTTAACAGAAGCAAAGAAGTTCTGAAACGCCTCTGTATATTCATAGGTAATGTGAAGTTCAAATAAGCGCTATCGAGGCCCTGATATAAGAGGAACGGGTTATACAGATCAGGTAAATATTGCTTTTGGCTTCTTCTGAGCAAATACAATTCAAGTTTGAGAAAACCAAATAAAGCTTTCAGCAAAGATCTGAAGACTACTAACAAATACAAGTACACAACTGCTCACATCATCTTTGGAGGCCCCCATCAGTAGCATCCATTGGTGTCCATCACGAGTTGGACCGGCCATGGTTAAATTGCTAACACAAATGTATAAAATAAAATATTTACTACCGCCAAACAGATGAGTAGCTTCTCCATACAACAGGATATTATGTACTTTTGAGAATACATAGTTCCATCCCTAAAGGGAAAGAAAACCCCAGAACTCTGCCATCTCTTCAGACACTGCATTGGTAATAGGAATCATAACATACTTGGCTGGAGGGGACCACGATAGGTACGGTAATTACAGTGGAAAACGCCCCATCTCTATTCACGATAGGAGAAACAAAATATTAACAAATTAATCCCAAGTGGCCAATGTAATCAGATAGCTTTTCTTATACAACACAATTAATAAGTCCCTGCCATTCCCTTACTAACTGCTTTTTTTTTTTCTTTTTTTTTTACTTCCTCTGTTTTGATGAGTTTGAGAATCCGGTACATTCTGGGATAATCACAAGAGCCTTCATAAAGGGGCAGAGGCAGCGGTCACAGCCGCACCTTCCGTCCCCGCCGGGCCGGTCTAGTACCTGCTCTACCGAGGATGCATCAGCTCTCAATTCCAACATATGCCAAGTAGGAGCTCTCATGTCACTCTGCTTTATCCCTTTTCAGTGCATAATGACATGGCGTGCCCTCAATGGCTCTAATGGCAAGTGAGGAACTGGCAAGAGCGCACCATCAGTGAGAGCAGAGATCATCCCTGCCTCAAACATACTGGGGGAAGGGTGCAGAGCTGGAGTCTGCTCTAGTGAGCATGGGTCAGCTGTTAATTCCAATATGCTCATTATGATTTCACTGTAAAGCTGGGTTCACACAAAGCGACAACGACGTCGCTGTTACGTCACCATTTTCTGTGACGCAACAGCGACCTTGTAAGTCGCTGTTATGATCGCTGTTTAGCTGTCAAACACAGCGACGCAGCAGCGATCATAACGTCGCTGTGCTACATGTGCAGAGAGCAGGGAGCCGTGCAGAGAGCAGGGAGCCTACTTAGCGCTGGCTCCCTGCTCTCCTAGCTACAGTACACATGGGGTTAATTACCCGATGTGTCCTGCAGCCACATGTGCAGAGAGCAGGAGCTGGCACTGGCAGCGAGAGCGGCGGACGCTGGTAACAAAGGTAAATATCAGGTAACCAAGCAAAGGTCTTCCCTTTGTTACCCGATGTTTACGCTGGTTACAGCTTACCGCAGCTGCCAGACGCCGGCTCGTGCTCCCTGCTCGCTTCATTTCGTCGCTCTCTCGCTGTCACACACAGCGATGTGTGCGTCACAGCGGGAGAGCGACGACCAAAAAATGAAGCTGGACATTCAGCAACGACCGGCAACCTCACAGCAGGGGCCAGGTCGTTGCTGGATGTCACACACAGCGACAGCGACGGGACGTCGCTGCAACGTCACAGAAAATGGTGACGTAGCAGCGACGTCATCGCTGTGTGTGACACCACCTTAAATCATTGCTTTTCTATGCACAATGACAGTGCATGCCCTCGAAGGCTGTAATAACAAGGGACGAGCTGCAAGAGTGCACCGTCATTGCACATTGTATAGAGTGAACAGGGGGACCAGAGATCAGCCCTACCCTCCCAATACCCCAGTCTGTTTTAGGGGGCAGGGCTGGCCTCTTCTGTCTCTATACAATGTGCACTGGTAATGTGGTCTACCTGGTTCATCACTTGTCATCAGAGCCATCGAGGGCATGTGCTGTCAGTGTCCATGGAAAAGGAATAACAGCGAACTCATAATGAGCATACATTGGAACTGAGAGCAGACACATGCTCAATAGAGCAGAGACCAGCCTTGTACCACCTCTGCCAGTATGTTTCAAGGGCAGGGCTGGTCTCTGCATTCTCTCCTTTTCAATACACTGAAAGTACTTGTCATTTCTTATTAGCACCAGTGAGGACATGCACTGTCATTATGCATTTTAATGGAATATCACACGATGACTAGGGAGCTTGCACAGAGCATACATTGAAATTGACAGCCGAAGCATGCTCAGTGGAGTAGGGACTAGTCCAGCCCCTGAAACAGACATCACTGATGACATTTCATTTTAAGTTGGGGAAAGCAGTTGAGGAAATGACATCAGCCACTTCCCCCTGATGACGTCCACTTGGGATATTAAAACGAAATATCAACTTGGAAACTAAAAAAAACCAAAGCAGTTAGATAGGGCAGAGCGGGAACAATAGGAACTTTTTAATTAAAGGGGTTGTCCACAAACCCTTCTCAATCCACGTTTCCGCCTCGTAAAATAACCCACTTTCCCAGGGCTCATGTGAGGTTGTGACATCATGCGAGCCCGTGTCCAATCACCGCCTGCTTCCCTCTTCCCGCCTTCGGACACCGTTAATCAACAGGAATAGAGCACTGGAGCTGCCGCTCACTTCCTGTTCATTGTTCCCGTCTCTGACAGCAGGGAAGGAAGCCGGCGGTGATTGGATGCAGGGCTTGCATGATGTCACAACCTCACGCGAGGTGAAAAGTGACTTGCCGGCAAGTCACTTCAATATACGTCTAGGAGAGCCTCGTTCTGATACAGATGGATTGAGCATTTGTTACATAGCTTCTAACACGTTGTAAATGCTGGAAGGGGAGTATAAGATAAGGGGACGGGACGAGGGGCTTACAATTAAAGCACCACTACAGTATGAAAAAAAACAAAAATGCTGGAGTGGGGCTTTAAACGATTATCTACTTGTATATACGAACCCTTATACATCTTCCAGCTAAAGTATGACAGCACTTTATGACTGGTGGTGGGGTTTGGGGGGCAGGTCAGACCTATAACACCTCTCGATCCTGATAATGAATGGGATACAATGCTACTATAAAAGTCACACTTAAAATGGGGGTCCAAAGGCTGAAGAAATCATCTAAAACCCTATTGATTGCCCTATGCTAGACTAATTTCTAATATAGCTGCATTAAAATGTCTGTCCTTCCCTCACTACACTAACCGCTATTCTTTTTTTTTTTCCTACTTCCTTTCTGATGACGCTTTGTTTGAGAATCCTAGTGCATACTGGGATACTAAAACAAAGTGTCATCAGAGGCTACGGTCACTGTTACAGCCCTGTGCCCTACCTGAAATGAAGAGTCAGTCCCTGCTCTGCCCCTGTGTGCGGTCATTATGCAATTTGCACTGTGACAGCGCACTCTGTGTTGCTGGATAACATCAGTAGTAACGAGAGCAGCAACAGAGCAAAGCATGTGCATTGGCAAACTCGCCAGCATGGAGAAACCAGCGCCGCCCCCCACAAATGATATCACGCCGGGTATCTTGCCAACGCACAATGACAGTGCACGCTGCTCTGTTGCTGGCTCATTATTACTGATCGGAGCCAGCAAGACAGAGCAAGCTGTCATTGTGCACATCACATAATGACAGCATGCTGGGATAAAGCAGAGACCAAACCAGCCCCTGTAATGAGTGTCACTGATGAGGCTTCGTTTCACCTTTATGAAGCGTGGCCAGTTTTTGCTTCGTTCATTCCTGTAGCCTCTCATTCAAGGTATTTTTCGGAGGTCTTGTGTGTTTTTTTTTTTTTTAATCTGCCACAAGGTTTCTGATCTGGGGTTTTATAGTTAGTGCCGATTTTTATGGTCTTTACCAGTGGGGCGTAGCTCACAAGGTAATAATGCCAGGAGGCCTAAAGTCTCACCCCCGTACAGTCCTGTGAATCACACCCCCTCGTAAAAACAGATTGGCAAACACAAAAAATATAAAAGATTTAAAAAAAATAAACTGAAAAAAGGCATACTAAGTGGAGCAGCAAAAAGCTGCTACTGACAGGTTCCCTCCATATGTGGCCAGGAGCACTTCGTGGGTTTAGGACTGAGAGATGAAAAGTGGGCACCTTTACAGACTGGGTCAGGGAGGGGGCACTGGTCATTAATACTCTGGCCATGGAGACGGGCAGCCCCGGACCATCAGCTCAGTACACGAGGAGCCCAAACATCTCTACGGTAAAGACATAGTGCCCCTGCCTCTGTAGGATGCATTCATCATGGTGGGCTCACCTCACATCTATTTATGGAGAAGAGACCCTCTGCCTGCTGCCCCTACCCTGGCGGGCGAGCGACCCTGGACCATCAGCTCAGTACATGAAGTGCCCAGACATCTCCACAGTAAAGACATAGTGCCCCTTACCCTGCAGGGAGCAGTGATCATGGTGGTCTCTCCTCACATGCCCCCTATTTATGGAGAGGAGCCCCTCTGCTAGATACACAGGACAATTACCCTGCAGGGAGCAGTGATCATGGTGGGCTCTCCTCACATGCCCCCTATTTATGGAGAGGAGCCCCTCTGCTAGATGCACAGGACAATTACCCTGCAGGGAGCAGTCATCATGGTGGGCTCTCCTCACATGCCCCCTATTTATGGAGAGGAGACCCTCTGCTAGATACACAGGACAATTACCCTGCAGGGAGCAGTCATCATGGTGGGCTCTCCTCACATGCCCCCTATTTATGGAGAGGAGCCCCTCTGCTAGATGCACAGGACAATTACCCTGCAGGGAGCAGTCATCATGGTGGGCTCTCCTCACATGCCCCCTATTTATGGAGAGGAGCCCCTCTGCTAGATACACAGGACAATTACCCTGCAGGGAGCAGTGATCATGGTGGTCTCTCCTCACATGCCCCCTATTTATGGAGAGGAGCCCCTCTGCTAGATGCACAGGACAATTACCCTGCAGGGAGCAGGGATCATGGTGGGCTCTCCTCACATGCCCCCTATTTATGGAGAGGAGAAACTCTGCTAGATGCACAGGACAATTACCCTGCAGGGAGCAGCGATCATAGTGGGCTCTCCTCACATGCCCCCTATTTATGGAGAGGAGACCCTCTGCTAGATGCACAGGACAATTACCCTGCAGGGAGCAGTGATCATGGTGGGCTCTCCTCACATGCCCCCTATTTATGGAGAGGAGCCCCTCTGCTAGATGCACAGGACAATTACCCTGCAGGGAGCAGGGATCATGGTGGGCTCTCCTCACATGCCCCCTATTTATGGAGAGGAGCCCCTCTGCTAGATGCACAGGACAATTACCCTGCAGGGAGCAGGGATCATGGTGGGCTCTCCTCACATGCCCCCTATTTATGGAGAGGAGAAACTCTGCTAGATGCACAGGACAATTACCCTGCAGGGAGCAGCGATCATAGTGGGCTCTCCTCACATGCCCCCTATTTATGGAGAGGAGCCCCTCTGCTAGATGCACAGGACAATTACCCTGCAGGGAGCAGTGATCATGGTGGGCTCTCCTCACATGCCCCCTATTTATGGAGAGGGGCCCCTCTGCTAGATGCGCCCAGCCTGGCAGACAAGCGCAGGACCATATACATAGTGCCCCTTTTTACCCTGCAGGTGGGCTCACCTCACATGCCCCCTATTTATGGACAGGAGACACTCTGGTAGCTGCCCCCATCACACAGAAATAAGGGTCTGATCAGACCCAGCGCCATGGGAAACCGCATGCGGTATTACCTCGTTCTTCTCCCACAAGGACGTGACTGATGGTCAACCCAGAGCGGCCGTGAGAGGGTTAACCGGGACATCACAAGCACCCTTTCATTCCCGCACCAGGGCCTGGACAGTGACAAAGCACCCAGCTGCCTCATCCACACTCACCTGTCTTCTGGCCAAATAAGCCTCCCAAATGTAAACGACCCATGAGAACAGCAGCACCGAGTAGAAGATCTGCCGCTCCACGGACATAGCGGCCAGCACCATGGTCACGGCAACCGGAAAACGAGCCGACACCGGTCTGCAAGAGAAACCGAATCTGCCGGGCCCTGATTGGTTCCCAGCGGCAGCCGCTCGTACAGAGACGCCTCTTCAGCCCCAGCTTAGTGACTTCTCATTGGTCGAGCGCTCGGCGAGCCATGGTCAGGATTGGTGCAGCGCACTTCCGGTTGTTTAGTGCGCCTCTGGTGACATCACGGCCTCACTGCAGCCTTCTGACGAGAATGTGACAGTGCGGCCGGCGTTCGTCACTTTCACATATGGCGGGGATGCGCTCAGTGTGGCGGGGATGCGCTCAGTACGGCGGGGATGCGCTCAGTGTGGCGGGGATGCGCTCAGTGTGGCGGGGATGCGCTCAGTATGGCGCTCAGTACGGCGGGGATGCGCTCAGTGTGGCGGGGATGCGCTCAGTGCGGCGGGGATGCGCTCAGTACGGCGGGGATGCGCTCAGTGTGGCGGGGATGCGCTCAGTGCGGCGGGGATGCGCTCAGTGTGGCGGGGATGCGCTCAGTGGGGCGGGGATGCGCTCAGTGGGGCGGGGATGCGCTCAGTGCGGCGGGGATGCGCTCAGTGCGGCGGGGATGCGCTCAGTGCGGCGGGGATGCGCTCAGTGCGGCGGGGATGCGCTCAGTGGGGCGGGGATGCGCTCAGTGCGGCGGGGATGCGCTCAGTGGGGCGGGGATGCGCTCAGTGCGGCGGGGATGCGCTCAGTGCGGCGGGGATGCGCTCAGTGCGGCGGGGATGCGCTCAGTGGGGCGGGGATGCGCTCAGTGGGGCGGGGATGCGCTCAGTGCGGCGGGGATGCGCTCAGTGGGGCGGGGATGCGCTCAGTACGGCGGGGATGCGCTCAGTGTGGCGGGGATGCGCTCAGTACGGCGGGGATGCGCTCAGTGTGGCGGGGATGCGCTCAGTACGGCGGGGATGCGCTCAGTGTGGCGGGGATGCGCTCAGTGTGGCGGGGATGCGCTCAGTGTGGCGGGGATGCGCTCAGTGGGGCGGGGATGCGCTCAGTACGGCGGGGATGCGCTCAGTGCGGCGGGGATGCGCTCAGTGCGGCGGGGATGCGCTCAGTACGGCGGGGATGCGCTCAGTGTGGCGGGGATGCGCTCAGTACGGCGGGGATGCGCTCAGTGTGGCGGGGATGCGCTCAGTACGGCGGGGATGCGCTCAGTGTGGCGGGGATGCGCTCAGTGTGGCGGGGATGCGCTCAGTGTGGCGGGGATGCGCTCAGTACGGCGGGGATGCGCTCAGTGGGGCGGGGATGCGCTCAGTACGGCGGGGATGCGCTCAGTGTGGCGGGGATGCGCTCAGTACGGCGGGGATGCGCTCAGTGTGGCGGGGATGCGCTCAGTGTGGCGGGGATGCGCTCAGTACGGCGGGGATGCGCTCAGTGTGGCGGGGATGCGCTCAGTGTGGCGGGGATGCGCTCAGTGTGGCGGGGATGCGCTCAGTGGGGCGGGGATGCGCTCAGTACGGCGGGGATGCGCTCAGTGTGGCGGGGATGCGCTCAGTGTGGCGGGGATGCGCTCAGTGTGGCGGGGATGCGCTCAGTGTGGCGGGGATGCGCTCAGTGGGGCGGGGATGCGCTCAGTGGGGCGGGGATGCGCTCAGTGGGGCGGGGATGCGCTCAGTGCGGCGGGGATGCGCTCAGTGCGGCGGGGATGCGCTCAGTGCGGCGGGGATGCGCTCAGTGGGGCGGGGATGCGCTCAGTACGGCGGGGATGCGCTCAGTGTGGCGGGGATGCGCTCAGTGCGGCGGGGATGCGCTCAGTGGGGCGGGGATGCGCTCAGTACGGCGGGGATGCGCTCAGTGTGGCGGGGATGCGCTCAGTACGGCGGGGATGCGCTCAGTGTGGCGGGGATGCGCTCAGTGTGGCGGGGATGCGCTCAGTGTGGCGGGGATGCGCTCAGTGGGGCGGGGATGCGCTCAGTACGGCGGGGATGCGCTCAGTGTGGCGGGGATGCGCTCAGTACGGCGGGGATGCGCTCAGTGGGGCGGGGATGCGCTCAGTACGGCGGGGATGCGCTCAGTGGGGCGGGGATGCGCTCAGTGGGGCGGGGATGCGCTCAGTGGGGCGGGGATGCGCTCAGTGGGGCGGGGATGCGCTCAGTACGGCGGGGATGCGCTCAGTGGGGCGGGGATGCGCTCAGTGGGGCGGGGATGCGCTCAGTACGGCGGGGATGCGCTCAGTGGGGCGGGGATGCGCTCAGTGGGGCGGGGATGCGCTCAGTGGGGCGGGGATGCGCTCAGTGCGGCGGGGATGCGCTCAGTGCGGCGGGGATGCGCTCAGTGCGGCGGGGATGCGCTCAGTGCGGCGGGGATGCGCTCAGTGGGGCGGGGATGCGCTCAGTGCGGCGGGGATGCGCTCAGTGGGGCGGGGATGCGCTCAGTGCGGCGGGGATGCGCTCAGTGCGGCGGGGATGCGCTCAGTGGGGCGGGGATGCGCTCAGTGGGGCGGGGATGCGCTCAGTGGGGCGGGGATGCGCTCAGTGCGGCGGGGATGCGCTCAGTGCGGCGGCGAGTTTGGGTTACACCTCTGAGTCACATTGTTCACTTTTTAAGTCAAATGTCAGAAAGTTCTGACAACAAAACTGCACCAAAAAACGCAGCGTGCGCATGTAGCCATCTGTTTTTTGCTGAGCGGCACAATGCGGCGCTTTGCAGAAAAAATGCAACCGATTGCGTTTTTCCGCATAGACTTGCATTAGCGCCGTATTGTGCTGCATGGCTTTGCGTTGCGTCTGTTTTTTGCCGGATGCGGCATATTTAGCCCATGCGGCGGCCGGATGGAACATTGCCTGGCACTTTTTTGTGCGGCGAAAAAAACGCATCGCGCCGATTTACAATGTAAGCCTATGGACGCCGGATGCGTTTTTTTGCACTGCGCATGCTCAGTATCAAGCCGCATCCGTCAAAAAACAGACGGGCCGCATGGAAAAACTTATGCAACGGATCCGTTTTTTTCGCCGCATCCGTTGCATAGGTTTTTCAGCCGGATTGAGCCGCAGTGAAAAAACCGGATGTGTGAAAGCAGCCTAACTGGTAAATTAACCCCTTAATGACCACCAATACACCTTTTAAGAGTGGTTAGTGGAATAAGTAAATAACGCTGCCAGACAAGTGGAAATCCGCAGGTGTCGGCTGTACTTCCGTGACACGCAGGGCATCCACTCCGTTCAGTTTTGGAATGACTTCTGGCCAATTAACCACTTAAATACCTTTGTCAATCACGACAGCGGTATCTTAAGTGGTTAAACGGGGATAAAAGCCCCCCTATGGCCCTGTTTGCACTTACCGTTTTTTCCTGCGGATTTCCTGCGGTTTTGCTGCATGTTATGTTCATAACATCTCTGCAGTGATTCATCAGCAAAACCTATGGGAAAAAAAAATGCTGTGCGTACTGGGCGGAATTTGACAGCTGCATGTTTTGCTGCGGGATTCCTGCAGCAAAAACAAGTGCATGTCACTTCTTTTCCGCACGTCGCTGCGGGATTTCACTCCATTGACTCCAATGTAATCGTGAAATCCTGCAGGGAATAACGCAGGAAGCAAATTCTGTGCGGTTCACTGCGTTTTCCTGCGTTATTCCCTCCGGTATTTCGCGGTTTACCTCCGGTAATGTACATCGCCTGTCTGCGGTTTGCAGGGAAGTGATGTCATTACAGGAAGAGGAAGCGGAGCAGAGAGTAAACACACACATCACACAGACACAGAACACACACACACATCACACAGACACACACAGATCACAGACACATAGAATACACATAGAAAGCAAAAATACGGAAATATAGAAAAAAAAACATGTGGGCTCCGCCGTATTTTTACCGTCCAGCCGAGGTAAGCACACAGCGGCGGCCCAGTATTCTCAGGCTGGGGAGGGAGAGGGGCAGGGTTAATGTCCCCCGCCTCCCTCCCACCTCCCGCAGCCGAGAATATCAGCCGCAGCTGCCCCGGGACTGTTGCATCCATTATGCGGCAGTACCGGAGTCTCCCCAGCTCTTCCAGATGCCGTGATGCGGTGGCGATAAAGGTAATAAGGAGTTAATGGCGGCGGATCACCGCCACTAAGTCCAGGCTTGATCATGGCAGCGTCTATGAGACAGCTGACATGATCAACCCGTAAGTAAAGTGAAAAAACACACATACCGAAAAATCCTTTATTTTAAATAAAACACAAAAAAGCTCCTCTTTCACCCGTTTATTAACCCCTCCCGAAACACACCGCTCCGGCGTAATCCACGTCCTGTGATGCTTGCATCCAGCCGCGACTGACACACAGCGCTGAATGCAGCCTCGCAACGAGACAGCAGAGGTAATTACCGGTCATTTCCCACGGCCGGTAATGTGAACTCACTACCGACTGTGAGAAATGCAGAATGTGCTCACAGGGACTCTGTCTATCCCTCTATCTCTCTATCTGTTCTTCTATCTATTCTTCTATTTATCTATCTGCTATCTAAGAAGGAAATGACTTTTTTTTTTCTTCAATGTGCTTTATTGCATTGAATGCATTAAAGCACATGTACCACCCGCATGCGGCAAAACCGCGGCGCTACTGCGAACAGTACCGCGGTAAAACCGCAGCAAACCGCATGCGGTTTTTGGGTGCGGTTTGCCGCGTTTTTTTACCGCGGGTGCGGTAATCTTTCAGACCCTGCGGAATTTTTTTAAGAAAATTCCGTTTTCCAGTGCGCACAGGGCCTATGGCAGGATCGGTCCCATGAGATTCTAATCACAAATGCAGATCATTGCCATGGTACCCTGGGGTCACCTGATGACCCCACGATCGTTGCCATGGTACCCTGCTGTCCTCTGATGACCCCACGATCATTGCCATGGTACCCTGGGGTCATCTGATGACCCCACAATCATTGTTATCAGGGTCGTAACTTCTGCAGTCGCAAAGGTCACCATTGCTACCAGGCCCGGGAGGTTAGGGGCCCGGCAGATCAACTATATGGCCCCCTCCCCTGTCACCGCGCACAGTAATGATGAAGCATAGAGCGACCGGTACCGCTCTATGGATCATCATTCTTCCCCTGTGCCTGCGCGGTGACGCCACTCCTGTGCGACTGCTGTGCTGAGTGCACAGAGCGCAGGACGGGAGGACGCCGACCAGAGCACTGGGAGAACGAGGAGAGGGGAGGACGGAGCAGCAGTGGAAGAGGAGAGCAGGGAGGACGGAGCAGCGGCGGGGGAACGAGGAGAGAGGTGAGGACAGAGCAGCGGCGGGGGGGACGAGGAGAGAGGTGAGGACAGCAGCGGTGGATGGAGGAGACATGAAGACAGAGCAGTGGTGGAAGGAAGAGAGAGGTGAGTACTTGTTGTTTTTTTATATAAATTAGTGAGTACATTGTGGTCAAAGCCCTGGGAGGCTGGCTGCATTATTATACATTACAGACCAAAAGTTTGGACAGACCTTCTCATTCAAATAGTTTTCTTTATTTTCAGGACTCTGAAAATTGTAAATTTACATTGAAGGCATCAAAACTATGAACTAAAACATGTGGAATGAAATACTTAAAAAAGTGTGAAACAACTGAAAATATGTCTTATATTCTATGTTCTTCAAAGTAGCCACCTTTTGCTTTGATTACTGCTTTGTACACTCTTGGCATTCTCTTGATGAGCTTCAAGAGGTAGTCACCGGAAATGGTCTTCCAACAGTCTTGAAGGAGTTCCCAGAGATGCTTAGCACTTGTTGGCCCTTTTGCCTTCACTCTTCGATTCAGCTCACCCCAAACCATCTTGATTGGCTTCAGGTCTGGTGACTGTGGAGACCAGGTCATCTGGCGTAACACCCCATCACTCTACTTCTTAGTCAAATAGCCCTTACACAGCCTGGAGGTGTGTTTGGAGTCATTGTCCTGTTGAAAAATGGTCCAACTAAATGCAAACCGGATGGAATACCATGCCACTGCAAGATGCTGTGGTAGCTATGCTGGTTCAGTAATCCTTCAATTCTGAATAAATCCCCAACAGTGTCACCAGCAAAGCACCCACACACCATCACACCTCCTCCTCCATGCTTCACGGTGGGAACCAGGCATGTAGAGTCCATCCGTTCACCTTTTCTACAAAGACACGGTGGTTGGATCCAAAGATTTCAAATTTGGATTCATCAGACCAAAGCACAGATTTCCACTGGTCTAATGTCCATTCCTTGTGTTCTTTAGCCCAAACAAGTCTCTTCTGCTTGTTGCCTGTCCTTAGCAGTGGTTTCCTAGCAGCTATTTTACCATGAAGGCCTGCTGCACAAAGTCTCCTCTTAACAGTTGTTCAAGAGATGAGAAGGTGTGTCCAAACGTTTGGTCTGTACTGTATATGGAGGACTGGGGGGGGCTGCATAATAAACATGAAGGACACCTTATACATGGACTATAGGGGTGTATTATACATGGAGGTCTATGGGGCTGCATTATACTGCAGGTGTATGGGGCTGCAATATACTGGAGGTTTAAGGGGCTGCATAATACAAAATGAAGGACACCTTATACATGGAACATAGGGGTGCATTATATATGGAGGAGAATGGGGCTGCATAATACAATAAGACATTTTATGGGGTTGCGTTATAATACATATAGGACTATGGGGGCTACATTATAATATATGGAGGACTATGGAGGCTACCTTATACATGGACTATGGGGGTGCATTATAAAACAGAGGACTATGTGGTGCAGTTTAATATATGGAGAACTATGGGGTGAATTATAATACAATGAGAATTATGGGGTGAATTATAATACAATGAGAACTATGAGAAATTAATTATAATAATTGAAGGGCTACTTTATACATGGAGGATTATGGGGGTGCATTATAATATATAGAGGACTATGTGGTGCAGTATAATATATGGAGGACTATGGGGTGAATTATAATACATGGAGAATTATGGCAAATGCATTATAATACATGGAGGACTGTGGGGTGCATTCTAATATATGAAGGGTTATATGGGACCTTTTATACAATATGGAAGGCTATGTGGGGGCCATTATAGTATTTGGAGAACTATATTTAAGGGGGGACAAAGATACAAGCATGGGATGGGAATGTTTTGTGCTGAGGGAAAAGGGCTCTTTCCCTCAGCACCCAGGTTTCCCATGCTCTGCTGTACATCTCTCAGCACCCAGCTTTCCCATGTTCTGATATACATCTCTCAGCACCCAGCTTTCCCATGCTCTGCTATACATCATGTCTCAGCACCCAGCTTTCCCATGCTCTGATATAGGAAAGCTGGGTGCTGTGGGAAAGATGTATAGCAGAGTCCGGGGAAGCTGGGTGCCGAGGACAAGATGGATATCAGAACATAGGAAAGCTGGATGCTGATAGAGGGATTTCAGATCATGGAAAACCTGGGTGCTGAGGGTAAGAGCCAAGGGTCAGCGTCATTATCCTGTACCCAGAGTGTCAATGTCATTATCCCCTAAGTGTCGGTGTATGTGGAGGGGGGGGCCTGATGATTTTGATGATATCCTGACCTCTGTGTTAAGCAAAACTCTCGCTTTCTCTGCATTGTATTAGAGTACTTAGGACCTCATTTGTTGGTTGTTTATTGGAGATCTATCATTGCTCTATACCTCTGAAGTGTCCTAATATACCTTGAGAACCGTGCATTGTTTAACCAGCAATATTGTTTGTTCCAGACATTTAGCATAATTTATGTAGGAGGGGCTATATGTAATGATTTTTTTATACTGTATATCTATACGGCTATTTATTGTATTGGGTTTGGTGTGTCGGGGAACCATGCCTCTGGCTTTTTAAGTGTTTTTAATTTTTGTGCTTGTGTGCCATTTACTCCCACTATGGAGACATGTGTTTTTCCACTTTGCAATAAAGGTCTCGTTTGAATTTCAAATATTCTCAGTGGTAGTGATCCCTGTATAGTATACTCTTTCCTTCCCCTATAAACTGTGTTTAATCGTATACCAGGAGATCCTACAGGGTGGTGCCCTTCCCCCCTTTATATGTGTAGAATTATCTTCCACTCCTCATGTTGACATCACAAAGCTGGAGGATGTTAGAGAATTTGCGCTTCTCCACCTTCGGTTTGAGGATACCGCACAGATGCTTTATAGGGTTTAGGTCTGGAGACATGCTTGACTACTCCAACAGCTTTACCAAGTCAGTGCTCATCTTGGAGGTGTGGTTAGGGTCATTATCGTGTTACAATACTGTCCTGCGGCCCAGTTTCTGAGCAGAGGGAATTATGCTGTGCTTCAGTATGTGACAGTGTAATTTGGCATTCATGGTTCCCTCAATGAACTGTAGAGCTCCTCTCAGTTGGCAACACTCAATCATCCCCAAACCATGACACCCATCACCATGCTTGATTGTATGCAAGACACACTAGCATTTTCACTCATGACCTCGTTGGTTTAGATGGTGTAAAGTGTGTGTGAAGCAAATAAGTTTATCTTGCCCTCTCCAGACTACAGGACATGGTTCCAGTAATCTTTGTCCTTAGTCTGCTTGTCTTCCGCAAACTGTATGTGGGCTTTCTTGTGCATCAGTTTTAGAAGAAGCTTCCTTCTGGGACGACAGCCATGCATACCAATTTGATGCAGTGTACAGCATCTGGTCTGAGCACTAACAGGCTGAGTCCCATCACTTTACCTCTGCAGCAATGATGGCAGCACTCATACATCTATTTTGAAAAGACAACCTCTGGATAGGACGCTAAGCACATGCACTCAACTGCTTTGTTTGACCATGGCACAGCCTGTTCTGAATGGAATCTGTATTTGTGAAACTGCTGTATGGTCTCGCCACACCATGCTGCAGCTTTGTTTCAGGGTGTTAGAAATCTTTTAATAGCCTAGGCCATCTTTATGTAGCGCAACAGTTTGTTTTCTTTTCAGAGTCTCAGAGAATTCAGTGCCATGAGGTGCCATGTTCAACTTCTAGTGATCAGCATGAGAGAGAGTGTGTGAGCCACAAAACACATGTAACACACTTGTTCCCCATTCGCAATTGAGACCTTGTAACCCTAATGAGTCACATGACACCGGGGAAGGAAAATGACTAATTCAGCACAATTTGGCCATTTTCAATTAGGGGTGTACTCACTTTTGTTGCCAGCAGTTTAAACATTAATTACTGTGTGTTGAGATATTTAGAGGGCACACCAAATTTACCCTGTTATTCAAGCTGCACCCTGACTACATTGTATCAAAGTGTCAAGTCGTCAATGTTATCCCATGAATGTATAATAAAATATTTACGAAAATATATATGATGGGTGAACTCACTTTTGTGTTACACTGTAGCTCACAGATTCTGGCTTTGCACTTCTAAGGCTTCTTTATCTAGCGTGGTTGGGACATGTGTAAGGACACTTTTAGGACTGGGTTTTGAACTCTCTAATGCAATTTTATTCCATTATTGAACAGAAGAGAACAATAGGTCACTCAGAGCCTGGTATGCTCACCCACCTTAACTATTGATTGAGATGTTATTACCTTCCAAACTGTTCTTGCTAAAGCATTAAGACATTCTATCTATACCGTCCATGAGTTCCTAACCCAATTGAGACACCTTGTATTGTCACGAAAAAGAAGCAAGCGAACAGCAAGAGATGGAAACAATTTATACTAAAATACTGCACATGCAAAGAAGTCAAATGGATCCTGTATGACCAGTTGGTAACTAACAAGGTTTGAAGGGAACCTACTTAGTTTAACATCAACTTAGCGCTATACCTTTTTATTGGAAGTGTGAAGTGTTTATGCCTCAAAATTTTTGGAAAAGATACAAATTCTTTGTGCAAGTTTTGTTGTTTCAATGTCGATTTTCAGTAGCTCCACTAAAATGTGCAAAGCTGCGGAGAAGCCGATATCGTGGTGTAGCTACGTCCACCCAACAAATTCATGACAACTTATGCCTCTTACATCAGTCTTCAGTTGGAGTAAGATTTCTGGCGAGGCTTGTAGAGGTGCATGCCGTTGGTAGGATGATATAAAATCATTTAATGGCACGCACCACATCCTCGTATGAAATGCCAAGTCTTCCTGAATTGAGGCCTATGCGTTTTGTTATTGTTCAACCAAGCTTACATGCTGTAATTTTGAGCGTCTGCATTTATTTAAAAAAGTTGAAAAACTCAAAGTACCATATATTGAAAAAAATGCAGCCAAACTTCTAACATCAACATAAAAATAATGGGATGTTGAAAAATTCGGCCAACTTAATTTAGACATATGGTAGATGTTACTTATACATAGTAGATAAGGGAATAAAAAATAAAAAAAGCTGAGAATTTTTTTTTTAAAGATTATGAAAATATAGGAATTTTGTTAAATAAATAGAAAACTTATCACTATATTTACTACCATTCTGAAGTACAGAATGTCACAAAAAACCAACTATGTGGAAATAGGTTGGAAGAATCAATCCAAAAGTTAATGAGCTTTCCCACAAACAAAGTTAATTTTAAAGTTCATTTTAATAAAAAAAAAATTTGGATTGATAATTCCCACAATTGTATGGGTTAAAATAAAAAAAAATTCTGTACTTCTATAATCTTATACATGGGGAGGAAGCAAAAGCAAATACATATATAATCAGCTGTGATCCCTTGCTGTGAGTTTTATGAGGTAAAACATTTCCCAGTCAATTTAAAAAATGTTTTACCTCTAAGAAAGAATTATTTGTGATCCAGCTGTAACATCTGTATACTTTTATGTCCTTCTCTGCCCAGGAGATGTGGCATGATCAGACCATGTCCCTGTACGGTCAGACATGGCCATTACACAGTGCATAGTAGGGGCACATTTATAAGATTATTTTAATTGTCTCTCCAGTAAAGGAGACAAACTCTAGCACAGCGCCACCTATTGGAAGTAGCGATCCTAAAAGTCACAAGTGGATTTTTGACAATCCTTTGCAATATGACTCAGGATATATAAGCCAGATCAGAATCCCAATTTGCAGACACGGTGTTTCGGGGTGCTTGCCCCTCGTCAGTGCAAAGTATGGGGGTGTCTGATCTGGCTCATGAGAAAGCTATGTGGGGACCACGGGGGAACACTATTCTCCTTAAGGAGACTTTGCAAGCCAGTCTGGCTGCCAGGTAAGGGGACTTATAGCTGCAATGCCCCTAAAATTCCACGGGGGAACACTATTCTCCTTAAGGAGACTTTGCAAGCCAGTCTGGCTGCCAGGTAAGGGGACTTATAGCTGCAATGCCCCTCTGGGAAATATTCAAATTGTCTCTCCAGTAAAGGAGACAAACTCTAGCACAGCGCCACCTATTGGAAGTAGCGATCCTAAAAGTCACAAGTGGATTTTTGACAATCCTTTGCAATATGACTCAGGATATATAAGCCAGATCAGAATCCCAATTTGCAGACACGGTGTTTCGGGGTGCTTGCCCCTCGTCAGTGCAAAGTATGGGGGTGTCTGATCTGGCTCATGAGAAAGCTATGTGGGGACCACGGGGGAACACTATTCTCCTTAAGGAGACTTTGCAAGCCAGTCTGGCTGCCAGGTAAGGGGACTTATAGCTGCAATGCCCCTAAAATTCCACGGGGGAACACTATTCTCCTTAAGGAGACTTTGCAAGCCAGTCTGGCTGCCAGGTAAGGGGACTTATAGCTGCAATGCCCCTCTGGGAAATATTCAAATTGTCTCTCCAGTAAAGGAGACAAACTCTAGCACAGCGCCACCTATTGGAAGTAGCGATCCTAAAAGTCACAAGTGGATTTTTGACAATCCTTTGCAATATGACTCAGGATATATAAGCCAGATCAGAATCCCAATTTGCAGACACGGTGTTTCGGGGTGCTTGCCCCTCGTCAGTGCAAAGTATGGGGGTGTCTGATCTGGCTCATGAGAAAGCTATGTGGGGACCACGGGGGAACACTATTCTCCTTAAGGAGACTTTGCAAGCCAGTCTGGCTGCCAGGTAAGGGGACTTATAGCTGCAATGCCCCTAAAATTCCACGGGGGAACACTATTCTCCTTAAGGAGACTTTGCAAGCCAGTCTGGCTGCCAGGTAAGGGGACTTATAGCTGCAATGCCCCTCTGGGAAATATTCAAATTGTCTCTCCAGTAAAGGAGACAAACTCTAGCACAGCGCCACCTATTGGAAGTAGCGATCCTAAAAGTCACAAGTGGATTTTTGACAATCCTTTGCAATATGACTCAGGATATATAAGCCAGATCAGAATCCCAATTTGCAGACACGGTGTTTCGGGGTGCTTGCCCCTCGTCAGTGCAAAGTATGGGGGTGTCTGATCTGGCTCATGAGAAAGCTATGTGGGGACCACGGGGGAACACTATTCTCCTTAAGGAGACTTTGCAAGCCAGTCTGGCTGCCAGGTAAGGGGACTTATAGCTGCAATGCCCCTAAAATTCCACGGGGGAACACTATTCTCCTTAAGGAGACTTTGCAAGCCAGTCTGGCTGCCAGGTAAGGGGACTTATAGCTGCAATGCCCCTCTGGGAAATATTCAAATTGTCTCTCCAGTAAAGGAGACAAACTCTAGCACAGCGCCACCTATTGGAAGTAGCGATCCTAAAAGTCACAAGTGGATTTTTGACAATCCTTTGCAATATGACTCAGGATATATAAGCCAGATCAGAATCCCAATTTGCAGACACGGTGTTTCGGGGTGCTTGCCCCTCGTCAGTGCAAAGTATGGGGGTGTCTGATCTGGCTCATGAGAAAGCTATGTGGGGACCACGGGGGAACACTATTCTCCTTAAGGAGACTTTGCAAGCCAGTCTGGCTGCCAGGTAAGGGGACTTATAGCTGCAATGCCCCTAAAATTCCACGGGGGAACACTATTCTCCTTAAGGAGACTTTGCAAGCCAGTCTGGCTGCCAGGTAAGGGGACTTATAGCTGCAATGCCCCTCTGGGAAATATTCAAATTGTCTCTCCAGTAAAGGAGACAAACTCTAGCACAGCGCCACCTATTGGAAGTAGCGATCCTAAAAGTCACAAGTGGATTTTTGACAATCCTTTGCAATATGACTCAGGATATATAAGCCAGATCAGAATCCCAATTTGCAGACACGGTGTTTCGGGGTGCTTGCCCCTCGTCAGTGCAAAGTATGGGGGTGTCTGATCTGGCTCATGAGAAAGCTATGTGGGGACCACGGGGGAACACTATTCTCCTTAAGGAGACTTTGCAAGCCAGTCTGGCTGCCAGGTAAGGGGACTTATAGCTGCAATGCCCCTAAAATTCCACGGGGGAACACTATTCTCCTTAAGGAGACTTTGCAAGCCAGTCTGGCTGCCAGGTAAGGGGACTTATAGCTGCAATGCCCCTCTGGGAAATATTCAAATTGTCTCTCCAGTAAAGGAGACAAACTCTAGCACAGCGCCACCTATTGGAAGTAGCGATCCTAAAAGTCACAAGTGGATTTTTGACAATCCTTTGCAATATGACTCAGGATATATAAGCCAGATCAGAATCCCAATTTGCAGACACGGTGTTTCGGGGTGCTTGCCCCTCGTCAGTGCAAAGTATGGGGGTGTCTGATCTGGCTCATGAGAAAGCTATGTGGGGACCACGGGGGAACACTATTCTCCTTAAGGAGACTTTGCAAGCCAGTCTGGCTGCCAGGTAAGGGGACTTATAGCTGCAATGCCCCTAAAATTCCACGGGGGAACACTATTCTCCTTAAGGAGACTTTGCAAGCCAGTCTGGCTGCCAGGTAAGGGGACTTATAGCTGCAATGCCCCTCTGGGAAATATTCAAATTGTCTCTCCAGTAAAGGAGACAAACTCTAGCACAGCGCCACCTATTGGAAGTAGCGATCCTAAAAGTCACAAGTGGATTTTTGACAATCCTTTGCAATATGACTCAGGATATATAAGCCAGATCAGAATCCCAATTTGCAGACACGGTGTTTCGGGGTGCTTGCCCCTCGTCAGTGCAAAGTATGGGGGTGTCTGATCTGGCTCATGAGAAAGCTATGTGGGGACCACGGGGGAACACTATTCTCCTTAAGGAGACTTTGCAAGCCAGTCTGGCTGCCAGGTAAGGGGACTTATAGCTGCAATGCCCCTAAAATTCCACGGGGGAACACTATTCTCCTTAAGGAGACTTTGCAAGCCAGTCTGGCTGCCAGGTAAGGGGACTTATAGCTGCAATGCCCCTCTGGGAAATATTCAAATTGTCTCTCCAGTAAAGGAGACAAACTCTAGCACAGCGCCACCTATTGGAAGTAGCGATCCTAAAAGTCACAAGTGGATTTTTGACAATCCTTTGCAATATGACTCAGGATATATAAGCCAGATCAGAATCCCAATTTGCAGACACGGTGTTTCGGGGTGCTTGCCCCTCGTCAGTGCAAAGTATGGGGGTGTCTGATCTGGCTCATGAGAAAGCTATGTGGGGACCACGGGGGAACACTATTCTCCTTAAGGAGACTTTGCAAGCCAGTCTGGCTGCCAGGTAAGGGGACTTATAGCTGCAATGCCCCTAAAATTCCACGGGGGAACACTATTCTCCTTAAGGAGACTTTGCAAGCCAGTCTGGCTGCCAGGTAAGGGGACTTATAGCTGCAATGCCCCTCTGGGAAATATTCAAATTGTCTCTCCAGTAAAGGAGACAAACTCTAGCACAGCGCCACCTATTGGAAGTAGCGATCCTAAAAGTCACAAGTGGATTTTTGACAATCCTTTGCAATATGACTCAGGATATATAAGCCAGATCAGAATCCCAATTTGCAGACACGGTGTTTCGGGGTGCTTGCCCCTCGTCAGTGCAAAGTATGGGGGTGTCTGATCTGGCTCATGAGAAAGCTATGTGGGGACCACGGGGGAACACTATTCTCCTTAAGGAGACTTTGCAAGCCAGTCTGGCTGCCAGGTAAGGGGACTTATAGCTGCAATGCCCCTAAAATTCCACGGGGGAACACTATTCTCCTTAAGGAGACTTTGCAAGCCAGTCTGGCTGCCAGGTAAGGGGACTTATAGCTGCAATGCCCCTCTGGGAAATATTCAAATTGTCTCTCCAGTAAAGGAGACAAACTCTAGCACAGCGCCACCTATTGGAAGTAGCGATCCTAAAAGTCACAAGTGGATTTTTGACAATCCTTTGCAATATGACTCAGGATATATAAGCCAGATCAGAATCCCAATTTGCAGACACGGTGTTTCGGGGTGCTTGCCCCTCGTCAGTGCAAAGTATGGGGGTGTCTGATCTGGCTCATGAGAAAGCTATGTGGGGACCACGGGGGAACACTATTCTCCTTAAGGAGACTTTGCAAGCCAGTCTGGCTGCCAGGTAAGGGGACTTATAGCTGCAATGCCCCTAAAATTCCACGGGGGAACACTATTCTCCTTAAGGAGACTTTGCAAGCCAGTCTGGCTGCCAGGTAAGGGGACTTATAGCTGCAATGCCCCTCTGGGAAATATTCAAATTGTCTCTCCAGTAAAGGAGACAAACTCTAGCACAGCGCCACCTATTGGAAGTAGCGATCCTAAAAGTCACAAGTGGATTTTTGACAATCCTTTGCAATATGACTCAGGATATATAAGCCAGATCAGAATCCCAATTTGCAGACACGGTGTTTCGGGGTGCTTGCCCCTCGTCAGTGCAAAGTATGGGGGTGTCTGATCTGGCTCATGAGAAAGCTATGTGGGGACCACGGGGGAACACTATTCTCCTTAAGGAGACTTTGCAAGCCAGTCTGGCTGCCAGGTAAGGGGACTTATAGCTGCAATGCCCCTAAAATTCCACGGGGGAACACTATTCTCCTTAAGGAGACTTTGCAAGCCAGTCTGGCTGCCAGGTAAGGGGACTTATAGCTGCAATGCCCCTCTGGGAAATATTCAAATTGTCTCTCCAGTAAAGGAGACAAACTCTAGCACAGCGCCACCTATTGGAAGTAGCGATCCTAAAAGTCACAAGTGGATTTTTGACAATCCTTTGCAATATGACTCAGGATATATAAGCCAGATCAGAATCCCAATTTGCAGACACGGTGTTTCGGGGTGCTTGCCCCTCGTCAGTGCAAAGTATGGGGGTGTCTGATCTGGCTCATGAGAAAGCTATGTGGGGACCACGGGGGAACACTATTCTCCTTAAGGAGACTTTGCAAGCCAGTCTGGCTGCCAGGTAAGGGGACTTATAGCTGCAATGCCCCTAAAATTCCACGGGGGAACACTATTCTCCTTAAGGAGACTTTGCAAGCCAGTCTGGCTGCCAGGTAAGGGGACTTATAGCTGCAATGCCCCTCTGGGAAATATTCAAATTGTCTCTCCAGTAAAGGAGACAAACTCTAGCACAGCGCCACCTATTGGAAGTAGCGATCCTAAAAGTCACAAGTGGATTTTTGACAATCCTTTGCAATATGACTCAGGATATATAAGCCAGATCAGAATCCCAATTTGCAGACACGGTGTTTCGGGGTGCTTGCCCCTCGTCAGTGCAAAGTATGGGGGTGTCTGATCTGGCTCATGAGAAAGCTATGTGGGGACCACGGGGGAACACTATTCTCCTTAAGGAGACTTTGCAAGCCAGATTATTTTAGCACAGGAACATTTTATATTTTATTTTTTTAAACACATTCAAATGTGGAATTATTATTATTCCAAAATCTATTGATTAAAATGAACTTTGTTCATGGGAAAACCCCTTTAATGATTCTAAATGTCACATAATAATTGACAAGTGGGGCCCTGTCAGGAAGATCAAAACGGACTCTAGTGTTACGCAGGTTAAAAGGGATCCTGTCATATTGAGAATGGCATCTGATCTACAAAAATGATGTTATAGAGCAGGGGGCAGCCAGTTTTAGTAAAGATTGCATTTCTTTCACTGGTTTTGTATAGGAGTCCAGTAGGCAATGCTACTCAGTGGTTGGCAGCCTTCCGTGTAGGACTTTGCAATTATAGACCGCTAGCAATAACTGAGTAGGACCACTCACCAGACTCATATACAGTGCCTTGTGAAAGTATTCGGCCCCCTTGAATTTTTCAACCTTTTCACACATTTCAGGCTTCAAACATAAAAAAGAAAAATGTTAATGTTATGGTAAAGAATCAACAAGTGCGACACAATTGTGAAGCTGAACGAAATGTATTGCTTATTTTAAACTTTTTAAAATAATAAAATAACTGAAAATTGGGGCGTGCAATATTATTTGGCCCCTTTACTTTCAGTGCAGCAAACTCACTCCAGAAGTTCATTGAGGATCTCTGAATGATCCAATGTTCTCCTAAATGACTGATGATGATACATAAGCCAACTGTGTGTAATCAAGTCTCCGTATAAATGCACCTGCTCTATGATGGTCTCAGTGATCTGTTTAAAGTGCAGATGGCATCATGAAGACCAAGGAACACAACAGGCAGGTCCATGATACTCTTGTGGAGAAGTTTAAAGCCGGATTTGGTTACAAAAAGATTTCCAAAACCTTAAACATCCCAAGAAGCACTGTGCAAGTGATCATATTGAAATGGAAGCAGTATCATACCACTGCAAATCTACCAAGACCTGACCGTCCATCCAAACTTTCATCTCAAACAAGGGGAAGACTGATCAGAGATGCAGCCAAGAGGCCATGATCACTCTGGATGAACTGCAGAGATCTACAGCTGAGGTGGGAGAGTCTGTCCATAGGACAACAATCAGTTGTACACTGCACAAAACTGGCTTCTATGGAAGAATGGCAAGAAGAAAGCCATTTCTCAAAGATATCTATAAAAAAAAGTGTCTTTTAAAGTTAGCCACAAGACACCTGGGATACACACCAAACATGTGGAAGAAGGTGCTCTGGTCAGATTAAACCAAAAATCAAACTATTTGGGCACAATGCCAAACGATATGTTTGGTGTAATAGCAACACACTCATCACTCTGAACACTCTGTCCCCACTGTCAAACGTGGTGGTGGCAGCATCATGGTTTGGGCCTGCTTTCCTTTAGCAGGGACAGGGAACATGGTTAAAATTGATGGGAAGATGGATGAAGCCAAATACAGGACCAATCTTGAAGAAAACCTATTGGAGTCTGCAAAAGACCTGAGAGTGGGACGGAGATTTGTCTCCCAACAAGACAATGATCCCAACCATAAAGCAAAATCTACAATGGAATGGTTCACAAATGAACGTATCCAGGTGTTCGAATGGCCAAGTCAAAGGGGTACTTTGCACGCTGCGACATCGCTAGCCGATGATAACGATGCCGAGCGCGATAGTACCCGCCCCCGTCGCACATGTGATATCTTGTGATAGCTGCCGTAGCGAACATTATCGCTACGGCAGCTTCACACACACTTACCTGCCCTGCGACATCGCTCTGGCCGGCGACCCGCCTCCTTCCTAAGGGGTCGGGTCGTGCGACATCACACGGCAGGCGGCCAATAGAAGCGGAGGGGTGGAGATGAGCGGGATGTAAACATCCCGCCCACCTACTTCCTTCCGCATAGCCGGTGGAGGCAGGTAGGAGATGTTCCTCGCTCCTGCGGCTTCACACACAGCGATGTGTGCTGCCGCAGGAACGAGGAACAACATCGTATCTCCTATTGGTGCGACATTATGGAAATGTCCGACACTACACAGATCACCGATTTTGACGCTTTTGCGATCGTTTATCGGTGCTTCTAGGCTTTACACATTGCAACGTCGTTACTGGCGCCGGATGTGCGTTCACTTTGACCCCTACGATATCGCAGTAGCGATGTCGAAACGTGCAAAGTACCCCAAACTCCAGACCTGAATCCAATTGAGAATCTATGGAAAGAGCTGAAAACTGCTGTTCACAAACGCTCTCCATCCAACCTCACTCAGCTCCAGCTATTTGCAAACGAAGAATGGGCAAGAATTTCAGTCTCTCGATGTTGAAAACTGATCGAGACAGACCCCAAGCGACTTGCAGCTGTAATCGCAGCAAAAGGTGGCGCTACAAAGTATTAACTTAAAAGGGGACGAATAATATTGCACACCCCAATTTTCAGTTATTTTAAAAAAGTTAAAATAAACAATACATTTCGTTCAACTTCACAATTGTGTCTCACTTGTTGTTGATTCTTTACCATAACATTAACATTTTTATCTTTATGTTTGAAGCCTGAAATGTGGGAAAAGGTTGAAAAATTCAAGGGGCCAAATACTTTTGCAAGGCACTGTACATACAAACATCAGTGACATCAATGGATAAAATACTAAGTATACTACATCTTTTCCAACAAACCTTTATATCATGCTTCTTTTTAGCTAGCACAACATCACGGTTCCCGTTAAAAGAGGAAAGTCCAAAAAGGAACATAAAATGATAGCTATACATATTAAAAAAAATTTGTTTTATTTTTACTAAATTCCTATTTATAAACAGCTTTTGTAATAGTGATAATTTCATAAGTTGTTATCTTAGTGTACCTAGGGTAGGAAGAAAAAGAGCTTTCGTACCGGGGGGGGAGTGGGGGGGAGGGAATATAACACCACAGATGCCCAAGTATCACAAATCTAAATATTTATATTTTATTGAGACAAAATGTAAAAAATCAGAACATATACAATTTTTATACAACAAAAGAAAAAAAGTATTGATACATAATTACATACAACTATGGAGTCTTTCCTCAACTCTACAAAAAAAAAAAAATATTTGCCCAAGTATATCTAATAAACAATAAGCAGTCAAAAGAACTGAATAGAAATGGGAGAATATTTGAGGAAAGCCGGTCCAATGGATGAGGTAGTAATCTGTGATCACTGGACGGGAGACCTGGGAATCTCCTTACCTCCCAGCATTCCTGGCTCTATATGATGTATTGGGCTGGTGTGACATCATCTGTGTGCATCACGATGTAATGATGAGGTCATGCCAATATTGCTGAGGAAAAGAGGAGCCAAAAATGCTGGGAGGTAAGGAGATTCCCAGGTCTCCGCTCCAGTGGTCACAGATTACTGATCGGCCAGTGGACTGGAACCCTACAAACTGATGCTCCCGTTTCCAGAACTGAAGATTTAAACAAATTTCTATTATATTTTTTTTTTTTAATGTTTGTGAAACAGATGCTCTGAATGTAAAGATCCCATACACAAATTAAAGATGGCCGCACTCCAGCTTTCTTCTGGTCTGCCTGACACGAACAGTAGATTTCTTCCTTGAAAGCTCGTCCAAGCTAAATACAAGTGTATTGGAGTTGAAAATAATAGCTAAAAGGCAGAACAAGCCATCAAAAATGTATGAACAGCCCCCCCCCTCCCCAACCTCCTTGCAAAGACATTTTGATGAGCTGAACGATTTAAGTTGTTATAAATAGCTGGTCTAATGTCTACGGAGATCTTAAGGCTGGATTCACACATGAAGCATTAAATACAGTTTTTAAAGAAAAAAGGAAGCAAAATATGCCCTTGCTTTATACATTTAGACCCACTCATGGTTTGGACTTTAAAAACTGCACCAAAATATGCACAAGTGAATTCAGTATAAAATGGCATACATTATCTTGGCCTCATGAAGAAAAAAAAAATATTTTGTAAACCAGTACAGACACTTCACAAAATGTAACAAAATCATAGCTTGCTACTACTATTTGTATTTAAAATGTAAACTTGAGATATTTTTAATATCTTTTAAGCCCTTTAATTCTGAGCAGATCAGTGGAGATGCAGGACCTGAGAAACCACTGATTGTTCAAAAGACCTCTTAATGTGAACCTGTCAGGTCCAATATGCACTCAAAACCATGAGCATTTCTGGGTGCATATTGCTAATCCCTGCCTAACAGTCCCTGTATACACTAGCATAGATATAGAGATCTTTAGAAAAAGTATTTCTAAAGATCTTTTAGCTTATGCTAATGAGTGAGGGGACTAGTTCCAAGGGCGTTATATCCCCCAACTAGGCTGCCCTTTTAGCATGTTAGCACGCCCACAGGGGTGTACTAACATGCTATTAAATATCATCAGCGGTAACTCGCGTACCTATGTTCGCTGTGACCACACTTCTGAATGCCCCGGCACTTCCAGTCATGCGCAGTAGACATCTCTGAAGCCGGGACGCCTACACCCGGCTTCATACTGCGCATGACTGGAAGTGCTCAGCATTCAGAAGAGGGGTCGCAGCAAACAGGTACACGCGTCACAGCTGATACTGAATAGCAGGTTAATAAGCACACAGGGGCGTACTAACATGCTAAGAGGGCTGCTAGTCAGGGATAGAACACCCGCGCTCATTAGCATACGGTAAAAGATCTTTAGAAATACTTTTTCTAAAAGAGCTCTATCTATGCATATATAGGGATGGTTAGGCAGGGATTAGCAATATGCACCCAGAACTGCTCATGGTTCTTGGTGCATATTGCACCTGACAGGTTCACTTTAAAAGTGCTCCGGTCATGAGATAAAAGCACACAAGTTCCTGCCTGAGCCTGCACACACACAGCAAAGTACAGATGCAGCAGAAAGCCTACGACTCCGCGCGCACAGCGGGGGAAGCCTACGACTCCGCGCGCACAGCGGGGGAAGCCTACGACTCCGCGCGCACAGCGGGGGAAGCCTACGACTCCGCGCGCACAGCGGGGGAAGCCTACGACCCCGCGCGCACAGCGGGGGAAGCCTACGACCCCGCGCGCACAGCGGGGGAAGCCTACGACCCCGCGCGCACAGCGGGGGAAGCCTACGACCCCGCGCGCACAGCGGGGGAAGCCTACGACCCCGCGCGCACAGCGGGGGAAGCCTACGACCCCGCGCGCACAGCGGGGGAAGCCTACGACCACGCGCGCACAGCGGGGGAAGCCTACGACTACGTGCGCACAGCGGGGGAAGCCTACGACTACGCGCGCACAGCAGAGTACGGGTGCAATAGAAAGCCTATGACTTTTTACTGCATCCATACTTTGCTATGCGTTGGAACTCTGTGGCTCCTGTCTCTTGAGTTGCACACTTCTAAAGAGGTTGCAATCTCCCCAGAATTAAAAACTCCTAATACAGATTTAAAAATTCACAAAAATGAACAAAAATTTTTTTAATGTAAACCTTATGTAATGTGCCATTGCGGAAAAGTTTTTGACTGATCATTTTGAACCTCATGTTAGATGTCAGTCTTCATCCATTTTACCCTGGTATTTTATAAATACAATGAGCATAATAATTGCAAAAACAGTACATAAAGAGCCAAAAACAAGATACGCAATTCCCAGGAATGGATTCTTTCCTCCCATCCAGGACACCGTGCTGAAAACTATTTTTTTTCTTCCTGCAAAACTGTTAACCTGAAAGTCTGTTGAATAGCAGTTAAGGTTAAACATGAATAGAAACATACTTATTTTAAACCGGGTTATCCAGGAATTTACGATTAATAGCCTATTAATATATTGAAGGGGTACAGCTCTCCGTAATCTGGGAATGGGACTAAGAACTCTGGAGATTGATTATTTTTGCAATAGATTTAAATGACTACTTCTATATTCATATATCTGCAAATATTTTTTTTTTTTTAAATTATTTATGCTGCCTTATCTTTCTATAAGGGCACATTATAGCAGTCAATACATTATGTAATATTCTAGCACACTGCTTATTTCTTATTATATCACATGGCATTTTTTGGTACCCAATCTTCTATGTTTATTTAATTCTAAAATGTATATCAGCACAGCACACTTTTTAGAAATAAACATCCCTTGTTTCCATTTTTATTAATAATACATAATATAAGGACCGGCTTAGAATTTCCATACCTATGTTTACATGCTGGGATATTTTCCATTTGGTGAAGTTGGCCCCTCTCCCTTTCATATGATCCCCCCTCCCCATTTTTATCTGATGCCTCTGCTCCATTTATAGATTATTTGACTGTCGAAGAAAACGAAGTACATTGGTTGGCTATTTCCAGTAGTCCTATAGACAGGCCATGAAAGGAGCAAAAGCCAAGAATGCTCACCTCTGCTAAAGACATGGCCTCAGAGAAGCTCAATTCTAAGGGTTCCAGGGCCCACATTTCAGAATCACTGGGGGTCCCAGTGGTTGAACGCCCAGAGATCAGCATTGGGAATTGAGGATAACTTGTGTTTTGGGGAATAACCAGGGCCGCCATCAGGGCATTACTACCGAGACTGGTGTAGGGGGCCCGGCTGAGCCAGGGACAATTACTTAGCTTTATTAAACCCAAGGCCAGCCGGGCCCCCACCCGTCTTCACCTCCCCCCCCCAGTCACAGCCACAGTAGAAGATCCGGCAGTGTTGCTTTTGCTGCTATACACGTGGCTAATTTGCATCTCATGTAAATTAGCCACGTGTGCTGGATATACTGGGTATGTGTGACGCCCTGGGCAAGCCAGGGGTCACAGGTCACCACACCACCACACCCTACACCCCAGTTAGGCACATCAGCTAACCCAAAAATCCTTGTTGCCTTCCTCCAGAGGCTGATGTTCACACCAGGGGGTGGGCCAGGCGGTTGGCTCCGCCCACCGAGGAGTTCACAGCTCTGGAGGCGGGAAGAACCAGGCAGTTCAGTTCAGGAGGTGAAGGAGTAAACATGGAGAACAGTTAAGGAAGTGAAAGTAGAAGGAAGTGAAGTGGTAGAGGAGCAAAGGAGAAAACTGGAGTAAAGGAGTAAAAGTGACAGTAAGAAAGCCTGAAGCTGGTCCGGGTGTGTGCCCCGGACTGAGACAGCAAGGTCAGCAGACGGCGGTGATTGTCCGCAGGGGTGACTGCTCGGAAGTTCCTGGAAGGACCGCGGACGGGTGGTGACCCGGCGGTCTGGAGCAGTGTACAAAGAACAGTCAGCACCAGGGCAGGGGCCTCTCGGACCCCGGCAAGGCTAGGAGTCGCCATAATTTGCCAAATCCGTCAGTGAAGGGGACGTCTGTCTCCCAACAACCAAGTCCCGATTGAAGGCAACAGTCCAACCAGTAAAAGTAGAGACACCGCCACCGCCAGGGCACCAGTTTCTAAGGGCCAGCGCCTGCGGGCAAAGAGTAGAGCTCCTCCGGTCCAGCTTGAAGCCGGGGAGCGCGTTACCGGTGGGAACCCATCGAGACCATCAACAACATTAGGTGCAGGAAAAGGGACATCACCGTCACCTACTGGGGAAAGCAAGTGCAGCCATCCGTGGGAACCGTCTTTCCAGCAGTGTATTTTACCGAGAACTGTGTCAACGTCTCAGGCTGAGTGAGTACCACAGTGCCGCAAGGCACAGCGCTGCCCCCGCGTCCCTGCGCCCACCAAGCCCTGCATCTCCCACCTCATCACTGGGCCCCGGGATCACCAACCCCTACCCACGGAGGGGCAACACAACAACTTGCTGCTTCACACCATCACTCCCGGGATCCCCACACCGAGCAGCGGTGGTGCTAACAAATCACCACAACCGTAGGTGGCGTCACGGACAATAGACTATATCCCAAAACCCAATCCCCTTTCACTCACGGGCGAGGAGCGCCGCTCGAGAACCCCCGGGATCCGGCCCACCGCTCGAGCCACCACTGAGCAGCAGCAGCCGGACCCGAGCAGAGGGGTGAGCGCAGTGCTGACACCCTCTTCCCCGCCCGTGACATATGCAGCTGCATACCCAGTATCTAGGGGGGGCTGGCAGTGCATCTGCCCCGGGCACAACTGTGAGGGAGGCGCTGTTGGACTGCCTGATGCGGCAGTGTGAAAGTCTGCCCGGGGGCTGCGCTTGTGGCCCCGTAGTGGGAGCCGGTTATTCTCTGAGCGTGGCTGGGGCCTTTGCTCGCTGGTCAGTGAGGAGAGCAATCAGACCTGTTGTCCGGAGCGCCAGGCTTTGGGGGGCTCTGGTCAGATCTCCCTCATCACACGCTGCGTGCCAGGCAGGGAGCGATCCTGCAGCCCTGCACAGTCAGTGCAGGCAGCGGAATGCAGGAATCTCTTCAGTTCCCTGCCCGACACTAACACTCGTGGCGCGCCCTGATGACGTCAGTACTGCGCGCGCACGTTTGTCATTTCAAAAGTTCCTGCCCGGCCAGCAGGAACAGAAGTGGCACAGCCGGGGCTTCACGGATTGAAGAAGCTGCGGGACCCCTAGGAGAACAGCATCGGCGCAGCCAGGGTCCGTACAAGAGGAGAAGCTGTTCGGCGGGGGGCCCATACGGAGTTGCCTGAGGAGGGAGAGGTGAGTGGTGACTAATAACCTGAGGAGGGGACAATGAAGAGGAGGAGGGGGGGTGGGGGGGGTTACTGGTGACTAATATTGGGGGTGTTGCAATATCTTAGCTACCGGGAGGGCAGTGGGCGGTCGCCCCGAGCTGCTGCCTCCCAGGGCCATGTTAAAACAGTTTTTTGGTTTTGTTTTAAACTCCCATTTCTTTTTGCCAACTAGCAAATCCGGTGGTTTTTTTTCAATGGGGAGGGGAGAAGGGATTTAATACCTGAGCACTGCAGAGGCAGGAGGCTCTAATCTGCTCCTGTGCAGGACCTGCGATTAAGTCATGCCCATGTGACCCCCATGTGGGAGGAGCTAAAAGATACTTGAGTAGCTGTAGCAGGTGAGGGCACATGATAGGTAATGAGTGAAGAGGAGGACATGGGAGGGGCCAAGAGTGTGACGAGAGAGGGGCCAAGAGTGTGACGACAGAGGGGCCAAGAGTGTGACGACAGAGGGGCCAAGAGTGTGACGACAGAGGGGCCAAGAGTGTGACGACAGAGGGGCCAAGAGTGTGACGACAGAGGGGCCAAGAGTGTGACGACAGAGGGGCCAAGAGTGTGACGACAGAGGGGCCAAGAGTGTGACGACAGAGGGGCCAAGAGTGTGACGACAGAGGGGCCAAGAGTGTGACGACAGAGGGGCCAAGAGTGTGACGACAGAGGGGCCAAGAGTGTGACGACAGAGGGGCCAAGAGTGTGACGACAGAGGGGCCAAGAGTGTGACGACAGAGGGGCCAAGAGTGTGACGACAGAGGGGCCAAGAGTGTGACGACAGAGGGGCCAAGAGTGTGACGACAGAGGGGCCAAGAGTGTGACGACAGAGGGGCCAAGAGTGTGACGACAGAGGGGCCAAGAGTGTGACGTCAGAGGGGCCAAGAGTGTGACGACAGAGGGGCCAAGAGTGTGACGACAGAGGGGCCAAGAGTGTGACGACAGAGGGGCCAAGAGTGTGACGACAGAGGGGCCAAGAGTGTGACGAGAGAGGGGCCAAGAGTGTGACGAGAGAGGGGCCAAGAGTGTGACGAGAGAGGGGCCAAGAGTGTGACGAGAAAGGGGCCAAGAGTGTGACGAGAGAGGGGCCAAGAGTGTGACGAGAGAGGGGCCAAGAGTGTGACGAGAGAGGGGCCAAGAGTGTGACGAGAGAGGGGCCAAGAGTGTGACGAGAGAGGGGCCAAGAGTGTGACGAGAGAGGGGCCAAGAGTGTGACGAGAGAGGGGCCAAGAGTGTGACGAGAGAGGGGCCAAGAGTGTGACGAGAGAGGGGCCAAGAGTGTGACGAGAGAGGGGCCAAGAGTGTGACGAGAGAGGGGCCAAGAGTGTGACGAGAGAGGGGCCAAGAGTGTGACGAGAGAGGGGCCAAGAGTGTGACGAGAGAGGGGCCAAGAGTGTGACGAGAGAGGGGCCAAGAGTGTGACGAGAGAGGGGCCAAGAGTGTGACGAGAGAGGGGCCAAGAGTGTGACGAGAGAGGGGCCAAGAGTGTGACGAGAGAGGGGCCAAGAGTGTGACGAGAGAGGGGCCAAGAGTGTGACGAGAGAGGGGCCAAGAGTGTGACGAGAGAGGGGCCAAGAGTGTGACGAGAGAGGGGCCAAGAGTGTGACGAGAGAGGGGCCAAGAGTGTGACGAGAGAGGGGCCAAGAGTGTGACGAGAGAGGGGCCAAGAGTGTGACGAGAGAGGGGCCAAGAGTGTGACGAGAGAGGGGCAGAAAGTGACAAGAGAGGGGCAGAAAGTGACAGAGGGGCAGAAAGTGACGAGAGGTGCTGAGTGAGAGGGGCTTGGTGTGACAAGGAGAGTGACTGAGGGGCAGACTGAGGGGCAGAGTGTGACGGAGGGGGGGGGCAGTGTAGAGGGTGTATTATGGAAAGAGGTGGTGTAGAGCGTGTATTATGGAGCAGGGGCATATAGAGCGTGTATTATGGAGCAGGGAGGTGTAGAGTGTGTATTATGGAAAGAGGCTGTGTAGGTGGTGTGTTATGGTGTTATGTAGAGGGGCGGTGTAGAAGGTGCATTATGGAGAGGGGCGGTATAGAGGGTGTATTACGGAGAGAGGCAGTCTAGAGCGTGTATTATGGAGCAGGGAGGTGTAGAGCGTGTATTATAGAAATATGTTTTTCCAAGAGTGGTGGCAGACTGTGGAAGGTTTGCGGGGTGGAGGCGGAGCTGGAGCTGGGGTGGAGTCTCAAGGGGGTCCCATAATTTTGCTAGTATGGGGCCCTGAAATTCCTAGTGGCGGCCCTGGGAATAACCCTCAAAAAAGCCATGAGATATTTTTGCATTTTTCTTAAACCGTAGCCTTTTTGCTACTTAAACTTCTATAAATTCTATAGTTCATAAATTAGCATGTTTTAATGCAAAACCAATGTATCCAGCAGAAAGTAGAGTAACATTTCCTTAACACAACCAACTTGATGAATGCAGCAGTCAGCTGTGGCTACATTTATATTACACTAATCTTTCCATCGAGTCTTTCATATAGGATCAGTATGAGACCATTGTTATTTTCCAGGTTGGAAAAAGGCATTTCACATAAATCGGTTATATAAATGATATAATGAACTAACATAGATGAGGTGGGTGTGTTGGTAGCCTATAGTGATGAGCGAGTATGCTTGTTACTACTCGGTACTCGCACGAGTATCACTGTACTCGGGCTACTCGGCGGGGACCGAGTAATCTCGCGATACTCGTGCTGTACTCGTGGTCTTCATCCCTGCATGTTGGCGCTCTTTTGAGAGCCAGCCCTCAAGCAGGGATTGGCTGGCAGACCACTGCAATGCCACAGCCCTGTTAGTTGTGGAATTGCAGTGATTGGCCGGCCTGCACAGCGTGACCGAGCCTTTATACCGGCGGGCGCGCTGTGCTCTGCACACAGCCATCTCATATTCCATGCTTTCCACGCCCACAGGCGCCTATGATTGGTTGCAGTGAGACACGCCCCCACGCTGAGTGACAGGTGTCTCACTGCACCCAGTCACAGCAGCCGGTGGGCGTGTCTATACTGTGCAGTAAAATAAATAAATAAATTAAAAAAATCGGCGTGCAGTCCCCCCAATTTTAATACCAGCCAGATAAAGCCATACAGCTGAAGGCTGGTATTCTCAGGATGGGGAGCCCCACGTTATGGGGAGCCCCCAACCCTAACAATATCAGTCAGCAGCCGCCCAGAATTGCCACATACATTAGATGCGACAGTTCTGGGACTGTACCCGGCTCTTCCCGATTTACCCTAGTGTGTTGGCAAATCGGGGTAATAAGGAGTTATTGGCAGCCCGTAGCTGCCACTAAATCCTAGATTAATCATGTCCGGCGTCTCCCCGAGATTCCTTCCATGATTAATCTGTAAATTACAGTTAAAAAACACACACCCGAAAAATCCTTTATTAGAAATAAAAAACACTAACAAAGTCCCTCATCACCAATTTATTAACCCCGACAAACCCTCCATGTCCGGCGTACTCCACAGTCCTCCAGTGTCGCATGCAGCTCTGCTACATTCAGGTGACAGGAGCTGCAGACTACACCGCCGCTCCGGTCAGCTTCACACAGCAACTGAGGTGAGTAGCGCGATCAGCTGCTGTCAGTCAGGTAACTCACGGCCACCGCTGGATCCAGCGGTGCCGCGATTAACCTCAGTGACAGCAGCTGATCGCTTTACTCGCCTCAATTGCTGCATGGAGCTGACCGGAGCGGCGGTGAGTAGCGCGATCAGCTGAGCTGTCACTGAGGTTACCCGCGGCCACCGCTGCATCCACCGCTGGATCCAGGTAACCTCAGTGACAGCTCAGCTGATCGCTATACTCACCTCAGTTGCTGTGTGAAGCTGACCGGAGCGGCGGTGTATTCTGCAGCTCCTCTCACCTTCATGCAGCACAGCTGGACGCGACGCTGGAGGTCCGTGGATTACGCCGGACATGGGTTTGTCGGGGTTAATAAATTGGTGATGAGGGACTTTGTTAGTGTTTTTTATTTCTAATAAAGGATTTTTCGGGTGTGTGTGTTTTTTAACTGTAATTTACAGATTAATCATGGAAGGAATCTTGGGGAGACGCCTGACATGATTAATCTAGGATTTAGTGGCAGCTATGGGCTGCCATTAACTCCTTATTACCCCAATTTGCTAACGCACTAGGGTAAATCGGGAAGAGCCGGGTACAGTCCCAGAACTGTCGCATCTAATGTATGCGGCAATTCTGGGCGGCTGCTGACTGATATTGTTAGGCTGGGGGGCTCCCCATAACGTGGAGCTCCCCATCCTGAGAATACCAGCCTTCAGCCGTATGGCTTTATCTGGCTGGTATTAAAATTGGGGGGACCGCACGCCGTTTTTTTAAATTATTTAATTATTTCACTGCACAGTATACACACACACACACCGGCTGCTGTGTTTGGGTGCAGTGAGACACCTGTCACTCAGCGTGGGGGCGTGTCTCACTGCAACCAATCATAGGCGCCGAAAAGCAGGAAAGCAGGGAATACGAGATTGTTTAATCTCCGGCTTTTTCAAAAGAGGAAAAGCCACCGGAGTTTAGTGAACACAGCTGTGCAGCGCCGCGGCAGTGATCGGGGAACGGTAAGTAAGAGAGAGGGGGGAGAATGACCGACAGACTGTGAGAGGGGGACAGACAAGACAGAGAGACCGACAGAGCGAGACCGACCGACGGGAGATAGAATGAAAAAAAAAATGACCGACATCGCTAGTAAAAAGCGCAAAACATGCGTTTTGGACATCGGAGTGCCACACAATGTTTTACGTAAAATCTTTCATGTATTAATCTCAAAAGTAACATACACCAGCTCTATCTCACTATTGGGTATGTGCCCTTAACATTTCCGCCATGAAAATTCATTTTGGTGTCATTTTGGAAGGTTTTCTGGTGAGTCCGTAAAAATGGCGTAAAACGCGGACAAAATTGTTCACAGCTGTGACTTTTGAGTGATAAATGCTTCAAGGGGTCTTCCCCATGCTGTTGCCATGTCATTTGAGCACTCTTCTGAGACTTTTGTGACATTTTTAGGGTTTCTACATGCTGCCGGGGGTCATTTCACAAAAATACTCGGGTCTCCCATAGGATAACATTGGGCTCGGTGCTCGAGCCGAGTACACGAGTATCTTGGGATGCTCGGCCCGAGCCTCGAGCACTTGAGCTTTTTAGTACTCGCTCATCACTAGTAGCCTACTAATGTTGTCTAGTTGAGTAGTTTTTGCACAAAATTAGATTATTCTGTACCCATGTACCCATATAGAATCTCCTATTACCTCTGCTTATGGTAATAGTCTCCAATCTCATATGCTTTCCTTATATAATCACCTGTCTCTTTGTTACACCAGGATCCAGTTTTCATGGATCAGTGATCAGTACTATCAAGTAGAGATGAGCGAACTCAAGGTTCTGTGTTCATACTAAACACAGATACATAAAAAGAAAAGAAAAGAAAAAAAAAAAAAAAAGCTCAGGTGCTTTATGTATGCAAACCACTTGCACGAGCACTGCTGTATTCGGGTATGCTCGGTACTTAGCCCAGTGCGAGTCACTTCCAGTGTTGATCCACTCACACTGGGGGGCAAATACAGAGTTATTGGACGTAGTGTGCACACAACAAAAACGTAAACTAAAATAAAACTAAAATAAAATAAACTAAACTAAATGGAAAGACCCACCCCTGGAGTGATCCATTTATCGCTGGCTGCAAGTGGGTGGAGATCTTTGCTGCCCAATTATAAACTCCCATTGTGGTTTAGGTCAAGTTTGGGTCCCAAACGGACCTTTTATAAAGTCCAGCTGAACCCACCAAACCGAACTTCCACGGGTTCACTCATTTCTACTAACAAGCACCACTCCATACATAAATAATAGTTCACTTTATTAATATACAATTTCTGTGTTCTCATTCTCTGTATTGCATTTGTACATTAATAAAGTGAACTATTTTTATAAATGTATGGAGTTGTGTATGTTCTCATTGTATTGGAAAGGTTAGTAATTTTGAGAGAACACTATAGTCATGCCTTCTGACTGAGCCCTCCTTCCTCCAGCTTAAGGATATGTGCCCACGATCAGGAATCGCTGCCTTAAGAATGCAGCAATCCTGACCTGCGGGGCCATGAGCCTCTTCCACTGGAGACTGCAGCTGACTGTCCCCACGATCAGGGTTCGGTGTGCTGTGGTCTCTTGCTTGTGTTCTCCCTATGGAGGACATATGCGATTCCGCAGCAAACAATTGACATGCTGCAGTCTGGAAAGACGCTCCACAGGTCAGTGTTTGCTGCAGAAAAAAAGAGGCACAGTGGACACGGGATTTCTAGAAAACCCGTCCACTATGCTTGTACTGTACAACGCAGTGTTTTGGATGCACCTGACGCATGCTGCGTCCAGAACGCTGCAAATACTGATCGTGGGCACGCACCTTTAGGCAATTTTTCATTTTCTATAAGCAGGTCCCTGCCTCCCATAAAACTGAAAGCTGTTCAGCCCTGGTAGAGGCACTTGGGTAGGAACCCAGCATAAGAGATACGCCTTGACACTGGATGCTGGGCGCACATAAAAACTGGCTTTTTTATGTGCCAAGTGTCTCAATTATGAAATTTATTTTCTTAGCAGTAGTGCATGTCCAAGTTCTTAAAGTCAGTGTTTACATACCGTAGGGTCTCAGAGTGCAGCTGTATATTTGTAATTTTAGGAGAGTCACACGCAAACATTAGTATCTAAGCCATATTGTAGGTTTGCTTCAGTACTAACAAGTTAACAGATTTGGGAGATTCTTTGTGTAATATTTTTTCCTTTAAGCAAAAAGGATACTGTACTGAAATCTTAGTTGATATTCTCCAGCACGCAGACCATCTGTGAAATTTCCGCTCTCAATTCTCCTGTATAATTTCCGAAAGGTAGGTAATGCTGCACTTCTCATCCATACAATGAAATCCTCATTTACAAATCCATTATTGTACGAGTCACTTGACAGGTTCCATGCTGCTGTTAACCAGTTGTTAGGTTTCGATGTCCCTGATGGTGTGAGGAAAACAATTAAATTGACAGAACAGATTTACAGAACTTATATTTATGTTAAGCTGTACGGATACATGATGTCACTTTACAGGACACAGTCTCACATAGTTTGACTAAGCAGGTGAAAGACTGGAGAACAACAGGGCTCAGTAATCTATAAAGTACTGTGGCCACTTTGGCTTCTCTAACACAGCACCAATCAGAAGGGACACTGTGTCAGAAAAGAGTAGTGCATTACATTAGCGACATGGTCTTGGGCATCAGTGAAGACCCAGCTGTTGGGACACCCACCCAATTCAATTATATCCCATTAGGGTCAGTTATTGCATTACAGTGATCAGTCCCAACAAAGAATCAAAAGTTTGCTGCTCCTTCTGTACTTCCTAAGACAGTGTGTGAAAGTTGCCGTTACGAGCTCGCCTCTTCCATTTTGGTACCCCAGGGTGTTTATCATATTCCAAAGTAAAATATGCAGTCACACTATACTTTTGAATTCCCTGTATAACATATTTGATGGTTACCGCTAAAGATGTCACTTAAGTTCTGGTCTCCATTAACTGGGTTCCGGAATTTAGTGTTGTAATCAGTCCACCAGGATATGCCTTTTCCATTTAATGGAACTTCAACAAATGTGCCATTTTCATTGTAAAATAGTGTAATGATATCTGAAAAAAGAAAAACAAAAAAATGACAATATAGATGATTGGTGAACCTCTTTTGAATAAAATAACCTTAGTGAGACATAATTACTGACGTCTACACCCCTAATCTCACTTCAAAGCTGTGTGTGATAACAAGAACACTTTTTCAGCATCCATCACACAAGCTTTCAGTGTGGGAGCAGGGATACTACAGCAGAGCCGAGTACTAGAAAAATCTGCAGCTCTCCAGTCACAGTACCATCTGCTCAGCCATAATTACACACACACACACACACTCTCTCTAACTGCCATAAGAAAGCTGAAGAAGTGTTAGGGGCCCTTTGCACACTACGACATTGCAAGCCGATGCTGCGATGCCGAGCGCGATAGTCCCCGCCCCCGTCGCAGCTGCGATATCATGGTGATAGCTGCCATAGCGAATATTATCGCTACGGCAGCTTCACATGCACTCACCTGCCCTGCGACGTCGCTCTGGCCGGCGAACCGCCTCCTTCCTAAGGGGGCGGGTCATGCGGAGTCATAGCGACATCACACAGCAGGCAGCCAATAGGAGCGGAGATGAACGGGATGTAAACATCCCGCCCACCTCCTTCCTTCCGCATAGCTGGCCGGGACGCATGTTGGAGATGTTCCTCGCTCCTGCGGCTTCACACACAGCGATGTGTGCTGCCGCTGATTGAGGAACATCATCCTAAAACATCGGTCTTTCCCAAATCATGGGAATGACCGATGCTACACCGATGATACGATTATGACACTTTTGTGCTCGTTAATCGTATCAAAAATGCTTTACACACTACGATGTCGACAGCGATGCCGGATGTGCGTCACTTTCGATTTGACATCGCACCTGCAATGTCGTAGTGTGCAAAGTGCCCCTTAGTTGTTATCAACACAGCTCTGCAGTAGATTCTCAGACAGTTTAGAATGAATGATCCATTTGACAGATTCCCTTTAAACGGGGATGGTGTAAACTTTACATTTCATATTTCTACAATAATTGTACAATAAAATATTTTTATTTTATATTTTTTTTTAGCCCGCTTAGGGAACTTGAAAGGGAAATCATCTGATTTGTTGTTCTATATATTCTAGATTATACTATATTTCAATACATAGTTCAAATAATGATCTAAGCAGCAAAGCCACAGACTACTTCTTTGGAAGACAAAGATGGTGGCCTTCAATAGACCCCTTTCCCCCCCTCTCCCCCGGCTGTCATGACAACCTGTTGCTATCCTCACCCCTGAACTCACATAACAATGCCAATGATATTATTTAAATGCTGCAGTCAATGATTTAGAGGCATTTAAAAATGGTTTAGCTGCATTGATCAGAGCAGGCACCGGTTGATGCAGTTTCAGGTACACTTGCTATGTGACACAGCTGACTTCGGCCTGGTATGAAACAGGCTCAGGTCCTGAGCCTGTTCCATACACATGGACGTGACGTGGGGCGTAATAGTACATTTTATGTTGGTAACGGGTGAAAGGGGTTGCCCAAAATAATAGCTCATCAGGTTGTACTTTTGGGGAGGAGTGTATAATATCTAGGTGGAAAGTGATGAACTAATAGGATTCCACCAGTCACAAGAATAGGAATCTTGTGTGCTCCACAAAAAAAAAAAAAAAAAAAGCAACTGCCCCATCATCCATTGCCTATAGGTTTGGACAGAAATATCGTACTGTGCTATTAGTTTTAATTATGCAAAAATCAATTTATAAGCAGGGCATTATGTTTATCGGACAATCTCTTTAACGATCCATCTTGAAGCCCTAATTACTTTTGTAATTTGCTTTATGATAGAACTCATTCTCCCTATAGATGTTCTTTAGAAAAAAAAAAAATAATCCTGTGAGGTTTTGTTTAAGGGAAGCCTCACACGGGACGTCACTTGGATAGTCCTACAGTCACTTCCCTTCTGCTTCCATCACCCTTCCTAAAAGGATGTCATCAAGAGGCGGTGCGGCTATCACTTACCACAGCGCAATACATTTATGGTACTCTGTAGGAATGGTTCCATTCATTTGAAAATAAATGGAAATGAGCAACACTTGAAATTTTATATCAAAGTTGCCAAATTGAGAATCTTGGAAAGAAAAACAACAAGATGACTTAATACATAATGCATGGTCTGAAAATCTGTTTCATTACAGTTACTGTACATTAATGATTTGTTTTAACAAATTTTTATTATTACACACTACAGGTAAAAGAATATTTTAAACTGCATTAGTAAGATTGCATCACTCTTACCATTAAACATGCTGTTTGCAACAGCCCCACACGGAGCAATTGGCTTTTGTTCAGAACTCACTCTATAGGGAACACACTCATTGGCTGGATTCTACAATAAAAAGGACAAAAAAAAAAAAAGATCTGTTCAGCAAAAAAAAAAAAAAAAAAAAAAAAAAAAGAAATATATCCTTGTAATGCCTCCTTCACACATTGTGTTTCTCGTATGTGTGGCATCCGTTTTTGGGGTTTTTTTTGTTTTGTTTTTTTTTTTTTTTTACAGATACTACACGTACCCATGATAACCTATGGGGCTGCTCACGTGTCCATGTTTTTGCACCGACCGTGTGATCGTTCAAACCACATGGACACATGGCCTTATTTTCCAGCACCAAGGATGACAAGGGCAGTACAAATATATGGGTTTGTGAAAAACATGTACAGCAAACGGATAGTATCAGTGTACAATAGGTGTGCCATCTACGTTTAACATTGCAAAGTATGGGAGAAACTTTGAAAATTTAATTCTTTAGCCATAATAGAAAAACACACAACCGGACACATGGATCAAACACTCATGACAATTGTACCGTTTTACATGTACGTGTGTTTTATACAGATGAGTGAAGGGGGTCTATAGGTGTATAGACACATGGCAATCACACAGATGTTGCCACAATTGTGGGCATATTGCAGCTTTTACTGAGATTTTCACACGATGTGTGGATCGCGTTTTCAATACGTTTTCTATACATTCCACAAGTCCAAAATCTATGCGAATTTGTTGGAAAACTATGTTTATTTTTTATTGATGAAGAAGTCACATGACTTCAAAACGCATTGATAATAAATCACATCACAATTTGTTACCTTGATTCTTGCTTTGGATCTCCGTCAGCAGCACAGAATATTCATTTATTCCTACCTAGCAATTTATCGATTTGCTAATCCGCAGGGCTACCGCAACTGCCATATTCTGGGTCTGTTTATAGGTTGTGTATCACACAACTGAATACTGGATAAAACCCTATTGTGCTTTTTTTATTCCCTTTTCCTTTTTTTCAGTCTACATATTGATTATACAACTGTATCTTGAATTTGTTTTGGTGAACAGCTGAAATGCCAAAACTTGTGTTACTGTAAAAATATTCTGGACATAAATCTGTGTATATATTTATTACACAGAAACCTGGGCTTCTTGAGCTTGTCTAACTATTGGAAGTGCAATCCAATATGCAAATTCATAACGTAGGACATTTTTTTTTTTAAAGTAATATATAAAATTGAAATGTTAGTTTATTTTTTATATCAATTAACAAAACAGAAATTGAAAGACCAAAAGAGAAATCTAAAAAAAAAAATAAAAAAAAAAAAAAACAAAAACACACAGTATTTTGGTGTCACAACCCTCTGCCTTCAAAAGTAGCAACAAAGCATCAACTCTTCTAGGTACATTTACACAGTTTTTAGGGAACTCGTCATGAAGGTTCTTCCAAACATCTTGGAAAACTAACTACAGGACTTCTGAGCCTGTAGGCTTGTAGAAGTCCTTCTGTCTCTTCATGCAATCCCAGAGAGACTGATGATGCGGAGATCAGGGCTCTGTGGGGGACCCATCACTTCCAGGGCTCCCAGTTCTTCTTGATTATTAAAATAGTTCTTAATGACATTAGCGGTGTGTTTGGGGTTGTTTTCTTGCAGCAGAATACATTTAAAGCCAATCATCCATCATGCAATACAATTGGTAAGTTGTCTAAGGATCTGACTTTATTATGTCGTGAAACTGAAATGACACAGAAGGGGGGGGGCGCAAATCAAATGGTGACTTATCCAGTGGTACCAGAAAGAATTTAAATTAGGTGCACTAACCTGGTGCGGATGTGTTATAGACACAACCACTATAACCACGTGTTAAGGAAGGCTGCTGCAGAAACCGGGAGGATAGCGTTGGAGGAAATGGAAGAAAAGGGTTAATCCACGCTGCCAGAAAAAAAGAAATCACTGAAGATCAATGGGGATTAAATACATTATATTTTATTGTTCTACGCGTTTCGGAGCTGTATAATCCCTTTTTCAGGAACAAAAATTGTTGTACCTGAAGTGGTTATACAGCTCCGAAATGCGTAGAATAATAAAATCCGGTGTCTTAATCCCCATTGAACTTCTGGCAGCGCGGATTAACCCTTTTCTTCCATCTCCCCCCATGGCTTTCTTTATTAGCATGGAGGTTCAAAATTGTAAACAAATTCAAAACTCCATTTCTTGAAATGCAGGTACAAACCTGCAAGGAACCTCCATGCTTTACTGCATCTGCATACACACATTATTGAACCTCTCTCCAGCCTTTCAGGGAACAAACTCCCTGCTCTGTTTTCATGCATAGTTGAGTCATTTGGCCTTGTTAAGTGATGGCCATTTGTAACCAGACTTCTCCGAATTATAGATGGGTGTAGCTGTATCCCACTGGGAACTGTCAGTTCTGAGCTCTAACACTGCTGGTCATCTCACCATTTAGAAAAGGACGAAAGCATGATGTGTTATTCATCAGCTGACAGGGTCTTTGGCTGACATCTGCATCATTAATCTTCAACACTGAGAACTATAGGCAGATAATTATTCATCATACAGTACAATCAAAGTCTTATTAGCTTAGAATTTATTCTGCGGCAGGACAACTACCCCAAATGTGCAGCCAAATGTCATGAAGAACTATTTTCAGTGTAAAGATGAACAAAGATTCTTGAAAAGTGATTATATGGCCCACACAGAGCCTTGAGCTCTATATAAAAGATTATGTAAAGACACAAAAGAATTTGTGCAAGCCTAAGTGAAAGAAGTTCTGTGGTTTGTTCTCCAATTAGTTTCAGATCATGAGACATACTTGGCCACTAAATCATTTTCATCCGCTTCTTGATTGGGTGTTGTGTATGTGGTTGTATGTATTGAGTATATGGACATGATACTTTAGTTGTTAATTCTATTCTTGCCACTTTAAATCAATATTATAAAGTCAGACATTCATAATACATAAAGATTCTAATGGCTGAAATGTAGCTCCCAATATCACTCATACAAGCCAAACATAAGGAAACTGCCACCACCATGTTTCACTGTAGGCACTTTTCATTTTTCTAAATTTATTGTGTCTAAAGAGCAAAATGGTGGTGGTAGCGTTTTTAAATTGAGCTCAATTAGTGCTTCTAGTTTCAGGAGTCACATTTCATTTATAGTATCATGAATTCACAGATGTACTACTCTATGTTAAAATAGAAGCTGGTACCATTACTCTGTGCCCTTGGTAAATGTGCACTTTTTTTAAACATAATGGTCCAAAACAGACATCTGAGGTCACTGTTTTATTTCTGAAAAAGAAAGAACAGGGTGAAAGTGATTCAGGGGCACAGTATGTCTGCTGATCTAAACCAAACTGAACACCCATGATGTTTAGTGAGCACTTTGGACCCCTGCAGGCTTCACAAAAGTTTATAATGTTCAGCCGTGAAAATATATATTTTTTTACTACGAAATTGTTATTTCAACCAGGTAACTTTTTTTCACAAGGGTATCGGGGAAAAAAAAAAAAAAAAAAAAAAATTCACCAAAAAAACATATTGAGCAATTTCTCAAGTACACAGTACCTTATATGTGGTGGAAAGTAATTGTTTGGGTGCACGGCGGGGCTCAGAAGAGAAGGAGCACCATTTCACAGCAAAATTGTTTGGAATTATTAGCAGACGCCATGTTGCATTTGCAGACCCCCCTGAGTTGCCTAAACAATGGAACTCCCCCACATGTGAGCCCATTTTGGAATCTTGATCCCCCTACAAAAAATATTAGTTTGGCGAAATAAAAAATACAGACATCAGAAAAAAAACAAAAATGCACTGGAGAGTTTGGGAACTCAAAAAGACTTGGATACTACGGAAGAAAACAGTAGTGGATGATCGCAGAATCCTTTACATGGTGAAGAAAAGCCCCTTCACAACACTCACCCAAGTGAAGAACACTCTCCAGGATGTAGGCATTTCAGTATCCAAGTCTACGGCTGGACTCACACGAGCGTATGGCATCTGATGCGAGAGCATCGGATGCGATATGCTAATGTCCCCCGGCTCAGGCTCTGCTGCGAGCGTGAGCCGGGTGTCATGCGACTGTAACCCGATCTTGCGATCGGGTCACAGCTGTGAAGCTGAGTGCAGGCGCTGCGGAGGAGAGGGAGGGGTTAATCCTCCCATCTCCTCCACTGTCAGCCTGTGCGTAGATCGCACTGCACTGGGATAACATCCGAGTGCAGTCCGATGTATCTCTCGCATCCATTCACTTGAATGGGTGCGAGAGATACGGCGGTAGCAGCAAAACGCAGCATGCTGCCGCTTTTCTCGCATCCAGAATCTGGATGCGAGAAAAGCTGACCAACTGCTCGCCCTCATTGCCTAACATTGGTCAGAGTGCAATGCGAGAATTTCTCGCATTGCACTCGTCCGATTTTCACGCTCGTGTGAGCGTACCCTACCAAAAAGACTTTGAGAGCAAATAGTTTACATCATGCAGTGAAGCCTCTATTAAAATCAGCCTTAAAAATAGAAAGGCCAGATTACTCTTTGCAAAAAAAAAAAAAAAACATTTAAAGAAGCCAGTCTAGTTCCGGAAAACATTTGTATAGATGAAACTAAGATCAAACTGTATTCAAGTCATGTCCATTTGACTGACTATACACCCAACCCTCCCTCCCCTCCCGTATTAGCCACAAGTGCTTTTATTAATTTAGTAGTGGGTCCATCTATGCCCAAACATGTAGGGTTTTTTTAAAACCCAGTCAGAGGCAGAAAGGAAGAGTAGGACCCAGTATAATGAGATTGCTGTGACATGGCTACTAGGCAGGTGTGACATATCAAGATTATTAGATAGCATGATTATTGCACAGGTGTGCCTAAAGCCTAGAAATAATCTGAGAAGTCACAAAGACAAACTATCTTGAACCTTTTTTAGTTTTTCAGATGATCAGGACCCGCTGCATTTGCAGTTGCAATCTCACTGTGTTCTCCCTGTGGAGCAGCAAAGAATTGAAATGCTGCAGCTCAGGAAGCCGCACTGCAGGTGAGATTTTGCTGCAGGAAAAACAAGCACAGTGGGAATGGGATTTCTAGAAATCCCATCCACTGTGCTTTTACTGTACAATGCAGAGTTTTGGACGCAGCGAAAAACACGCTGCATCCAAAACATGGGAACCCCGATTGTGGGAACATACCCTTACAGGGTCTTTAAATAGTACTCATATTCCATGGACGTTTCCACATATTTTCACGTCACACCCACAAACAAATGTACCGTATTTATTGGAATTGTATGTAATATTCTAACACAAAGTAGCAAGCATTTGTGAAGTGTAAAGGAAATAATACATTGTTTTATAAATATTTTAAAAATGGAAGTCTGAAAATTGTGACATTTGTATTCAGTCCCTGTAGGGATATATCCTCTAAGGCTAGTTTCACACATCCAGCTTTTCGCCGGTTTGCCAGATTCAGCGCACACCAGTATAGTGTGTACAGTACAATGGCAGCGCGACAAGCGCCGATCACATGCTGTTATGTGACTGGAGCAAGTGACCCAGAAGTTACGGCACTGCCATTGTACTGTATACACTGTGCGCGCATAGTAAAGAGCCGACCCGCATGATCACCCCTGGCAATTACAGCCTGGAGTGATTATGTGCGGCTGTATTCACTGCCACCCGCGCCGCGTCGTCGTCGTCGTCGTCATCATCGCAGGGTGCAGTGAATCAGTGTACTCACCCGTCCCCGTGTGTAGAGCCGTCCCCCTGCAGCACGCGACGTCTTCCTGTCTGTACCGGTCAGCTGATCTGTGCTGATCAGCTGACCGGCACAGACAGGAAGACATCGCGGTGCTGCAGGGGAACGGCTCCACACACACAGGTCAGCGGCGCAGAGAGGAAGATGATCGGTGCTGCATGGAGTGAGGAAAAGGTGAGTATAAACGTTTTGTTTTTTTTATCTGTGCTATAGGATACAGGCTATATACCAGGATGGTATATGAGCACGATGGGGGCATATAGCAGGATGGGAGTATATGAGCAGGATGGATGGGGGGATATATGAACAGGATGGGGGTATATGAACAGGATGGGGGTATATGAACAGGATGGATGGGGGAATATGAGCAGGATGGATGGGGGTATATGAACAGGATGGGGGTATATGAACAGGATGGGGGTATATGAACAGGATGGATGGGGGAATATGAGCAGGATGGATGGGGGAATATGAGCAGGATGGATGGGGGGTATATCAATAGGATGGGGGTATATGAACAGGATGGATGGGGGGTATATCAATAGGATGGGGGTATATGAACAGGATGGGAGTATATGAGCAGGATGGGGGTATATGAGCAGGATGGGGGTATATGAGCAGGATGGGGGTATATGAGCAGGATGGGGGTATATGAGCAGGATGGGGGAATATGAGCAGGATGGGGGAATATGAGCAGGATAGGGGTATATGAGCAGGATAGGGGTATATGAGCAGGATAGGGGTATATGAGCAGGATGGGGTTTTATAGCAGGATCATATACAAGGCAGGAGGATCATTACCAGGATGGGGTACCTTAGTAGAGAATTTGGGGACATTACCCCCATAACAGTGTCAGCAGCAGATCCTCGCCCCATAACAGTGTCATGACCACATTTTTTGCTTAAAGTTTTATTTTCCTATTTTCCTCCTCTAAAACCAGGGTGCGTCTTATAGTCCGGTGCGTCTTATAGTCCGAAAAATATGGTAATTTACAAAGAGTTTTATAGGAAGAAGTTATTGTTCCAAAACGGTTGAACCCCTTGGCAACACAACCAGATAGATAGTTATCATCTTGCGAGAAACCAGAAGACCCCGGCAACAAATGTCCAAAACAGATAGAATATTACCATGTAGTTTGTCTTGGAATCTATGCCACTGAATCAGTATCTTGTTTTATACAGTGGTGGCCAAAAGTATTGGCACCCTGGCAATTCTATCAGATAATACTCAGTTTCTTCTTGAAAATGATTGCAAATCACAAATTCTTTGGTATTATCTTCATTTAAATTTGTCTTCAATGAAAAAAATAAAAAAAAAAATTGTCATAGCCAAATTGGATATAATTCCACACCAAACATAAAAAAGGGGGTGGACAAAAGTATTGACACTGTTTGAAAAATCATGTGATGCTGATGTTTTGGGGTTGCTTTGCTGCCTCTGGCACTGGACTGCTTGGCAGTGTGCCTGGCATTATGAAGTATGAAGACTACCAACAAATTTTGCAGCATAATGTAGGGCCCAGTGTGAGAAAGCTGGGTCTCCCTCAGAGGTCATGGGTCTTCCAGCAGGACACTGACCCAAAACACACTTCAAAAAGCACTAGAAAATGGTTTGAGAGAAAGCACTGGAGACTACTAAAGTGGCCAGCAATGAGTCCAGACCTGAATCCCATAGAACACCTGTGGAGAGATCTCAAAATGGCAGTTTGGATAAGGCACCCTTCAAATCTCAGGGACCTGGAGCAGTTTGCCAAAGAAGAATGGTCTAAAATTCCAGCAGAGCATTGTAAGAAACTCATTGATGGTTACCGGAAGCAGTTGTTCACAGTTATTTTGGCTAAAGGTTGTGCAACCAAGTATTAGGCTAAGGGTGCCGATACTTTTGTCTGGCCCATTTTTGGAGTTTTGTGTGAAATGATCAATGATTTGATTTTTGTTTCATTCTCTGTGTTTTTTCATAGCAAGCAAAATAAATGAAGATAATACCAAAGAATTTGTGATAGCAATCATTATCAAGAAGAAACTGAGTATTATCTGACAGAATTGCAGGGGTGCCAATACTTTTGGCCAGCAGTGTAGGTCTTGAACTTAATAGATTGATTTTCTGTTGACCTATAAACTATATAGCTCAAAGTTCGTCTGATATGTTGTGACCTAGTTCCCTCTGCCATATATATGTAAAATAAGGGTGTTTGATTCATATCAGAAAAGACAGCAGACAAAAGGAAAGACGTGTTGGCGCCTCTGAAACATGGCTTTCGAAAAGAAGTAGACTTCGGCTACTTTCACACATCAGTTTTCTGTATTCCGGCAGAGACCATTTTTTTCCTGATCCAACGGATCCTGAAAAAAAAGTGAAAACCGTATCCACCGGATCCGTTTAACGGATCCGTTATGCCGGATCCGTTAAAAAACTGATCCGGTGGATACGGTTTGCATCCGTTTTTGCATCCTTTTCGCCCGTTTGACTGGATCAGTTTTGTTAATTACATTGGAGCATGCTCAGTTTAGAAAAACGGATCCGGCGGCCGCATCCGTTTTTTACTGCATTACGCCGGATCCGGCGTCCATAGGCTTCCATTGTAAAACACGCCGTATCGCGCCAGATCCGGCGCGATGCGGTTTTTTTTTGCCGGACAAAAAAACGTTGCAAGCTACGTTGCCTCTGGCTGCCGCTTTGACTAATTTTGCCGCAGCCGGAAAAAAACGGATGCAACGCAAAGCCATCCGGTACAATCCGATAACAATGCAAGTCTGCAAGTCTATGGGGATAAAACGGATGCGGTACCGGATCCGTTTTACCCGTTTTTTTCCGGATTGTTCCTGATGGCAAAAAACTGATGTGTGAAAGTAGCCTAAGATTGCAAGTTGAACCGAGGCGTCAGCGAAGTAGTATAGCTGTATCAAATATCTCTTCAAAGAGGCAGATGCGCTTTCCTGACTTCCTAAAAAGTGTGTGTCAGGAGATTTAAAACCTGAAGTGCGAGTACACATGTGTGAGGGATGGGATTCTTGAGCAATGAGTAATCATCTGTTCCACACCAAAGGGGTAAGAGGAAATAGTATGTGCGAAAAAAAGGACTGAGCAGAGCATCAAATAAGTAATATAGCAGCAATGGGATCCTTAAGCAGGCCCTGAGCTGCCATGGTAACCCTTCACTGCTCCATGACCACATTGCGATGGGGTGATGGGAACTATGGCACACACAAGGGATTGAGCCATTTTAATGCCATTTAGCACCATTTAAATAGCTAAACAGCGATTGCAGCTTATAACACGAGACAAACACGCGGCCCCCCCTAGGTTCCAATGTGCGGCCCTGAGCAGATCACATTCAGGCAGGAGGCCGATTCCAGCGTTTGTTCCTCGCACACATATTCAGTGGAATTGTATTGCAGCTTTCTGGCCAACAGTTGGTATTGCAGTGAAAAAATACAAGGAGTCCAGCTCACCCCAACATAGGCATCTTTGTCTCCAATGTCTGGAAGCAAGGGATCCCGCTGCTGTCTCAACATATTACCAGAGGAAAAAGTGAATGACCCAGCTTCTGGCAGACATGTTCAGGTAAAATCCAAATTTTAATGAATTTCTTTTAAAAACATAAAAGTTTTAACTCTTACAGGTGTATAAAAAGAACCCATAAACAGAATAAGGGTACCAGATGCGTGTAGATCAATACTGATCTTAGACTTGTATTCATTTAGTAAATCGCGTCTGGTGCCCTTATTCCATAGGTATTGTGGTCCAGAGTCCAACAGCGGATGTCATTGTACTGGTCGCAGCAGCATATGACGTCACTGCCATGCGCCACCGTAGCTATGGAGAAGGAAGAGGATGCTGTTTGTTGAGGGAGTTATATAAAAGTGGAAAGATATTTTTATGTGTATGTGAAAAACTGCAGAATGGGGGAAATTACAACAAAATCCTGGTTTGTTAGAGGATCTGCATGAAGGTATGGCTTGTACACAAAGTCCAACCACCCAAACAGGATCTCCGCCAACCATGCTAATCCCCTTGCCCTGTGGAGAGGGCTGGGGTGTGGCCCAAAGTGAGAGAAAGGCCGCATTACAGTAGCAGTGGACGAAGAAAGAAAAAAATTCAGCTCACCCATATATGTGTCCGCTCAGTTCAGATGGGATGCAGGATGTCCACCGGACAAGCAGGTCCGTATAGGCACTAGCAAGGAGTAAGGACGGGACTCAACACCAGTTCCAGGATAGAAAAATAGAAATCCAATGAAAAATATATATTTTAAGTGTAGGAACTTTATTCAACGATTAAAAATCCAAGAAAACATCATCGATTCCATGAAAACATCATGGCTTGACGCGTTTCGGACAGTTGGAATGTAGATAAGTCCTTAATCATAAGCATAAAAACACACAGTGGAACCGAACATATAAAGCTTACCATGGAGAATATATATTTTTCGTTGGATTTATATTTTTCTATCCTGGAACTGGTGCCGAGTCCCGTCCTTACTCCTTGCTATTACAGTAGCAGTACCGATTCCCGCCTGCGGCCCAGGCCGCTCCTCTACACTGCTGCAGCTCTTTCTTGATTTTATGATCCTAGTTTGCAAATCTTATGCTTTATGGGATAATGATGTGTCACTTCTATTGGTAATGTTCTTACATTAAAGTAAGAATGTTTATCATATTATGTCTCACGTTGCTGATAATTGGTGAACAGCCATCGTTACATGCTTGTAACTACACCATGTGGATAATATCTAAAAGTTATGAGCCAAGTGTTTGTTTGCAAGTGACAGTCTATTTAACGTGATTATCAAAGTTTGTTCTTACCTTTAGGCTATCAAGGTCTCCATTTAACTGATTCTCATCCCTAGATATCATATAGCGATAGTGGTTCTGGTAAAAGTTCGATAATTCATAGTACATAAAAACAGGTGCCTAAAATGAGATGATTTTACACTCAAATATAAACCAAGATAGTATAGATATGGCATCAAATGGAAATTTGGAAACGGAGAAGGGGACTACTCAAAAAGGCTACTCGGAAAAAGGCTTATTGCATGTCATACAAAATTAATGGCATGTATAGGAGGTTGGATTCCTAAAGCTCACAGATTACATTTTATGGCGTGTGAGAACCTACATAAGGCTATGTGCGCACAGTGCGTTTTTTGCGCATTTTCGGGTGCGTTTTTTGGGCTCAAAACTCCATGACTTTGCTTCCCCAGCAAAGTCTTGGAGTTTTCATTTTTGCTGTCCGCACAGAACTTTTTTTTAAGCTGCGTTTTTGAGCTTAAAAAAAAAATAAAAAAAAAAATAAATCAATCAATCAATCAATAAAATGTACATGTCAATTCTTTCCTGCGTTTTCCCCCATGCAATACATTGGAAAAATGCAGAAAAAAAAGCAGAGATCAAAAACGCACCAAAATGCAGTAACAACGCATGTTTTTTGCTGAGAGTGTGTTTTTATGCGTTTTTGTGCATTTTAGCAGCCAAAACCGAAGTGTAAAAAAAAACGCAGTGTGTGCACCTAGCCCAAGTGATCCTTTCGATTTCCTAATATAGGGTGGAAAGGATGATGTTCATGTATTACTGGAGGGGTATTCTAGTACACTGGCTTTGTTGATTTTGAACATCAAGTTTAATTTTTCCAGGAAATCTATTTTAATGTACAAGACCTAAAATATCACTGCCCTTATTGTTGGCAAAAAGTGGCCGTGCAACCCAAGAGAACGATCAGATGGATGAAGCAAACGTCTACAGTGGGTTTAGGATGAAAACAAACTAAAACAAGTCAATAAACAAGTGCAGATGAGAAATGTAATGTACAATGTAATGTACATCATCATGAAAAGAAAGTGGGACTTACCGGAAAGAATTCTTTTATAGTAAAGGTATAGTTGCAGGGGCAGAATTTTGAGGCATTAACACAATCAAAGCAACGGTCACCTGGTATGTCTCCTGTATAATCGTACTAAAGAGAAAACAAGAAACAGGTTATAAGGATGAATGGAAGGTCATAATGGTGCCAAGAAAAGCTAACTGATGCATGTGTGGCTTATGAAAGCGGCACTCCATTGTTTGCTTTTATTTCACCGCTGGAGTGGTGCTTTACATCCAAGTCTCCTGCCCTCGATCTTACACTCACCCTTCGGCGTTTTTATCGGTTATCAGCATCGCTCCTGTTGGTCTCTGGCACTTTGTTGCTTGCTGGCTGCTCCAGTGTTTCATGGATTGTTGAGGATGAGGAGGTTACAAATTAATATAAGTCTATGAGAGCCTCATTCTGAGCAGTCAGAACATACAGTCAAGAGATATGATGCCCCAGGACCGGAGTGACCATGAAAAACAAAATGGCGAAGACACCATAGGGCGAGCATAAAGACTAGGGGCAGGGGACGTAGATTTAAAACACCACTCCAGCGCAACCCCCCCCCCCAAAAAAAACCCAGCGATGCTGTAACATCTTCACCCCCGGGCAATTTTCCAATTTCCCCTCCCCTTCTTGCAAGAGCAATAACTTTTTTCCCGTCAATATAGTCGTATGAGGGCTTGCTTTTTGCGGGAAGAGTTGTACTTTTGAATGACACCATTCATTTTGCCCCACATTTAACCATATTAGAATTCCAGATTTTACATTAATAGGGGTGCTTACTCCCTCAAAAAAAATTTTTTTAATACACCAAAACAGGAGTTCTGGATAGCACAGAATAAAAAAAAAAAAAAACAAAAAACCATTTTACTAGAAAGTCATTTAAAATACATTATATTATGACAGTGATTAACCTGAGATGAAAAAGCCTTATGGACTAAAAAAAAAAAAAAAAAAAAAAAAAATAGGTAATTTGGGATGTCAGTGTAAACATACTGCCACCCAGTGGTTATGTTACCAAAAGTATACAATATGAACAATTAAGTGAGGCTGATGATTCAAACAACACTGACTCTAATCTACCATAACAACAGGGTCTAGTATGTAAATAATGACCCCATTTTGGATGCCAATGTAAACATGCTGCCACCTAGTAGTTTACTGTTAGGGTGCTTTCACACTTGCGTTGAACGGCATCCATTGCTATCCGCTGTCTTGAGAAATTACGGTAACCGTTGCAGGAAACAGTTTTCTTACTCAGACTTCTATTAGCTACGGATAGCAACGGATGGCCTTGCGTTGCATGTCAGCCGACGCAGCGTTGCATCCGCCTGGTGGATGGAACGCTGCATGTAGTGTTTTACTGCGCTTGGCAGACTGTCAAAAAAACGCAACCTGCAGGATTCCGTCGGCGTCCGTTTTAATAATGGACGTCTGTGGTGACGGATTACGTTAACACATCCGTCGTCTTTACACAACTGCGCATGCCCAGATGTGTAAAGTCAAGGAAAAGAAGAAAAAAAACAAAACAAAAACAAACAGATTGCATTATTATGTACGATCCGTTGCATCCGTTGTGCCAATATATGTAATGCATCCATCACACAACGCAATGCAACGGATGCCGTTCAACGCAAGTGTGAAAGCACCCTTAACATAACCACAAGACAACTAAGTAAAAGAGGTAGCTAATTCCCAAAGACACGGACCGTATACTACCAAAATGGCAAGCACAAATGTGCATATGATAATCCCTGTGTTACATTACCATATACTGTTTATCTCCTATCACAAAGACATTCAAAGTAAACCTAATGGTAATCAAATACTATATTGATTCAATTAGAAGTTAAGATGAAAATCAATGGCGTTTTACCCATATAGGGAAGCCGGAGGTCCATCAGCAGGCCCCAACGCACGTTTCGCGTTACTCACTCAATCAGCGATGCTTCAGCAGAAATGTTGATCTATCGTGAAGTGAGTCGTGACAATGATGAGGGGCATCAGCTGGCCCCGCACTGTCATGACAACCCATTAGCGCCTTGTAATCGCATCACCGGGCCATCAATGGTGGCGGAAGGTAAGGGGGGGGTGGTTGAGCAACGCGATCTGTTGTGAATACGTTTTCCAGTTTGGGGCTCCCTCTTGTGGTCAGTGCTGCAGCGCAGTTGGTGTGTGGAATGAAAGCCACACACCTGTGGAGGACTGGCAATCAGGGTCAGATTGGGATATTAAACTGAGTAGTTTTCTCTGGTTCCTTGCCGGTGGGGGTCAATGTCTCCTGTATGTTAAGGACATTCTGTAACCAGCCCTGCTCAGTAGCAGAACTCCTCTCAGATAAGTGGTCTTTGTACCTCTGCTGTTTGTTTTGCACTTTCTTGTTGTTTATACTGCTTTGATACTAATGCATGATTTCTATTTTGTCTGTGTGGAGTTCTTGGTGGAATAGGATAGTTTCCTGCTGGAAGTGTCTGTATACTTAGCTCCATGATTCTGCAAGGTATTGGGTTTGTCATGCTTGGTATTAATTCAGTCCCTCGTCTGTATTAGTGTTTTTGGATCCCAGTAACATCAGAGTGCTGATACAGTGGGGGAGAGGTTGGGTGACCTCAGGATTTTTCCATATCAGAAGTGCTGGTATATATTAGGGTTTTTACGGCTGCAGACAGTTGCTCTTTCCTATCCTTTCTTATTAAGATATTTTGAGGCTCACCTTTGCTGAATCTGTCTTTTTTGGCTTTGTATTATGTTTTTCTATATCACCGTAGCCTTTACATGTAGGGGGGCTATCTATCTTTGGGGACTGCTCCGAGGCATATTAGCTTTCTTATATTTCTGTGAGATTATTTAGATCTCCAGCTTTGTCGAGGCGTCCAGGTCATCGTAGGCACGCCCCACGGCTACTTCTAGTTGTGCGTCAGGATTAGGTCTGGTTTCCGCTAAGTTTCCAGCCACTCTGGTACCTTTTTGGGATTCAGAATTTTTTGATCCTCCTCGGTCCCTGAATCATAACAGTGATCCCCGTCGGAGCACATTAGATAGCGCTGACAGAGTTTGACACTGCGATCTTAGGGGGTTATCAGGAACAGCTGGATCTCTGATCAATTTGCGTCTGTTAACTGCACATGTCTGCTGATCAGATCAAGGGTCCGCTTGTGTGGAGGGGGCTCAGGGGACCATGATTTTCACTATACACTGCAATACTGTGGCATTGCAGTATATATCTTGTTGCCCCGAATTTTAGACCTTTTCAGAGATTAGCTGTACCGCAAAAATAAGGCCTAGTAGTGGTTTAATAATGAAGTGTCCATGTAGCTAAAAAAAAGTTAAAACAATCCTGCAGGACACTTCATTATAGAAAGCAGACAGTCCTAAAAGAGAAAAAAAAAAAAAGACACCCCGTAATCATACTCTCCAGATCCCGAATGGAATGCGAGGACCTGCAATGGAACACACACACACACACACACAATATTGCTCTAGTGATCAGAGGACCTGCTGTGGAATGCATCGATTCATTCCACTGCCGGAAGCAGTGCGGTATCACCGGATGTGTGTGACGTGTGAGAGTGCCGGCCAGCCAGAAGCAGGGGAGGATCACTGTGGAGATGACAAGGACCTGCAGGGAGTGTGCGCTGAGGACCTGGGACCGATGCAGATATCCAGTAAGAATGATTCTCCTGGGGGAGGAGGGTGGGGTTCTGCTTTTTTGATACGTAAACCTACCCCCGACCAGCGTTTACCCATTTTTTGGAGCAAAAAAATATTATAAGACAGATTTCATGATGCCTTGCACACAGTCAAGTCCAGTACCAAAAGGTAGCAAAACAAATCCAAAATATCTTTGAACTGCCACCATATTTGACTGTAGGTGCTGTGTTAATTTTTTTGTAGGGCTTATTCAGTTTCTGCTAAACAAAAAAAGCTTCATCTTGGTCTCATGTTCACAAGACGCTTTCCCGGAAGAATTTTGGATTACTCATATACATTTTGGCACACTGCAGTCTAGATTTTTTTTAGGTCTATGTGTCCGCAGTAGGGTCCTCCTGGGTCTGCTATCATAGCGTTTCATTTAATTCAAATGTGGACAGATAGTTTGCGCTGACACTGATGTACTGAGGTTCTAGGACAGTTTGAATTAAAAGGGAAATTGATTGGGGCAGCTTACTCACTATCTTGACTATCCTGCGTTGCAACCTTTAATACGTTTTTTCTGTCATCCATTTCCATGGAAATTAGATACAGTGCTATGAGTTGTCAACCTCTTGATTATGTTGTGCATCATGATCAAAGAAACAACAAGATCTCTGGAGATTGACTTGTAACCTTGAGATTGTTGATATTTTTCAACAATTTTGGTTCTTAAGTCCTCAGACAGTTCTCCTCTCTTTTTATTCCCCATGATTAGTGTCGCACAAACAGACATACGATGCAAAGATAGAGTCAACTTCTCTTTTTGTGATTTTTATAATGCCCCACACCCATTATTTGCCACAGGTGAGTTTGAAGGAACATCACATGCTTGAAAAAAAGTGGTTTACCCACAATTTTGGAAAGGAGCAAACCAAATGTTCAAATGCATATTTTATGAGTGTAGCTCATTGTAACATTAAGATCATTCAGCCATCTATGGACACCAAACAGGTTTCCATTGTAATATTGTATGCTAGATATGCTTCTATTATCGTATATCAAGCAAGAGGAAATATTAAAGAGGCTTGTACAATAAAATAATTACATATGGTGAAATGTTCTCTAAAAGGAATCTATTACCAGGCTTTTTCTACCCAATAGGAGAGTACCATAATATAGGGAAAAGACCACATTTCCAACTATGTAATACTTAGTTTACTGAATGCAGTAGTTGTGACACAATCCAAGTTCTTAGGCGGGCTTTACTTGTTGCGACATCGCTAGCAATTGCTAGCGATGTCGAGCGCGATAGCACCCGCCCCCGTTGTACATGCGATGTCTGGTGCTTGCTGCCGTAGCGATAATGTTCGCTACGGCAGCAAGCACCAGATATCGCATGTACAACTGGGCGGGTGCTATCGCGCTCGACATCGCTAGCAATTGCTAGCGATGTCGCAACATGTAAAGCCCGCCTAAGAACTTGGATTGTGTCACAACTACTGCATCAGCATCACGCGCACATACCTGGTCGGCGACGTTACTAAGCGGCCAGCCAATAGAAGCGGAGGGGGCGGAGATGAGCGGGACATAACATCCCGCCCACCTCCTTCCTTCCGCATTGGCGGTGGACGCAGATAAGGAGATGTTTGTCGTTCCTGCGGTTTCACACACAGCGATGTGTGCTGCCGCAGGAAGGACAAACAACATCATATCTGCAGCAGACATTATGGAAATGAACGACATGACACAGATCAGCTATTTTTTTTTTACGCTTTTGCGCTCGTTCATCGTCACACCTAGGATTTACACATTGCGATGTCACTACCGGCGCCGGATGTGCGTCACTAACGACGTGACCCCGACGATATATCGGTAGCGATGTCGCAACGTGTAAAGCCTGCCTTAAATGTACTATGTAGCAGAGCTCTGAAAGCTAACCAGTCCACACTAATTAGCAGCTATGTACTTTGTATATTGACAATAAGCTAAACATGAGCACCTACTTGGAAATTATCTCCTGCTGATAAAACACTCATTGTATTAAAAACAACAGCAAACAGTCCAGTAAGTGACATCTTTGGAATCAGGGTCTCATCAACTACCTCATGCTGCCCTCAGATTACATAGTAAAAACCTACTAAAAAACATTTCCTTTAAAGTGGTTACATGGCACTACTCCCCTTAAATTGTGGCTAAAAAAAAGTTGCTGGGGGTGCGACAGCTTGGAACCTCAGCAAACCCGGGCCTTTGCAGCCTCAAAAATATTTATATTTATTATTTTATACTTCATTTATAGTCTATGGGACTGCTGGAAAAAGCTCAGAGCTGTACGTATCAGCCCCACAGACCATGAATGGAGCAGAGGCCACATGTGCACACTTCCACTCCATTTAGAGCAGTGCTGTAGAGTACCAATTTTGGGGCTTGTGATCACTGGGAGTCTCAGCGGCCGGCTACCAAGTGATCAGCAAGCCATCTCTTATACTAACTATAGGGGATAACTTAATTTTTGGGGCGTTAACCCTTAAAGGGAACCAACCAGCAGGATTTTCATATATAAAGTAATGCCAGTGCTATACTGGCTCTAGGATGCTGAGTGTAAGCATACCTTTTGTTCTGAGATTGGATGTTTTATTTCAGAAATATGTGCAAGTAAATTTCCAGTAATGAACTGCTATTTGATTGACAGGTGCAACAGGATGGGATTATGTGGGTCAGGTTTTGCTATCTATTCCTGCCCAGTCTACCTGCCTGGCCGTCCTCCCCTGTCGCAGTCATAGACGTTAATTCCGTCGCAGGTTGACAGACAGGGGCGAGAATAGATAGCAAAACCTGACCCACATATTCCAGCTCCTGTTGCACCTGTGAATCAAATGCAGTACATTGCTTTAACTTTACTTGCACATATTTCTGAAAATAAAACATCCAATCTCAGAACGAAAAGGTATGGTTACATTCAGCATACTAGGGCATTTATAACAATGGCTTTACTTTATATATAAAAATCCTACTGGTTGATTCCCTTTAAGTGTGGTATGAACTCAAGAGTGAATTTGAGGCATTTGGGGTTTTATGGAAGTTATTGAAAAATTAACAGTTTATGAAATACTTACTTCAAATTCTTTTATGCTGTTTGATGAATAATATAATCCAATGCCAATTCCAATAAAGGTCAATCCTATAAGAAAGAAGAATGGCAGAATGATACTGGCAGAGAGAAGAGGCTGCCAGGCTGGAAGTCTCTGCTGCGTAAACGCGGTGTTGTCAGGTCTCTGAGATGGGAGGGGTTCATGATTATTTGCAAAGTTCCTGGATGGCGCCCTCATTCTTCTCCAGGTTTCTTTGAAGAAAACAAAAAAAAAAACACAAAACTGAAGGTAATATTTGGGGGTCAAATTACTATTACTTGATGTGTAGTGGCATATTTTGCTCACAGACTCTTTAAATATGTTCCTGGCCATATATGTGTGATATTTATGGCTCATAAGTACGATTGAATTGTAGGTTCATGTGTGAAATATAAACAAAAAAAAAATATCTATATTAAAATAAAATTAAAAAAAAGCGCAAAATACCACAGACACATGAACAGGACCATAGACAGAACATGTACCCATTACGATCCATGAAAAACATGGGCAAAACACAAATGACCATATTGACGTCTAAAGGTGGCCTTATTTGCCATAATTTGGCCTGTCACTGGCAGAAATAGTTAGGAGCAATCAAAATAAGCTGCTGATAACATGTATTTCATGCCTGTGGCCAGATTCATGATGACAGGGTGAGGGACACACGCCTTACTATGGAGAAGAACAATGATAATATGCAGTTAGTGATTATTTCTGTGACAAACAACAAAAGCAGCACAACAGCATTCCGGCATTTATGTTGGGAGTGTAGGAAATGCAAGTATTTTCTAAAAGAAGTGAGGCCATACTAGGGTACAGCCATAGAAGGGAGATCAACATGACTTGGTTTGGGGCGTGAAATGATGTGATTAAGGGAGTTGGGCACTGCAAGGGTTAACTAATTATGAGAAGGTAAGGTGGCATCATTAGGGGGTTGGGGTTCTTCTTCGAGGAGGTTTCAGCAAAGGGTTTATAAGGAGGATGTACATCTTGTAGGGTTAGACATATTGGTCACGACAAGGCTAGGAATCTCCCACCCACCCTCCATTTTTTCTGTTGTTTATGGTGGCAACTATATGTAGGATGTGCTTACATTTTTGGTCCTGGAGCAGATGGAATTGGGATTAGGAATGGAAAGGTGTTGCTATTGTCCACGTTTTTTCTCTCATAGCAGTGTGGCATGGGGGGGGGGGGTCAGATCAGGGAAGATCTTCAAAGTTGGTGGGTGTGGTTCTTTGTGGATCAGTGGGAGGGTGGAGCCCACAAGCAGAATGCAATCAAGTGGTGGCGAAGGGAACTCTCAAGCAAAGGGCTGAAAAAGGCGCACGGGAAATTAGACTAGGGTGACAGAGCCAGGTTGCTAACAGGTTCCTCTGAGCTGGTGGTTAAGCGGCTAGAGGTAAATTCAGCCTAAGGTCAGGTGTATATGCCACCCGTAACAGGTTATAAGGCTTTAAGGACCATCCTCCTTTTCCATTAAAGTACAAGTGTGATGCTTGCGGGGGACAGACCATGGCAGGGGGGCTGCTCGAGATGCTTGGATCTGGGGTCGTGGCTGTGGCTCTAGTGGCAACCGGACCCGAGCGTAAGCACCCGTCCGTCGCCTGCAAGTGAAAAGAGGGGGGAGTTATTTACAGGTGAGAGTTTGTCAGTGACGCCACCCGTGGGTTGCGGTGATTGTTGGTGACAGCGCCGCTGCCTTGGTATGGGGTGTCCGGGGCTGATGAAGCGGGGCAGTAGGATGGTATCCCCTCCACGGGTAGGGGAGGTGTTGTCCCGGGGCCCAGGTGTTGGTGAGGCAGAGTGATCGGGCACAGTCTGCAGGGCTGGACCAGATGATACCGGTGTACTCACTGTTTTTAAATAAATCTCACAGCGTCCAGAAAGGAAACCAACGGCCGGATACCGGTAGCCTCCGGAGGGGTGTGATAGGGTCCCGCACACCGATGAGCAGAACAGGGGCCCTTCCTCCTGCACTTTAGTTTGGTGTCTTGTGTGTTGACTAGTCTGCATGAAAACGGGGAAAGTCCACTCCTGGTGTCTTTACTGTGGGAGCTGTGGCCCGCGAGATCTGACCCTTGGGATTTTAGCAGGCACTTGCAGACGCCGTATCCCCCTCGTTGAGCTTCAGTCTTATATATCTGGGCTGCTAGTGGGACAAGACTTAGAATCTTGTCCCCTGCTGGCTAATTGGAAAGGTGCTTGAAGCTGTCCTCGCCCTAGGGTCAAGGTACCACGACTGTGCACGCCCTCCGGACCGGATTCCCGCTGTCAGCACTGGCAGCCTACAACCGCGCATCGGTCCACTTAAGGTCTCCCGCGACTGGATCTCCGTTGCCTGTGGCCCTGCTCTGCCGTCTGCCACCTAGTCAGCTCAGGGAGTCCGGGAGCTACAACCCACGACCAGCACTTCACTCCTCTCACTTCCACTGTCCAAGCTTATCTAACTGGTTCCCTCCCCTTGACACCTCAGAACCCCTAGGTGGGCGTCACCATCTACCTGGCCCCGCCCACTGGTGTATCCCTATTGTCCTTGGTGGGGGGGTGACTAGGCTTTTGTGGCTGGTGTTTGAACCTGTGTGGAGTTGTGTTGGAAGGTCAAAGGAAGCGATTCCTACATCTGGAAGATGGATGCAGTCTTCTGTGACACCCTGATTTTGTCAGGGCGTCACAAGTGCATCTCAATAAATTAGATTATCAAAAAGTCAATTTCTGTAATTCAATACAATAAGGGAAACACATTATATAGAGTCATTACAGACAGTGATGTATTTCAAGTGTTTATTTCTGTTAATGTTGATGATTATGGCTTACAGCCAATGAAAACCAAAAGTTCTCAGAAAATTAGATTATACAAGACCAACTGAAAAAAAAATTTTAAAAACTCAAAATATTGTCCCTACTGAAAAGTATATACAGTAAATGCACTCAATACTTTGTTAGGACTACATTTGCACAAATTACTGCATCAATGCGGCATGGCATGGAGGCGATCAGCCTGTGGCATTGCTGAGGTGTTATGGAAGCCCAGGTTGCTTTGATAGCTGCCTTCAGCTCATCTGCATTGTTGGGTCTGGTGTCTCATCTTCCTCTTTACAACATCCCATCGATTCTCTATGGGGTTTAGGTCAGGCGAGTTTGCTGGCCAAGCAAGCAGTGATACTGGGGTTATTAAATCAGGTATTGGTACTTTTGGCAGTGTGGACAGGTGCCAAGTTCTGCTGAAAAATGAAAATTTCCATCTACAAAAAGCTTGTCGGCAGAGGGAAGCAAGAAGTGCTCTAAAATTTCCGGGTAGACGGCTGCACTGACTTTGGTCTTGATGGCAGATGACATGGCTCCCCAAACAATCACTGATTGTGGAAACTTCCCACTAGACCTCAAGCAGCTTGGATTATGGCCTCTCCAATCTTCCTTCAGACTCTGGGACCTTGATTTCCAAATGAAATGCAAAATTTACTTTCTTCTGAAAAAAACACCTTGGACCACTGAGCAACAGTCCAGTTCTTTTTCTCCTTGGCCCAGGTAAGACACTTCAAGCGTTGTCTATTGGTCATGAGTGGCTTGACACAAAGAATGAGACAGTTGTAGCCCATGTCCTGATTACGTCCGTGTGTGGTGGCTCTTGAAGCACTGACTCCAGCAGCAGTCCACTCCTTGTGAATCTTCCCCAAATTTTTGAATGGCCTTTTCGTAACAATCCTATCAAGGCTGCAGATATGCAGTTAGTTTCTTCCACTCAACTCTCCATTAATATGCTTGGATACAACACTCTGAACAGCCAACTTCTTTAGCAATGATCTTTTGTGGCTAAGGGTGGCTTTACACGCTGCGACATCGCTAGCCGATTCTAGCGATGGCGAGCATGACAGCATCCGCCCCTATCGTTATGGCGATATGTGAAGATCGCTGCCGTAGCAAACATTATCGCTACGGCAGCGTCACACGGACTTACCTGCTCGGCGACATCGCTGTGACTGGCGAACCGCTTCCTTTCTAAGGTGGCGGATCGCTTGGCATCACATCGACGTCACTAAGCGGCCGCCCAATCAAAGCGGAGGGGCGGAGATGAGCGGGATGAACATCCCGCCCACCTTCTTCCTTCCTCATTGCTGGCGTGTGGCAGGTAAGGAAAGGTTCTTCGTTCCTGCGGCGTCACACGTAGCGGTGTGCTACCGCAGGGACGAAGATCAACTTCGCCCATGCGACAGCAGCGATAATTGAGAATGGACCCCCATGTCAACGAGGAGCGATTGGACGTTTTTGCAACAATCCAAAATCGCTCCTTGGAGTCACACACAACGAGTTCGCTACAGCGGCCGGATGTGCGTCACAAAATCCGTGACCCCAAAGAGATCGCTGTAGCGAAATCGTAGCGTGTAAAGCCCGCTTTACCCTCCTTGTGTGTCACACTCCTTCAGTGTGTCAATGACTGCCTTCTGGGCATCTGTCAAGTCAGCAGTATTCCCCGTGATTAGGAAGCCTTTGCAGGTGTTTTGTGGTAATTATTCTAATTTTCTGAGATAATTACTTTTGGGTTTTCATTGGCTGTAAGCCATAATCAACAGTAACAGAAATAAACACTTGAAATAGATCAAATCTGTAATGACACTATATATGAGTTTCCCTTTTGGTATTGAATTACTGAAATAAATTAACTTTTTGATGATATTCTAATTTATTGAGCTGCACTTCTAATTGTTATACTCATTGTTTGTTAATAAAAGGCTGCTGCAGCCAATTTACTCCATACAGGTGTCTTGTTTGTTACTTTTAGGAAGGGGGTCGGGGGGTTTGTAGTGGAATCGCACATGACTCCCCAAAACTCCTTGTCATGTCAGAGAGTGACAGCTTCTCTTTAAAAGGAATATGTCATGCATCTGATTTTATGACTAGTCTTTTTTTTTTACATATTTTTAATCATTTCAATGGGGTGGTTACATAAAAAAAACACCACCCTTCCTGTATGTTCTGTGTAAACAGTACTGCTTTATGGCAGCTATAATAAAGTGGAGTTAATTGGCAGAGCATGTCAGATTACTACAAGAAGTGCTGGAGTTCAACCCCAGAGAGAAGCACATAAGGCCCGATTCACCAAAGATGTTATACCAGATTTCTCTGTAAAAAGCTTTGAAAAGTCTATAATTACTATCAATCATTGCAGTGATGTACAATACAAAATAATATTGTGGTATCGCATTAGATTTTTCCAGCTATGGAAATGCTTTTATTCTCATAAATGACAAAATCACTCGTAGAATACGTTTGTCATAAAAGGATTTATATCTACTATTGCAAAACGCGAGACTGCACTGAAGTTTTCCAACATTGTCACCAAGATCCATAGCTGTGGTAGGATGGGTGCGTAGCAAATATATCAGCCAAATACCTATATATAATAAGATACTTTTATTGATTCAGATTAAAAACAGGACACCATGAAGTGTACCATATACAAAAAAAAAAAAAAAAATTACCAGCAAAAGTCAAGCTCCAAGCTCATATGTGTGGTGGTATTTGTGAAAGAGGTTTGCTCAAAACCCAAAATATCCCTACTTGAACCTACCTGACAAAGGAGGAGTCACCCTTCCGGTAGTGGTGCCCCCGTCGTCTATCCCTATGCTGCCCTGGGTGACTCAATTTAGGGTTTTGAACTATATTCATGCACTAAATGGAATGCAGATAAGTTACACTTAGAACACACCTATTAGCATTCACACTCAACGCGTTTCCCCCTTTAAAATCAGGGTTCTTCTGGAGTAACAACGGTGAACTTATCTTTAACAGCAAATACAACCCCTGGCAAAAATTATGGAATCACCTGGCTCTGAGGATGTTCATTCAGTTGTTTATTTTGTTGCCATGTCTGTGATCTGCTTTTTCAAATAAAAGTAAAGTCATTTCAAAATGGCAACTGTCTGGCTTTAAGAAACACAAAAAAAAAAAATAAAATTATGGAATCACTCAATTCTGAGGTAAAAATAATTGAATCACCCTGCAAATTTTCATTCCCAAAACATCTGCATCAAATAAGATCTGCATCTAAAAAGGAGTGATCACACCTTGGAGAGCTGTTGCACTAAGTGAACTGACATGAATCTTGGCTCCAACAGGAGAGATGTCAATTGAAACAAAGGAGAGGATCAAACTCTAAAAGAGGGTAGATCATCACACAATGTTGCAAAAGATGTTGGTTGTTTACAGTCAGCTGTGTCTAAAATCTGGACCAAATACAAACATGGGAAGGTTGATAAAAGGCATACATACTGGTAGACCAAGGAAGACATCAAAGCGTCAAGACAGGAAACTTAAAGCAATATATCTCCAAAACAGGAAATACACAACAAAACAAATGAGGAATGAATGGGAGGAAATTGGAGTCAATGTCTGTGACCAAATTGTAAGAAACCGCCTAAAAGGAAATGGAATTTACATACAGGAAAGCTAAACAATAAAAAGATGACTGCCTGAAGAGAACATGTAAATTTACACAGTCTGATGATATGGGGCTACATATCAGGTAAAGGCACTGGGGTGATGTCTGTCATTACATTTTTAATAAATGCCCAAGTTTACATTGAAATTTTGGACACTTTTCTTATTTCATCAATTGAAAGGATGTTTGGGGATGATGAAATAATTTATCAAGATGATAATGCATCCTGCCATAGAGCAAAAACTGTGCAAACATTCCTTGAAAGAAGACACATAAGGTCAATGACATGGCCTGCAAATAGTCCGGATCTCAATGCAATTGAAAATCTTTGGTGGAAGTTGAAGAAAATGGTCCATGACAAGCTGCAAACCTGATCTGGCAACAGCAATCAGAAAGTTGGAGCCAGATTGATGAGGAGTACTGTTTGTCACCTATTAAGTCCATGCCTAAGTGACTGCAAGCTGTTATAAAAGCCAGAGGTGGTGCAACAAAATACTAGTGATGGATTTGAGTGTTCTTTTTTGTTTGTTTTTCACAATTCCATAATTTTTTCCTCAGAATTGAGTGATTCCATAATTTTTCACCCTGTTTGGTCTTGAAAAGTAACAGTTACTGGCTAGCAGATTGTTTTCATGATTTTTTTAGTGTTCCTTAAAGCCAGAAAGTTGCCATTTGAAATGACTTTAGTTTGGTGCCATGTCTGTGATCTGCGCTTTTTTTTTTTTTTAAACAAAAGAAAACGACTGAATGAACATCCTCAGAGCCAGGTGATTCCATAATTTTTGCCAGGGGTTGTACTAGTCACCTATATATATTGGGAAAAAAAAAAAAAAAAAAAAAAAGATACTGCCCAGTTCAGCAACTTGAATACCCCTCTGGGTTCCATATTTGGATTGTTCATCTCGCCACAGATTAGTCACAAGTAGCCCGAATCCTCCAGTTTTGAGAAATTCTCTGAAATGCGGGGTGACCAATACTCGCTTCAGTTTATGCAGATAAATTTGTTATCTCTGGTTCCATATAAAGGTTATATAGCAGCGTAGGAAGGGGATCTCCTATACATGTGCATCTTCAAGCCCAGATGCAACTGTGCCACCCCCATGTTAGCAGCCGAGCTGCTCGGATCCGTAGTAGCTCGAGAGGTGTCCGGACCCGGGGGTCATGCGGCCACTCAAATGAAGGGGGTATTTACAGGGGATTGTGTTAGAGTTTGTGACGCCACCCGTGGTATGTGGTAATTTGGAGTAGCACTGCTGAAGTTGGGAGTACCCGGGGGTGATTGAATGGGGCAGCCAGGTGTTAGAACCCTCCACGGGTAGAGGGGATGCCCCAGGACTCCGTGATGGTGACTGGGGAGTGCTGTCGGGTGTGAAGGGGTCACTTGTATACTCAGTCCATTAAGCTGACCCCGACAACTGGATAAACCAAAGTTCTGGATACCGCTGCCGCTGAGGGGAGCTAGTTCGGGTCCCGTCCCCAATGGTGCTGCCGGGTGATCCGTGACCTGCCTCCTGGCACTAAGTTTACTTCTCTGTTGGTCTCAGTAGTATGGAACTTGCTGTGTCCCGCTCCCCACTATGGCTAAGTGTGGGAGCTTGCTCTCAGGGTTCACGCTTGGGATTTTCTAGACCGTTTGAGTGGAAAGTCCTATCCCCCTCGTTGCGCTAGTACCCCGATTTTGGAGTGGGTGGAGAGCGGATCTTGAAGGCTGAATTCTCGTCGGGTAAATTGTCAGGTTGCCTGAAGCTACTCCCCGACCTAGGGTCCACGTACCCAGTCGTGCCCTGGTCTCAGCCCGGTGATGGTGCAAGGTCGCCGGCTGTCGTCCTCGACAGTTCCGTGCCCCTTGCCACGATCCCCTGCGACCGGGGGTCCAGCTCCTCTAGGCCCAGACCATCGTCTGCTATCTAGATAGCTTTCTAGGAGCCCTGCTCCTGACCTCCTCTCTCCTTTGCTTCCAACACAACACACTCTACTCCTGACACTCCTGCCCTCCCCTAGCCAACCCCCTAAGTGGGCGACCCTATTCCACTTAGGCCATCCACTAGTGTGCTTGGTAGGTGTGGTGCAGAGTGTACCTACGATTTAATTAACTGATGTAGACACCATGTAGTTGGGGACCCATAACCAAGAAGAAGGTGGATATTACACGGGAGGGCAGATTGTGCAATACCCAGTGACGATCTGATAGTCCAGGGCGTCATATTCCGTCATTCCCCCTTGGTTAAACATAGTTCGTCCTCGAGCTACAGGACAGCAGAGGTTTTATTTACATTTATTTTTTTTTTAAACTGCAAAAGTAGAAAATGAACTTTTTTATTTACAAGATTCATCCCACATTAGGGAGGCTGGGTACTTAAACGTTACGCAACTCTTAAGTTCATCAATTCAACAGTGGAATGCTAACGATTAGGTTAGTAGTGGAGGTTCACCCTGCTCCATTGCAGCCTCTTCCTGCGACAGTCCAGTTCCAATGTCCCGGATCCCGTTAACCCGCCACCCTAACAACCTGACCCGCTGCATACCTATTGTGGGTCCATGACCAGGTTAAAGGTCCCAGGTGTTGTAAAAGACGACTCTGGTGGGCACAGGAGGTGCAACTATTTACAATACACAAGTCTGTGTTGGTCACGACCAGTCCCAGGACCATGGTCCATTGTTACTATAAAACATTGGTGCATAAATACAATGAAGTCCATGCACATGGTGTACACACTATAAAATCTTCTTTCCAATCAGGTAACTTTCTCTGTTGATTCAAACCTTGTTTATTAAAACTTATTTCCTAATATTTTCTCTATATGAAAAATAACAAAACTTTGTAAAATAAAAAGAAAAAACACAGATACCTAACAATTTACATTTACATATTACAGGTACCATTAACATCCTTCCCTATACCTCCGTGGGGACTGACCAAAGTTAACCCGGGTTGACCTTCTCAATTCCAGACCCTCATCCCCCTCTTGTGACATGGCAATATTGTCTACAGGTTCCTCGCCCTCAGTGTTAGGTGTAGCTGGTAGGACCCTACGTGTGCGTGACAAGGTTACAGGTGCTACTCTAGATGCTGAAGTGGGTGCAGTGTCAGTAAGCCTTTCCTGTTCTGGTTCTTCCACTGGCTGTGGGAATGTTAGCACAGGGACTATTACTGCTCCATTCTGCATAGGCCAATCCCTAATGCTGTCTTGGGGCCATTGCTTACAGCTATAGAACCTCATCCTCAGCTCCAGTGCGGGTCTCAAACGCAGCTCCCAGTCTCCTAAAGATAGCGGGTACCGAGACCCGATCCTCCTCAGTCCATGTCTCCACTTGCAATTCGGCAGAGTCGGTCAGCTGCCATAGTACCACAGATGCCCGCTGCCGCTCGGTCAGGGCATACGTATCGAGGACGTTCCATATCTTCCTCTTGAATCCCTGCAGCGCATCTAGTCGGCCATCATACTGCGGGAGCCAGGCGGCGTAAGGCACATAGGGCAATGTTATCGGCATAATGGGCGCAACCGCCACGGGTCCCGATGCCGCCGCTCCTGTGGCCGGAGGAGTATGTGCCGCACCGGCGTTACCCTGGTTGGGTGGAGGCGGTGCCGCCACACTTCCATCGTCTGCCGCAGACATTCTTGCGCTCCCCTCGGTTTTCACTCAGCACTCTCTCGCTGCTGTGGCCCTCTGGCAACTTCCAGTTCCGGGCTCACTCTCAGGATGAAGGGCGGGGCTTTGGCTTTTCCCGCTTTTGTGGAGAAGATGGCATTTTGGTGCCAAAAGATGGCGGAAGATCGCGGAAACTGTGGGAAACTGGGACTCCAACTTGCGGTTTCGATTTCTATGGTGCACGTCACCCAGTTAAATGGGTCCTGCTCGTATCCTGTTCATGACGCCAGGAATTTGAGGTATGCCGCCCCCGTGCCAGCAGCAGAGCTGCTCGGATCCGGGGTAGCTCGAGAGGTCTCCGGACCCGGGGGTCGTGCGGCCACTCAAATGAAGGGGTTATTTACAGGGGATTGTGTTAGAGTTTGTGACGCCACCCGTGGTATGTGGTAATTTGGAGTACCACCGCTGCAGTTGGGAGTACCCGGGGGTGATGGAATGGGGCAGCTAGGTGTGTTAGAACCCTCCAAGGGAATGGGGGGGGATGCCCCGGGACTCGATGATGGTGACTGGGAAGTGCCGTCAGGTGTGAAGGGGTCACTTGCGTACTCACTCAGTCAATTAAGCTGACACCGACAACTGGATAAACCAAAGTTCTGGATACCACTGCCGCTGAGGGGAGCTAGTTCGGGTCCCGTCCCCAATGGTGCTGCCTGGTGATCCGTGACCTGCCTCCTGGCACTAAGTTTACTTCTCTGTTGGTCCCGGTAGTATGGAACTTGTCGGGTCCCGCTCCCCACTATGGCTAAGTGTGGGAGCTTCCTCTCAGGGTTCACGCTTGGGATTTTCTAGACCGTTTGAGTGGAAAGTCCTATCCCCCTCGTTGCGCTAGTACTCCGATTTTGGAGTGGGTGGAGAGCGGATCTTGAAGGCTCCGTTCTCGTCGGGTAAATTGTCAGGTTGCCTGAAGCTACTCCCTGACCTAGAGTCCACGTACCCCGTCGTGCCCTGGTCCCAGCCCAGTGATGGTGCAAGGTTGCCGGCTGTCCTCCGACAGTTCCGTGCCCCTTGCCACGATCCCCTGTGACCAGGGGTCCAGCTCCTCCAGGCCCAGACCACAGTCTGCTACCTAGATAGCTTCCTAGGAGCCCTGCTCCTGACCTCCTCTCTCCGCTTCAAACACACTTCTCCCTCCTGACACTCCCCTAACAAACCCCCCAAGGGGGCAACCCTATTCCACTCAGGCCGTCTACTGGTGTGCTTGGTGGGTGTGGTGCAGAGTGTACCTAGGATTTAATTAGCTGATGTAGGCAACACCATGTAGTTGGGGACCCATAACCAAGAAGGAGGTGGATATTGCACGGGAGGGCAGATTGTACAATACCCTGTGACGACCTGATAGTCCAGGGCGTCACACTACTACCGGTAGGCACATCACCTGCATGCCGCGGTATGTAGGTAGGAAATTGGCTTTAAGTACAAGGTGCCAGTTTCTTGGGTTACTGTATGTATATGGAAGAACCCTCTCATTTGGGTTTAACCTCATAACGATGGCCGTACGACTTAAAGCGTCGGCAAAACAGGGTACTTATTCTGTTCCTCCGCTTTAAAGCGGCGGCCCGAAAAAACCCTGTAGCGCCCCCCAGCGACAGAAAATCTCGGGGGTTTCAGCTACCGGGGGTAGCTGAGACCCCCCAGATTATGAATCGGGGTGTTTTTTTTTGGACCCCGATAATGTGATCGCCGGTATACACCGTATACCGACGAACACATGAAAAAAAAATAAATGGCAAATAATACTGATTTCTTTTTCATCTGACATGATCAAACATGTCAGATGAGAAAGAAATATAAATTCCTAGTGCCCCCAAAGCCCCCGGTACCGGAGAGTCCCCCCACCACCCCTACCCCCCCTCCGGAGCAGTCAAAATGGCGCCGAAGCGCACAGAAAACTGCAGCCGCCGCCAGCTCTGCATTCATTTCCCTCCAATCTGAAATGATCAAACATTTAAGACCGGAGGGAAATGTCCTCCCCCTGACCCCTCCTCCGGTCCACCGGAGCCCCTCCTGTTCTCTAGAGCGCTCCCTTCCCTCCGGAGCATGCAAGATTGCGGCGCACAGCGCACGGCCGCATTCATCCTGCTCTGCCGCATGTGACACGTCACATGCGGCAGAAAAGTCGTCCCCAGGTCCCCCGGTCAGCCCCGTTACCTGGCTGCTGCTCCGTCCCCGCGATCACTCCGCCTCCTAGAAAGCTGGCGGCGCATGCGCAGACAGCCGCTGTCAGCTGGATCCTTGCAAGCAGGGACGCTGACCTCGCTGCTGCGCTGTGGACCGGGGAAGAGTGAGTGCAGTAATCTGCAGCCACACTTCTCACATGGAGAGCCTGCTGTTCTAGAAAATGGGGGGGTACGTTCTGTGAGCGTGCCCCTCATATTCTGGAATGAGGTTACTGCAGGTCACTCTGCCATAGGTTGGACCGGGGCAGTGTGAGTGCAGTATTCTCAGATTACTGCACCCACACTGCTCATGGAGAGCTTGCTCTTCCAGAAAATGGGGGATACGTTCCCTGAATTTGTCCAAACAAAGGTTTCAGACCACATGTGAGGTATCACCGCGCTCATAAAAAAGTGGTTAACAAACCTTGAGGTCAAATTTTTGGAATTACCTCTTGAAAAAGTGAGAAAATTGATGCTAAAGCAACATTTTTGAGAAAATTATTAAGATTTTCAATATGACAACGTAACGTTAACAAAATCTGTGAAGTACCTGTGGATCTAAAATGCTCACTATACTCCTAGATAGAAGCCTTGAGGGGTCTAGTTTCCAAAATGGCGTCACTTGTGAGGGGTTTCTTCTGTTTAGGTACCTTAGCGGACCTGTAAATGCAACATGGTGCCCGCAATCTATTTCAGCCAAATTTGCTTTCCAAAATTCAAATATTGCTCCTTCTGTTCCGAGCCCTCCCATTTGTCCAAACAGAGGTTTCTGACCACATGTGGGGTATCGGCGCGCTCATAAGAAAGTGGGGAACAAGTTTTGGGGTCCATTTTGTTGCGTTATTTCTTCTAAAAGTGAATAAATTTGGGTTAGAGCAACATTTTTAGGTAAAATTTAATTTTTGCTTTTTTTCATTCCAGATTGCTTTTGTTCATGTGAAGCACCTGAAGGGTTAATAAACTTCTTGAATGTGGTTTTGAGTACTTTGGGGGGTGCAGTTTTTAGAATGGTGTCACTTTTGGGTATTTTCTGTCATCTAGGCCTATTGAAGTCACTTCAAATGTGATGTGGTCCCTAAAAAAATGGTTTTGTAAATTTTGATGTAAAAATGAGAAATCGCTGATAAACTTTGAACTCTTCTAACTTCCTAACAAAAAAAAAAAAATTGTTTCCAAAATTCTGCTGATATAAAGTAGACATGTGGGAAATGTTATTTATTAACTATTTTGTGTCACAGAAATCTCTGGTTTAACGGTATAAAAATTCAAAAGTTGAAAATTGCTAAATTTTCAAAATTTTTGCCAAAATTCAAATTTTTTTCATACATAAACGCAAAAAATATTGTCCTAAATTTGGTACTAACATGAAGTCCAATATGTGACGAAAAAATCTCAGAATCACCAGGATCTATTGAAGCGTTCCAGAGTTATAACCTCATGAAGTGACACTGGTCAGAAGTTCAAAATTTGGTCTGGTCATTAAGGTGAAAATTAGCTCCGTCACTAAGGGGTTAAAGAAGCACGTACTATATATAGGCGATCCCCTTCCTATGCTGCCATATGACTGAACTCTTTGATATGGAAACAGAGATAATGAATTGGGCGAGGTCACTCGTCACTCCAAGCGTACAATAGACTGAAAAGTGATCTACAGAATTGACATCTTATGTGTGCTTTAGTGGCTTAGAAGGATCATGCTTTTAAAAGATAAAAAAAAAAAAAAAAAAAAAAACACCCCTAAAAGGATGCAAAAATGCCGAATTTCAATAATGAAAAACACACAAGGGCTGCAGGAATCAAAGGAAAAAGCAAATTGCTTGTATGGAAAGGCAGCATGGTGAAGTCACTTGATCATGGAATAAAGAAAACTGCATTGACTGTCCTGTTGTGAGAAGTGTCGTATGTTGAACTTATTGATATACTGCAAAAATGAACGCCCCGATTCATTAAAGCACTACTCAAGCGATTTGTTTTTTTTAGGTCACTGCTGAAGTGGAACTTTAAAAGGTAAGTCCCTTGCCCCCAGTCTTATGCTCACTCTCCACTGTCTTCATCTGTTATCGGTGTCACCCTGGTCGGCCTTTGTCACTATGTAACTTTCCAGTTGCTCCAGTGTTTCATGGAGCGCACAACTTAATGCAAGTCTATGAAAGCCTCGTTCTGGTTCACAGAGACATAATTTCTGACTTCTGGCCAATCAGTTTTGGTCCAAAGATAGTGCTGCAGGATCAGAGCGGTGTCGGTAAAATGTAGAGATGCCAGACAGTGAGTATAAGGCCGGGGTCACACTGGCGTATAGCATCGGATTCTCTTCCGGATACTATTTGCTAAGGACACTAGGTTCAATCTCTGCTGCGAGAGTGAGCCGAGATACATTTTACTGTGCTCCAATTGTCTCACATGCGAGAATCGGATCCGTCACGCACCTCCGGCATAGTTAGCGACGTAATAGCTATGAGCGAGTGTAAACGATCAAAAATACTCACCTGATCGTTGACACATCGTTCATTTTCAAAATCTCATTGGTCGTAGTGGACGCAGGTTGTTCGTCGTTCCTGAGGCAGCACACATCGCTATGTGTGACACCCCGGGAACGACGAACAACAGCGTTCCTGCGTCCTCCGGCAACAAGGTGGACGTGTCGCTAATGCGGCTGGTCTCCGCCCCTCTGCTTCTATTGGTCGGCCCCTGTGTGACGTCGCTGTGACGGTGCACAAACCTCCCCCTTAAAGCGGTTGTTTGCCGCCCACAGCGATGTCGCTAGGAAGGCAAGTATGTGTCACGGGTGTTAGCGATATTGTGCGCCACGGGCAGCGACTTGCCCGTGACGCACAAACGACGGGGGCGAGTGCTTTCATGAGCGACATCGCTAGCGTTGTCGCTGCATGTAAAGCCCCCTTTAGAGTAGGGGTGTAACGTGGCGCGGGGTGGTAGTTGTGGTAGTTGTTGGCGAGGTAATTGACTCGCCCACCCCAGGGCTATGGGACACCCGATGCTGGGCCGGACTAGTCCGGGGGACGTCAGTGGTGGCTGGGCCCGAATCCGTACCCTGGTGGGGTCAATTAATATGGCTTCAGTGGGGGTGATTAAAGTTTATATTTGTCGTAACGCCACCTGTGGTTTGCGGCTATTAAGCCGCCGCTGCTGTATGGGGCCTCCGAGACTGATGGAATGGCAGCTTGGATGGTCCTGCTTCCCACAGATGGAGCGGTGCCCCGGGGACACTCTTGGTGCTTGTGAGTGTATGCAGTGATGGAAGTCTATGCAGATGAAATAACAGAGGCAATGCAAGAGGGTGCAATTTCAAGGTGTTTACTCACAGTTCCTGGTAGGTGTACACTGGTGCCTCTGGGCTGTTGAGACCCACTATCAGGGACCTCCGCCGATCCTGGGTAGATCTGGGGGCAAAAGCCGGTACACCCCTCTATATGTTCCTTTCTTCAGCTGTCTCCTTAAGCCTAGCCCTTGTTGGCTGAACCTGGCTCGGCCTCCACTACAGCCGCCGGGCCAGGGGCTTGCCTGTTGGTCGTTTACCCCCTTTCTAGAGGTTCTGCAGTGGGCTGTGGCCCGGGGAGCTTGCAGCTTTCCCTGGGCCTCGGTTTTTACTTTTAGAGATGACTGTTCCTCCTCCAGTTTCTAGGGACCTTCCCCTGTGTGCAGCTTGATCCCTCCACCGAATCTTCTTATTGTGGAACAGGCCACGAGCCTGAAAGTTATCTGTGGCCCTGGAATCCCTTCTTTTCTCTACTTGGTGTCACCTGGACCCTCTGAGTCCCAGGGTCTTCACCAGGAAGCGTCACTTTCTTCTCTTGCTCCTGACTGACTAGAGCACTACTCTTCTCTCTCTTCTGCCTCCCGCAGAACTCCTTCCTTCTCCTTCACTTCCACTTAGTCTCTCTAACTTCAACTCCTTCTCACTACTCCTCCTCCTCTGCTCCTCCTGGCAGACTCCTTCTCTCCGACTGACTACTCTTGACCTTCCTTTCTACTCTACACTCGGCTGGCTCCTCCCACCTACCCAGTTGCTAAGCTACCACCCTATGGGAGCAGGGATGGGTCTTACGGCCCCTCCCAGCATGCAGCATGGGAGGGTTGCTGCCACTGTCCCTGGTCCCTGTGTGTACCTAACAATGGGTGTAGTGTGAATTTGCCTGTGGACCGGCGTTCACCCCTTTCCTTACCCAGGATGGGACATCACACCTCTGGCTGGGGTGCAATGTCTCTGTGGCGACGGAAGCCTCAGGGGCGCCACATAATTGTCTGCCGCACCCCGGCACGCTACATGAAAATGAGGGTCCTGGCTGGGTGTGTGGTGCACTACAGTAGTGATACACCTTTGCAGGCCGCATGTTGCCGATGGCTTTGGCAGGCCAGGACCAGATGGTACACAGTTCCAGAGAGGAAACCACAACTTCTTTATAAACACAAAGTCTTTACTGAACAGACGGCTGATGATAACTCTATACACACGAAAGTGGGCACATTGCTTCTTGGATGTTTCATATGTATTAAAGAGTAACTCCAGACATTCCTGCAGCGTGTTCATTTTCATATGTCCTTACACGTCCACATAAGCCTGAGCAATTCATGACCACCCAGCTCTACCTGACATCACAGTCCTCTCTGCGCTTTGCGTCATATTCCTCTACTGTAGAGATTGTGCCAATATAACCGGACCAGGCTAATCACCTCCTGACACTTCTGGATCTGCCACCCAGAACTATCTATTTGACTCACACACTGTTTCTTCTAGGCCTGTCCCTTCTTAAGCTATAAGCCATTAAGGGCCGTACTGCTGAGTGTCTCCCTTAGGGATCAGTCTCTCGGTCACTCACTTACTCAGTGGATTCAGACTCTACTCCAGTCACTCTGTATTGTAGAAGGCTCTTTTCTCTGCTCAGAATCTGACTTTCATGGCTCTTGATCTCCTCTCCTGTTACAGATCACCCATATCATGCGGCTCTGCGCTCCACAGACCTGACGTCTGTGTCACAGGCTGGGCCCTAACTGACGTTTCCACAGCAACCATTTCTCTCCCTCAGCAATAGCTCATCCCCTATTGGCTAATCCTAGATTACCAACTATCACCTGTCTGTCATTGGGCAGATTTAACGTTTCCCCTGCATACCTATAACACTAATAATACCTTATTAAGCATCCTACATTACATACTACATAACATTATATCTTATCACATATGTATATATTTAAAGAACACATTTGGTGTCTTCAGTGGTAGGAACTCGACCACCATCTAAGGCTGCTTTCACACATCCGGTTTTTGCAGTGTGGCGAAAAAAACGGATCCGTTGCATAAGTTTTTCCATGCGGCCCGTCTGGTTTTTGATGGATGCGGCTTGATACTGAGCATGCGCTGTGCAAAAAAAAAAAAAAAAAACGCATCCGGCGTCCATAGGCTTGAATTGTAAAACGCACCGGATCCGGTACGATGCGTTTTTTTCGCCGCACTAAAAACGTGCCAGGCAACGTTCCATCCGGCCACCGCATGGGCTAAATATACCGCATCCGGCAAAAACCGGGTGCAACGCAAGGCCAAGCGGCACAATACGGCGCTAATGCAAGTCTATGCGGGAAAAAAAACGCAACCGGCGGCAAAAAAAAAAAAAAAGTTGCGGTTTTTCTGCAGAGCGCCATATTGTGTCGCTAAGCAAAAACCGGATGTGTGAAAGCAGCCTTACAGGGGCAGGGACCTTAAGTTAAAAAGCACCATTCAGCTCTGAAAAAAACCACTAAATAAAACGCTTTAAGACCGATTGTTTGCATCCCAGCTATGATCCCTTCCCAACATGGCAAATTTTTTTGTTTTCATTTTTTCCTCCCCTTCTTCCAAGAGCCATGATTTTTTTTTTTTTTTTTTAAAACTTCTCTGTCATATATGTATTAGGGGGTATATTTTTATATGATGAGTTGTACTTTTGAATAACATCATAAATTTTACCACATACTGTACTGGAAAATGGGGAATAAAATAAAATTCTGGCAAAAAAAAAAAAAACCAAAAAACTTTTTTTTAGGAATTGTTTTTACGGCACACATTGTGTGGTAAAAATGACCTGGTAATTTGGCTCTCCCTTTCAGTACGATTATGGCGATATGACATTTATCCTGTTCTTTTAATTATCTCAGTGGTAAAAATAAACAAATAAAAAAATAAATAAAATCAGAAATTTTGTGTTACCATTTTCTGAGACCGCTAACATTTTTGTTTTTTGGATGCTGGAGCTATGGGAGAGTCTTTTTTAAAATTTTGTTTATTTTCCAGGGTGGAAAAACTTTATTGATACTATTTTGGGATAGATACGACATTTTGATGTCTTCATACATTTTTGTGGCATTGAAGCGACCAAAACCCCCAGAATTTTAGCATTTTTTTTATTTACAAATAAGGTTAATTAACTTTATATTTGTTAGATGAGACTTTTATTAATGTGGCAATATCAAATACATGTTTTGTATAGCTTTATTTTTAAAAGGGGAGTGATTCTAACTTTTTAAGTATTTACTATATTTGTTTGTTCCCTTTAGGAGACTTGAATAGTATTATTGCAAATAGCAAAAAAAAGGATCTCCCCTGAAGTCACAGGTTGGGTTTCAACAGAGCTTTGTGATGATGGGGTGGATGGGCATATATAATGACTTGTCCCTATAGCGGCACATTGACAATGGCATTTAACAAGTTAGCAGTCACAGGCGGACCTCAATTCTACCCACGGCTATTGGAGGCAGATCTTGGCTGTTGTCACAGCCATTTTCTGCTGAGTATGGGGGGGGGGGGGGGAAGGGTGACCCTATTAGCCTGCTCCACACATGAGCACCCGATTTGAGCTTTACATGTACGGTGGATATTGGGAAGGGATTAATAAAAAGAGGACTCAAGAGAAAAGTGGCAAATTTATTAAGAAGCATTTATCTCATTAAATTTTGTGCGTCATTAATCTGCTTCGTGCCAATGTGCCCATGATCAGGACTCACTGCGTCCTGGACACAGCGGGTCCTGACCTGTGGGTCCGCATGTCTCCTTCGCAGGAGAACGCAGCTGCTCGTACCCACGATCAGGGTTCACTGCGCTGCGGTCTCTCGCTTGTCTGCTTACTACGGAGGACGCATGTGTGACGCCCTGGCCTGTCAGGTCGCCACAGGGTATTGTGCAATCTGCCCTCCTGTACAATATCCACCTCTTCCTTGGTTACGGATCCTTGACCATTGGTGTTGCCAAGAACAGCTAATTAAAATCCTAGGAACACTCTGCACCACACCCACCAGTGGACAGCCTGAGTGGAATAGGGTCGCCCACGTGGGCAGGGGGTTGGTTAAGGGAGGGTCAGGAGACGGTAGTTGGAGAGTGACTCTCGAGAGGAGAGGTCACAGAGCAGAGACACACACACACAAAGCAGGAGCTGGGCTCCTTGAGACTACTAGGTGGCAGACGTTGGTCTGGGCCTGATAGGAGCTGGACCCAGGTCGCAGGGGGATCATGACAAAGGGCACGGACTGTCGAAGAGGAGCGGGTGTAGAACGGATCTTGAAGACTTCGTCCTCGTCGGGTAAACTGTCAAGACGCCTGAAGCTTCTTACTGACCTAGGGTCCACGTACCCCGTCGTACCCTGGCCCCTGCCATCACCGGGCAGGGGCCAGGGTACGACGGGGTACGTGGACCCTAGGTCAGTAAGAAGCTTCAGGCGTCTTGACAGTTTACCCGACGAGGACGAAGTCTTCAAGATCCGTTCTACACCCGCTCCAAAAAAAAAAAAAAAAAAAAAAAAAAAAAAAAAAAAAAAAAAAAAAAAAATCGGGGGTACTAGCGCAACGAGGGGGATAGGACTTTCCACTCACACGGTCCAGAAAATCATAAGCGTGAACCCTGAGAGAAAGCTCACCCAGTTAGCCATACTGGTGAGCGGGACCCGACTAGTTTCCTACTAGAAGACAAGGTGCCAAGGAAAAAGGTCACAGGTTAACAGGCAACACCAACGGGCATGAGATCCAGGCGTGCTCCCTCCGAGTGGCAGCGGTGTCCAGAACTTTGGTTTACCACAGTTGTCAGTGTTAGTGGACTGAGTGAGTACACAAACGACCTCCCCCCCCCCCCCGACCGTCCCAACGGCACCTCCCTGTCACCCTCATCGAGTCCTGGGGCATTCCCCCTACCCGTGGAGGGGTTAAACATCTGGCTGCCCACACCACCGCCACCGGACACTCGCAACTGCAGCCGTGGTGCTTCCCTTTACCACACGCCACGGGTGGCATCACGAACTTCAAACACACTACCCCGTGTAAATATCCCCCTTTTTATTCTGAGCGGCCGCGCGACCCCAACCCCCGGGTCCGGAAATCCCTCGAGCTACCGCGGATCCGAGCAGCCAGGCTGCTGACGCGAGGGCGGCACACATGCGAATCCACAGCAAACAATTTACATGCTGTGGCTCAGAAAGCAGCACCACAGGTCAATGTTTGGTGCGGAAAAAACAAGCACAGTGGGCACGGGATGCTTGTACTGTACAATGCAGCGTTTTGGACACAGCTGAAGAATACAACATCCAAAACGCTGCAAACACTGATTGTGGGCACGCAGCCTTATGTGTGCTGTTTCTGTTGCAATTTGAGTTGTGCAAACGTTTGGCAACATGTCAGGCAGTTTTACTCCAGAATTCTAGTAAAAACTGCTTGATACATCAGGATTGATATCTGCAGCAGCTATGGCCAGAGCTATAATAAATTTGTCATGTGGTTGTTGGTAATGTGTGAAGCCCCACAGGTGTTGTATCGGTGCATACCTTCAGGGACTCCACGTAGCTGGTGCTGGTCACAGGTAGGGAATCTTCAGTTTTGATCGTGACGCCACTCTCAGTATTGCGGTCAGTGGGGACCGCCACTGCAGGTTAGGGGACGCCTGGGGCTGATGGTGGGTGCAGTCGGATATAGTAGCCTCCTGAGAGTGAGGCAAGCCCCAGGGCCCGGTGTGAGTTTGTAGTACCACAAGTCGCAGAATGACTCAAACACAGTCCAAGAAGTCTTTTAACGTGTTTACTCACTGTTTGGAGGTCACGGTGAGATGCCCGGGCGACACTGTGATAACCAGGTGGAACCAGGAATTCCAGGAGGCCGTTCTGAGGGTAGCTGTCCACTCGCCTTCCTTGCACTCTTTCTGTTTTAGGAGGATCCTTTGCTTGAAGCGTGGTAGGACCCCTCCAGGGAAGCTGTTACCACCCTGCTCCCCTCTCTCTGGCTCGTCTGCCGGCAGCGTGGCCTTGGTGGGATGGCTTCTGGCCCTGTCCCCTTATGGGCCTGGTGTGCTGCTTGGCTCAAGCTCTGTGTAGTCGTGGTGAGGGCATGAAGTACCCCCCCAACCTGTAGGTTAAGCAGCTCTGGATGGTCTGCTGCCTGTACTGGGGACCTAGTTCCCCTTGTGTGCTCGGATACCGGGATCTCCGTACTCAGCCACCCCTCTTTCTCTGGATGCTCTTCAGGCCGACCCACAGTACTCCGTTCTCCTCCGCTTTCAGCTACAGCACTCCTCAGGACCTGTCTGCACGGGAGCTTCTCTGCTCCCCCTCCATACACTTCAACTTCTTCCTCTCGACTCCCTCACTTCCTCTCTCTCTCTGCCCTGCTTCCTAGCAACCAGCCCCTGAACACACCCCTAGCTGGGAATTGAAAGTTAACCCCTTCTGGCTACCCAAGGGTCCCCTCTGGTGATGTGGGAGGCCTGATCACTATATGTTTGTGTGTGCACCTCATCCTGACCTTTGGAGATTACCTGGAAGCATTGCTCCCGCATGGGTGCAATACTCTGTGGTGCCTGACCAGGTCAGGGGCGCCACAAATGTACTTTTTGAAAAGCCCTGCCAAGTTTTTAGAACAGCAATAGGCTAGGTTCGCACACTGCGTCTTTTTGACGCTGCGTTTTTGTGTGTTTTTGGCCGCTAAAAACGCACAAAAACGCACCTGCGTCGAAAAAACGCATCAAAAAACGCATGCGTTTTTGCCGCGATTTGGTGCGTTTTTGATCTCTGCGTTTTGCTGCGTTTTTCCAATGCATTGCATGGGGGGAAAACGCAGAAAAACGCAGGAAAGAACTGACATGTCCATTTTTTTTTTTTTAACTCAAAAATGCAAGTAAAAAAAAACAGATGTGTGCGGACAGCAAAAATGAAAACTCAGACTTTGCTGGGGAAGCAAAGTCCTGCAGTTTTGAGGCCAAAAACGCACCCGAAAAACGCGCAAAAACGCCGCGAAAAACGCACTGTGCGCACATAGCCATAGAGTATCCTCAAAAGGTCAAAGAGTCACAACATTTAATAATTTGGAGCAAGGAGCATTTGCATATCCTTTGGATGCCATAAAACAAATACAGATTATAAAGTCTTGCAAAAGGCACACAAATATTTCAGCATACACTTCAATCACACAGCTATGTATGGACATATACATCGTACCTACTTGAAGCCCATTGTAGAAAACAAAAAGGATAAAATAGCATTTTTTAATTTTTGTTGTTTTTTTTTTAAAAAGATCTCTTTGAGTTCAATAGCTTAAAATGACTTTACATTCATTTGAGTCCTAGAAGTATATGGTGACATTTTGCCCAAATGAATGTATACCAAAATAGGCTATGGACACATTTAGCATATACAGAACATACACCCCAAGTGTAAAATGAGTGAATATAGATAGTGTAGTGCCCCAGAGACCATCAGGGCACTACAAGGAACTGCCTCCTCTTGGGGATGTGTGGCGCCCCTGACCTGGTCAGGCACCACCAAGTACTGCACCCATGCTGGGTGAGTGCAAACAGGTAATCCAAAAGGCTGGAATAGGGTGTGTACGCACAGACACATCGTGACCAGGTCTCACACACCTTTGAGGGGACCGCTGGGCAGATCCAGGAGGGGGCGAGGCCTCCATATCTCAGCTAGTGGTGAGGTAGGGAGGCTGGAAGCTAGGTTGCGGTGGCAGTCAGATAGAGGAGCTGGAGGAGGCCAGTCTGAAGTGGAGACGCAAGAGAGCGGACATGCTAGTCAGACCCTGCACGTGTAGTGGCTGTTGGCGGGGGAGAACGGTCACAGAAGTTGGACAGAAAGACGCTAAGGAAGTCAGCTGGTCGTGTACGGAGACTTCTGGAGGGCTAGGCACGCACGGGGAACAGGTCCCTAGAGCCAGACATCCATTTAGTGGTCTGCTAAACCTGCCGGTGGGGTGGACAACAAGTCCCACACCAACCAAAACAGAGTCCGAGCATCAGCAGCAACGAGGGGGCCCATAGTGATTATTGAGCCTGAAGCTATCCACCTTGGTCCACGCTGCCAGCAAACGGGCCAGAAATGGGAGAAAAGGCAGCTGCGACTTCCCTGGATGAATCCCACGGTAGTTTAAGTCAGGTTGTCTGAAACAAGAAGTGCTAGGAAGGTGAGCCAGCAGTGACCCCTACACCAGCCTGCAGGATACCTGGTTCTCTCTTGGTGTTTCTCAGCATCGCCCGGGTACCACTTGAAGCACGTGAAAGTGAGTAAAAACCAGTTGCAAGACACTTTGGACTGAGACTGAGTTCTTCTGTGACCTGTTGTTCTACACACATACACCCGAGCCCCTGCGGCCAGCCTCACTCTCGGGAGGCCATACCACCAGACTGCAGACACCATCAGCCCCAGACACTCGTTAAACTGCAGTGGCGGTCATTACCCTGATCGTAAACCGAGAGTGGCGTCACGACTCAGAAGTAAATAACCGAGCATACCTGTTGCCAGCAGTAATCAAGTGGAGTCCCTGTGGCGTGCCAGAAGGTGGAGTGACGTCTCTGAGGAGACCTCTACAGGTGGGCGACACAGATGCAGGACCTATCCCCTGGGACCTGGAGTAACAGTGCCGTTGACCACCAAAACATGAATCAAATCCTAGGGAACTCTCCACACCGGGCATAAAGGGGTTAACAGAAGGGTTTAGCCAGCTTTAGAGTCTGACGGCGCACGTTGAAGTGTGCGGACGTGCCTGCACTGGGTCCATGTAATCGTAACCCCGGGGGCACAGGAGAGAGGTCACCAGAATGGGTACCAGAGATACTGATGGGACCGAAGCACAAACGGTGCACAGGGTCCTAGGTCAAATGTCAAGTTTTAAAAGGTTTGATAAATACCTGCACGATGTAAAAACCTTCACGGACTTCACCAAATCAAATAATCCGGGGGCATCAGCAGCAAACTAGGATCAGGGTTCGGACACTTACCTCCCCGCAGGGTCCGTGCTGCCCGCCGTACGGAGAAGACTGTACCCTAAAAAGGACTTCAAGCTATGGGGACTCAACTACAAGAGAGTGCCGGGGACAGAGCAACCTGGGTCACTACATTGGCACTGATACTCCTGGGACCGGAACCAGCCTACCGAGGGTCCATGTGAGTAGCGACTGTAACGTTGCGTACAGTCACTGCAGAAATTTCTGCAGCGATCTGAAGAGCACACGTGCGCTTCAAATCGCTGCAGAAAATGTCCGTAGTGAAAAAAAAAAAAAGCCGATTCCATGCGCTCTGCCTGCAGCTCCTACCATAGACAGAGTAGGGGCTGCTGGCAAAGCGCATGGAAGAAGTGACATGTCACTTCTTAGAACGCGCGCTTCGGGCAGCAGCCGAAGCGCTGCGCTCTAATACGCCACGTGCGCACGGCCACTGCACAATCTCCATAGATTATGCAGGGGACGCAGGACGCATGCAGTTACGCTGCGCTGCAAAGCGCAGCGTAACTGCATGTAATTACGCAACGTGCGCACATAGCCTAAAAGTCAACCTGGTGTGGTCTCCATCATTCTGCACTCACGCAGCTCCCAGACACTGCCCTACCTGTGGAGGGCCCAACACCAAAGCTGCCCTAACCAAGAGCTCTGGGAGTACCCACGTTTAGCAACAGCTGTTTCAATCCTTAACCGCAACCCGCAGGTGGTGTGGCGCCCTGGACAAGCCAGGACATCACAGGTACTACACCAACACACCCCACACCCCCGGTCAGGCACACCTAAGTCAAACAAAATCCTTGTTGCCTCCCTCCAGGGGATGATGCTCACACCAGGGGGTGGGCCAGGCGGTTGGTCCCGCCCACCCAAGAGTGCACAGTCCTGGAGGCGGGAAAAGAAAAGCAGATAGTTTGCAGTGGAGGAGAGTGGTGGAAGTGAAGTGGCAGTGGAGGAGTCTGAAGTTGGTCCGGGTGTGTGGCCCGGACGGAACAGCAAGGTTGGCAGACGGTGGTGACCGTCTGCAGGAGAGGCCTATTGGAGCTAGCCGTAAGGACCGTGGACGGGCGGTGGCCCGGCGGTACCGGACTGGTACGCAAAGAGAAGCCAGCACCATCCGGCAGGGGCTTACGGACCCCGACAAGGCTAGGAGTCACCGTGCAATTTGTCAAATCCGTTAGCGAAGGGAACCTCCTGGGTTTCCCAGCAGCCAAGTCCCGACAGAAGGCAACAGTCCAACCGTTAGAGGAAAACACAGTCACCGCCAAGGCTAAAAGTTCCCAGGGCCAGAGCCTGCGGGCAAAAGGGGCTCCTTCGGCACATATCCAAGCTGGGGAGCGGGTTACCGATGGGAACCCATTGGAACCATACACACTACACAGGTGCAGGGAAAGGCAGTCACCATCAACCTGCCGGGAGGAGAAACACCGCAGCCGTCTGTGGGACCCGTCCATCCAGCCGTTTGTTTTACCGGAGACTTTGTGTACATCATTGGCTGAGTGAGTACCACCGTGCCGTGCGGCACAGCGCTGCCCCCACGACCCTGCACCTCGCCAGGCCCCGTAACCCACCTGCCATCCATCCCTACCCCATCACCGGGCCCCGGGACAACCAACCCCCTACCCACGGAGGGGAGAATTAACATCCAGGCTGCTCCCGGTCATCGCTCCCGGGATCCCCGTCCAGAGCAGCGGTAGTGTCACCAATCTCACCACAACCGTGGGTGGCGTCACGGACAATATCAAATCCCCACAATCAAATCCCCTTTTCACTCACGGGCGAGGAACGCCGTTCGAGTCCCCGGGATCCGGCCCACCGCTTGAGCCACCACCGAGCAGCAGCAGCAGCAGCCGGACCCGAGCAGTGGGAGAGCGCAGCGTCCCCTCCTCCGCCCGTGACAGTGGCGTCACATGACAATAACTATTCATCCCCTGTAAATTAACAAAAGGGGCCCAGAGCACGGGACCAGGCAACAGCCACCAGAAGTGACATTCCCACATGCAGAGTCTGCCCGGGACCGAGTACTCCATTCCCTGGGTGCTACAATAGCACCCCAACCTTTGGAAAAAAAAATACTGTTTAAGGCCCCTTTCACACGTCAGTGATTCTGGTACGTTTGTGCTTTTTTTTTTTTAAACGTACCAGAATCACTGACATACGCAGACACATTATAATGAATGGGTCTGCTCACACGTCAGTGATTTTTCACTGCACGTGTCTCCGTGCAGCGTACCCGCGTGTGCGTGATTGCTGCACGGAGATATGTCCATTTTTTTCTGGCATCACTGATGTTCCACGGACTACGCAGTAGTGTGGTCCGTGAAACACGTGCCAGAAAAAAACGTGCATTTAAAATAATAAACATTTTAACTCACCCGGCGTCCAGCGATGTCCTCTGCAGCCCGTTCTCCCTGCTCCTTCTGTGCCGGCTGATTACTGTCGCGTATATTCATTATGCGCGACACAGCCGACCCGGAAGCAGCTGCTGCAGGGGTCACCGCCGGCCGGATGCTGCGTCGCGGGAGCGATCAGCACCATGGACAGCGGGAGCAGGCGCAGGTGAGTGAATCTCTAAGTGCAATCACGGGCCACGGAGAACGGAGCCCGGATTGCACTTAGACAACCCACGTGTGCCGTGATTTTCGGCACACGCAGGGACATGTGCGTGTTTTACACGCCAGTGAAAAACGTCTGTGTTTTTCACTGACGTGTGAAACGGGCCTAAAGGGAATCTGTTACCAGGTTTTTGCCACATATTCTGAGAGCAGCAGGATGTCGAAACAGAGGCTCTGATTCCAGGGATGTGTCACTACTCAGCTGATAGCTGTAATTTTGTTAAAAAAAAACCCAACAAAACACTGTTTTATCAGCAAATTATCATTAGCGGACTTGTAAATATGCTGCCAGGTAGTCAAGCATACTTGTACACTCTGTATTAAGCTGGGTTTACACACTGCAACATCGCAAAGGACATCGCTGTAACGTCACCGGTTTTGTGACGCAATAGCGACCTCCCTAAGTCTCTGCTAAGTCGCTGGTGAGCTGTCAAACAGGCAAACCTGGCCAACAACTCAACAGCGATCCGGACCTGCAGAGCGACCTAGCTGGTTGTTGGGGACGTTGATAAGCAGCCTTTTGAAAGGGAAGTTGCTAACAAAGTCTCTGCAAAGTCTTCACACACTGAAACTTCATGCTGCACAGCGGGAAACAAAGGACCTAGGAATGGTCCTGAACGATTTGTAACGATTACAACTTCACAGCAGGGGCCGGGTCGCTGATAGGTTTCACACACTGCAACATCGCAAACAACATCGCTATTGCGTCACAAAACCGGTGACGTTACAGCAATGTCGTTTGAGATGTTGCAGTGTGTAAACCCAGCATTACTCCACCCTCACCACTGATTGACAGCTGTGTACACTCTATATGGGGAGAAGTCAGTCAATCATTCATTTGGTTAGGGTTATACCAAGCTCAGCATGCAGAGAATTAATAAATATGCAGTTGATAGCACTGGAAGTTTATCAAAATAACAGTAGCCCAGTAAGTAACGCATCGCTGGAATCAGGGTCTCTGTCTCTACATCATGAACCTCTCAGATGGGATAACAAAAACCTGGTGACAGATTTCCTTTAATATGTCTTCAAGTTCAGTGACAATTAGTGATGACTGAGCACTACCATGGTGCCCTGTATAAGTAACCAGCAGTTGGACGCTCAGATGGGCACAACTCGAGTACCCAAGTATAATGGAAGTCAATGAGGGACTTGAGTATTCATCTGAGAAATCTTCCGGAGAATTGCTCGAGCTCTCCATTGACTTCCATTATACTCTGGTACTCGAGTCTTACCCATCCAAGCATCCAACTGCTTGTCACGAATACAAAGCACCCGAGCATTGCAGTGCTTGCTCATCACTAGTCCTAATACATAATTTGGTTCAATATTGAAGTAATGTTCATTTTTTGGGTCTTACAGAGAAATGGATACTGAAATTTACATTTGTACATATAAAATTACCATTGCTGTGCAGGAATTTGTCTTCCAATAACAAATGATACCATTTTATGTAGATCGTATCGGATGTGCCAGTCATGGGAAATCTAACATGGACCACTTCTAAGTGCACAGACACGCCCACAGTGCACAGACTGCCTCATTTGCATAGTTTCTAAGGCAGGCTTCACATCAGCGGTATTCTGCCGCAATGCCGAATCCGGCACAAATGCATTTCACTGCAATGCATTTCCTATGGACTTGCGGCAAGTTCTGGTCGCATGCGTCATATACAACCGCATGTGACCGGAACTTGCCGCAAGTCCATAGGAAATGCATTGAAGTGAAACGCATTTGTGCCGGATCCGAAATTGCGGCAGAATACCGCTGATGTGAAGCCTGCCTTAAGCTAGCTCTTTCATGACTGGCTTGTCTACTATTTCCATACGTAAAAACATGCCCACAATTTCCCTTTAGGCTGTGTTCCCACATACAGTATTTGAGAAGGTTGCCAACTTGACTTTATTTTTCTCTGGATGACTTTTTACGGACACATTGGAAAACCATAACAAATCATGAGGATTATAAGTGATCCATGTCTACAGCCCATAAATGTCATATAAAGAAATCAGCTGCATTCACTGTCAACTGATAATTATAGACAAAATAATTTGTACAAGCGTCAACAAAATCACGCTATATTATATGTTATACATACACACACACATATATATATTTTTTTTATTTATATATTTCTGGGCAGTTGGTGATCCAGGTAGTTGGTTAATCTTTGATGTCGCAGAATTTCTGTACCTGTTAGTTAAATTAGGTTACTAGCATTTTATTTCTTTTTGGTATTCAAAGCTCCTTTGTGTTTGATAGAGCCTGCTATTTGGCTTTCAAATCTTCATGTGCGTTTTTCTACCTTTGTTTTTTCTCCATCTAATGCAAGTCTGTGGGGAAAATCTGCACCTAAAGCTCAGCGTACCCGGCAAGAGAAATGGCATGTTGCGGTTTTCCAATGCACACCGCAGATCGGTTTCCACCGAGTAAAAAAGAAGCACAATGGGCAGGAGATTTCTATAAATCCCATCCACTTTGCTGGAAATGTAAGACGCAGGGAAAATACACAGTGTCAAAAACTGACCATGGTCACACAGCATCAAGCAATTGGTGACTACAGCTTTAGACCCATAAAAATTAATACAATTGTCCATATTTTTTAATATTTCTGAAATTGGGAACCCAGTTTAGTCACTACGAAATCTCAGCAGTAAGGCTATGTTCACACGTTGCGTTTTTTACCGCGTTTCTGCAGCGTTTTTGGCAGCAGCGTTTTTGGGCAAAAAGGCATGCGTTTTTGTTTTCCAGCAAAGTCTATGGGAAAAGCAGAAATCCTGTCTGCACTTTGCTTTTTTTTCTGCAGCGTTTAATTTGCATATTTGTGGTCAAAAACCATGCTGAAAAAGAAGCAGCATGTCAGTTGTTTTTGCCATTTCTGCAGCGTTTCCTTAACATTGGAGTCAATGAGAAATGGCAAAACGCAACCAAAAGCACAATTCCTGCGTTTTACATGCTTTTTACCTGCGTTTTTGGCTCCAAAAACGCATGCTTTTCTGGCCAAAAAGTAATGGATTCTAATGTTCCTTTACACACACACAATAACCGAAAATTTAAATGTAAAAAAATAATAAATTTTAGCTATTTTTCTGTTAAAATGTGCATAACCACTATTATTACATTAAAATTGATAATTTACCATATAATTTTATTAAAAGTTAATTTTATACTTTTTTTCTCTTTTTTTATTCTTTTTGACTAATTCAACTTTATTTCTCAGTGTCTTGATCTCAAAAACGCATCTGCAGAAACGCAGGTGAAAACGCAGGTAAAAAGCGCTAAAAACGCACTAAAAACGCGGTAAAAACGCATGCGTTTTTAGCGCTAAAAAATGGTCAAAAGCCATTTGGTCAAAAACCAAGGGAAGGAAAACGTGCAGAATAAACTGCATGTACACCGACGCAACGTGCGGACATAGCCTAATTAGGAGCTGCTCCAGAGAAGCCGTATGAAGATTACAGGCTTGATAAAGTCTCACCTACATATTACAGCCCAGAGCTAAACTAATTTTAGGATTTAGATGTGCGCTAAACCTCTAGACCAAAGACCTAGCAAATACAGCTCATGTAACAGCTCATGTAACTAGATCTGAAAAAGCCGTCTTTATTGATGTAAAAATATTTTTACATCACCTCCTTCCTTCTTGTTTCATCTTTCAGTATTCAGTAAACACATGGAGACACATAGCTCACCGTGCATCCTGAAGAAGGCTAAATAGTGGGTTACAGATCACTAATTCAACAATAAGGGTGATCAGCCAATATAAAGTCACACCATTCCCATAATTTCACATGAGCCAGTATCAAAAATGGAAAGATTAACAGAAATAAAGTAGAAGTAATAAGACACACTTACCAGAGACACAAACACAGCAGCCGACGGCGCAAACTCTTGTCACGCCACTCCTCTGTAAAGATCCAGATAAACCTGTTATCCTACTACCAACATTGTCTTACCTTTGCTCATACTGACACTTTTTCGTCAGGCCCTAAGCATGCTCACCTGTCTCCACCCAGCATCACATTAAGTGGCCATGACTGTGATTATGACAAACGCCACACATCCTTGGAATACTGATGGAATGATGCATGTCAGTAGCTGCAATGTGACCAACAGAATACCAATCCACCATCGTGACGGATACAGCAGATTATTTATGGGTAGACTCCTACAAACTACTGCGGCACCCGTCCATTGTACTAAAGAGATTCATAAAAATCACCATATGGGTTTCCAGAAAAAAACCCACCACATTTCAGCTTAGTGTTTCCTACAAGAAGCGTATAAACATTACTATTCGAAAACCAGTAGAAAGAGCACCATGACAAAAATGCCAATTAGGCTATGTGCGCACGTTGCCGAATTTCATGCATTTATGCTGCGGATTGCATCGCAGTGTAAATGCATGCGACCTGCGTACCCTGCACAATCTATGAAGATTATGCATAACCCATGCGCACGTTGCGTTTGAGAGCGCAGCGATTTGGATGCCAAAATTTTGTTCCAAATCTCTGCGTTCTAAAAAGCAACAATTATTCCGTGCGCTTTGGATGCAGATCCCGCTCTGTCTATGGCTGGTTTCAGACGCCCGTGTTTAATCAGGTACCAGTCACACACATGGTTATGGTCACACGTGTGTCATATGTGTGTTACGCGTGTGTCACATGTGTGACATCTGTGTTTGCATATGTGTGACACGTACCGGGTAAAACACGTGTCTCTGTAATGAAAAGATGTTCTATATTTACCTGTATCCAGCGATGCTGTCTCCGGCTCTGCTGTGTCCCGCTCCTGATCCCCACTCATTATTTTCATTGATTCACTGCCTGAGGATCTGGAAGCCGGTACATCGCGGGGACAGGCTGGGTACAGCACAGCCGAGGACAGCATAGCTGGGGACAACACCGGGGACATCGCCGGTGGCAGGTGAGTATACAGCAGTTTATGCAGTGACATCCAGGGACTCATCAGGGTTCCCAATGAACTCTCATGAACCCCTGGAAGTCACCATCGTGACACTCGCTGTAGCGCAGTTGTCGCAGGGGTGTAATCAGGAGGTCATCAGAGTTCCATGGGAAATCGGATGACCTCCTGGGCGTCCCTGCACACACTGCTGGCAGGATACTCACCTGTCACTAGCGATGCCCCCAGCTATGCTGTCCTCGGTGGTGCTGTCTCCAGCGCTGTCACCGCGATGCCCCTGCTCCCAGCTGCTCACTGCGCTGAATAATCAATGAAAATAATGAGCGGGGGTCAGGAGCGGGAGGCAGCAGAGCCGGAGACAGCATCGCTGGAACAGGTAAATATAGAAAATCTTTTTATTTAAAAACCCGTGTTTTCTCCGATACATGTCACACTGATGTCACACGGATCACATCAGTGTGCGGTCCATGTGACACCCGTGCTGCTGGAGAAAAAACGGGCACGTCTCTGTGTAAAATAGCAGGGCCACATGGTCTGTGTGAAAACACGGTCATGTGAGAGTGCACAATAGGGTAACATGGGTACATGTGAAATCCGTGTTAAAAACGGATGTCACACGTACATAAAACACGGACGTCTGAAACCAGCCTATGGGAGAGGCTGCATCCAAAGCGCATGAAATCGGCTTTTTTTCTGCAGAAACACTGCATCCATTATGCATTGTTTCTGCAGCGATTTGAAGCGCACATGTGCTGTCAAATCCCTGCAGAAATTTCTGCAGGGACACGACACAACGTGCGCACATAGCCTAAGGGCTCAGTCAGATGTTGGTTTTATTACTGAGCGCTATCTCTGTTTTTCACTGATAGCACCCATCTCTTTAGCGCTAAATGGGCTCATTCACATATCTGTGATTTTCTGTGCAAATTCACAGAGACATATCTGATTTTTTTCCCCCATGTGTTGGATCAAAATCGGCTATGCAAGTCTATGGGTCCGTAAAAAGAACCGAACAGCATATGCCATTCAAGTGTGGTCCAATTTTTATGGACTGTTAGGCCATGTTCATACATTGAATATTTGGTGAGATTTTTACCTCAGAATTTGTAAGCCAAAACCAGGAGTGGAACAATCAGAGGAAAAGTAGAATAGAAACACGAGCACCACTTCTGTATTTCTTACCCACTCCTGGTTTTGGCTTAAAAATACTGAGGTAAAAAACTCACCAAATACTGAATGTGTGCACGTGACCTTAGTCCATATGTGCACCTGTGTAACACTACATGCACACAATGAGAATTTGGTGAGTTTTTACCTCAGTATTTTTAAGTGAAAACCAGGAGTGAAACAATTAGAGAACAATATAATAGAAACACGAGCACCACTTCTGTATTTATTCCCCACTCCTGGTTTTGGGTTACAAATGCTGAGGTAAAAAACCCACCAAATACTCAATGTGTGCACGTGACCTTATCCGTATGTGCACCTGTGTAACACCACATGCACACAATGAGAATTTGGTGAGTTTTTACCTCAGTGTTTTTAAGTGAAAACCAGGAGTGAAACAATCAGAGAAAAATATAATAGAACCACAGGCACCACTTCTGTATTTATTACCCACTCCTGGTTTTGGGTTACAAATGCTGAGGTAAAAAACTTACCAAATACTGAACTTGTGAATATGGCATTAGAAAGGAAAATAAATTGATCCCTTTTTTTTTTTTTCAGTGCACGAGCAAAACTGATAAAACCTGGATGAATCTCTGACCGAAATCATTAAAGAAAAACAAACCAAATTTTGTATACATGAAAAAACCTAACATGAATGAGGCCAGTTGACATGGCCCCTGAATTTATCGGACTAGTCGCACCCGCAGCTACGTGTGCCTGTCAATGTGCAGGAGTTACCTGTCCTTTACATACACTAGTCACGTGCAGAATTCAGACTAGACTAGAGCATGCTCTAATTTTTTTTTTTACATGCACCCGAGGTCTGTGTGAAAAATATTCTGTCGTATAGGCTAACATCAGTCAGAACAGCACTTGGACTTGAAATAGGTTTCTGTGAACGAGCACTAAGGGGTACATACTTATTATCTAAAGGCCCTGTCACACACAGAGAGAAATCTGCGGCAGATCTGTGGTTGCTGTGAAATCATGGACATATAGTTCCATTTGTACACAGCCACAAACCAGGCACTGATTGTCCACAATTTCACAGCAACCACAGATCTGCCGCAGATTTATCTCTGTGTGAGACAGGGCCTTTAGTGTTCGCCATGTAAAAAAAAATGGACCTCATATGGACAGCAATCATACCAATATTAGGGCTCACTCACACTTGCGCTATTTTGACGCAAACGGAATCCGTCACTAATGTAGTACAGTTCATTTATTTACAGTGGAAGCGCGTTACTATAGCGCGTGTGTGTGTCATGCAGTACCCGCTTGTGTCCACACGATGTCGCGCTTCCACTGTAAATAAATGAACTGTACTACATTAGTGACGGATTCCGTTTGCGTCAAAATAGCGCAAGTGTGAGTGAGCCCTTAGCCTATGGACTGCTTCTCACATGGTCCTCAGGTCCGCAACATGCTCTAGTCTGTTCTGATTAATGAACCATACATACTTGTGCATATAAATATAAGGCCACTACAGCAACCGTCTGCTAAATGTACGAGCATGTGGAGCCAGTCTCCTTCACAATTTGTGCAAGTGTGAACTTGCTCTAATACAAAACACATCATTAAATTGATACATTTACAAAGTCATTGGATAAAGATGTATTAAAGGGGTTGATAAGGATTACAAAAACATGACTACCTTCTGTCAGATACAGCACCACCTCTGACCGTAGGCTGTGTTTGGTATTACAGTTAAGTTGAAGTAGAGAGCTGCAGTTCCACAAACAACCCACGGTCAGGGGTGGCGCTGTTTAAAGCTAAAGCCAAATATGTTATTACAGTCTGTGACAAAAAAAAACCTCTTTCATGACTTCAGACACTTTTTGCATTGTTTAAAAGGCCATTCATTTTTTTTCACACATTTTTGACATGTGTTTTTCATGGTTAAATCATGCAGCCTTTATAAAAAAAAATAATATATATATTATTATTATATTATTATATATTGTATATATATATATATATATATACATACAAACAGTACAGACCAAAAGTTTGGACACACCTCATTCATAGAGTTTTCTTTATTTTCATGACTCTGAACATTGTAGATTCACATTGAAGGCATCAAAACTATGAATTAACACATATGGAATGAAATACTTAACAAAAAAGTGTGAGACAACTGAAAATATATCTTATATTCTAGGTTCTTCAAAGTAGCCACCTTTTGCTTTGACTACTGCTTTGCACACTCTTGGCATTCTCTTCATGCACTTCAAGAGGTAGTCACCAGAAATGGTCTTTCAACAGTCCTGAAGGAGTTCCCAGAGATGCTTAGCACTTGTTGGCCCTTTTGCCTTCACTCTGCGGTCCAGCTCACCCCAAACTATCTCGATTGGGTTCAGGTCTGGTGACTGTGGAGGCCAGGTCATCTGGCGTAGCACCCCATCACATCACTCTCCTTCTTAGTCAAATAGCCCTTACACAGCCTGGAGGTGGGTTTGGGGTCATTGTCCTGTTGAAAAATAAATGATGGTCCAACTAAACGCAAACCGGATGGAATAGCATGCCGCTGCAAGATGCTGTGGTAGCCATGCTGGTTCAGTATGCCTTCAATTTTGAATAAATCTCCAACAGTGTCACCAGCAAAGCACCCCCACACCATCACGCCTCCTCTTCCATGCTTCACGGTGGGAACCAGGCATATAGAGTCCATCCGTTCACCTTTTCTGCGTCGCACAACAACACGGTGGTTGGATCCAAAGATCTCAAATTTGGACTCATCAGACCAAAGCACAGATTTCCACTGGTCTAATGTCCATTCCTTGTGTTCTTTAGCCCAAACAAGTCTCTTCTGCTTGTTGCCTGTCTTTAGCAGTGGTTTCCTAGCAGCTATTTTACCATGAAGGCCTGCTGCACAAAGTCTCCTCTTAAAGGGGTTATCCGGCTTCTTTGACATTTTTTTTTTTATTTCCCTATTGGGCTACACTGGGGCAGGTAAGTAGATAGAGACCACTTACCTGCCCTGCTGTCAGCCCCTCTCCCCCGGCTCAGAGCGGTCATGTGACCGCTCCTGTCGCGATTTTGCTGCTTCCGGTCATTTCATGTCAACATGGGCAGGGCCATGTTGACATGCAAATGAGGAACAGCATGTCGCCTCCCTGCTGGGTGTCTACAGTGTGATGAGCCCCGCCCCCCTTCCCTGCACCCTCCCACACATTCCCCTGCACCTCCAGTAACCTCCCCCTGCACTGCTGTGGGGTCCGTGACCTGGGGGCGGGGCCTGGCGGCAGCTGCCGTGGTATCAGCGCCAGCACCGGGCCCCTGCTCAGGATCACACATTCAAATATACCGGCATCACAGATCACAGATGCCGGTACATTTGAAAGTGCTGATGAGAAGCAGCGCAGCGCTGCTTCTCATTACTGCCCCACTGTCTGTGCTCTCTTCAGCACAGCGGTGACGTCACTACTGTGCTGATATGTCCAGAGCACAGACAGCGCGCGAACGTGCAGGAGCGGAGGGGACCGAGGACAGGTGAGTATGTACTCCCTACATGTGTTCCCGATGGGGATGGGGATGGGGGGGTTGCAGAGCCATATGTGTGCGTGTGCAGAGCCATATGTGTGCATGTGCAGAGCCATATGTGTGCGTGTACGGTGCAGAGCCATGTGTGTGCGTGTGCAGAGCCATATGTGTGTGTGTGCAGTGCAGAGCCATATGTGTGCGTGTGAGGTACAGAGCCATATGTGTGCGTGTGCGGTGCAGAACCATATGTGTGCGTGTGCGGTGCAGAGCCATGTGTGTGTGCAGAGCCATATGTGTGTGTGTGCGGTGCAGAGCCATATGTGTGCGTGTGAGGTACAGAGCCATATGTGTGCGTGTGCGGTGCAGAACCATATGTGTGCGTGTGCGGTGCAGAGCCATATGTGTGCGTGTGTGGTACAGAGCCATATGTGTGCGTGTGCGGTGCAGAGCCATATGTGTGCGTGTGCGGTGCAGAGCCATATGTGTGCGTGTGCGGTACAGAGCCATATGTGTGCGTGTGCGGTGCAGAGCCATATGTGTGCGTGTGCAGAGCCATATGTGTGCGGTGCAGAGCCATATGTGTGCGTGTGCGGTACAGAGCCATATGTGTGCGTGTGCGGTGCAGAGCCATATGTGTGCGTGTGAGGTACAGAGCCATATGTGTGCGTGTGCGGTGCAGAGCCATATGTGTGCGTGTGCAGAGCCATATGTGTGCGTGTGAGGTACAGAGCCATATGTGTGCGTGTGCGGTGCAGAGCCATATGTGTGCGGTGCAGAACCATATGTCTGCGTGTGCGGTGCAGAGCCATATGTGTGCGTGTGCGGTACAGAGCCATATGTGTGCGTGTGCGGTGCAGAACCATATGTCTGCGTGTGCGGTGCAGAGCCATATGTGTGCATGTGCGGTACAGAGCCATATGTGTGCGGTGCAGAGCCATATGTGTGCGTGTGCGGTGCAGAGCCATATGTGTGCGGTACAGAGCCATATGTGTGCGGTGCAGAGCCATATGTGTGTGGGTGCGGTGCAGAGCCATATGTGTGCGTGTGCGGTGCAGAGCCATATGTGTGCGTGTGCAGAGCCATATGTGTGCGGTGCAGAGCCATATGTGTGCGTGTGTAGAGCCATATGTGTGCGTGTGCGGTACAGAGCCATATGTGTGCGTGTGCGGTGCAGAGCCATATGTGTGCGGTGCAGAACCATATGTCTGCGTGTGCGGTGCAGAGCCATATGTGTGCGTGTGCGGTACAGAGCCATATGTGTGCGGTGCAGAGCCATATGTGTGCGTGTGCGGTGCAGAGCCATATGTGTGCGTGTGCGGTACAGAGCCATATGTGTGCGGTGCAGAGCCATATGTGTGCGGGTGCGGTGCAGGGCAATATGTGTGCGTGTGCGGTGCAGAGTCATATGTGTGCGTGTGCGGTGCAGAGCCATATGTGTGCGTGTGCAGAGCCATATGTGTGCGTGTGCGGTACAGAGCCATATGTGTGCGTGTGCGGTGCAGAGCCATATGTATGCGGTGCAGAACCATATGTCTGCCTGTGCGATGCAGAGCCATATGTGTGCGTGTGCGGTACAGAGCCATGTGTGCGGTGCAGAGCCATATGTGTGCGTGTGCGGTACAGAGCCATATGTGTGCGGGTGCGGTGCAGAGCCATATGTGTGCGGTACAGAGCTATATGTGTGCGGTGCAGAGCCCGATGTGGGACTGTTATTTTCAATGCTGTAGTGATACCAGGTCAGGTGCTGAGGAAGAATACTGACAGGGAATGTGTGTGCAGGGGGCGGGCAGAGGGCGAGGCTGGACAGTGAGGCCAGGCGGTGACAGCTCTGACTGAGGTTCAGCACAGGAAGTGGTCATGTTTGCTGGATCTGAATGTAAACAAGAGCTGCAGAGAATATAGGAATAATTCAAGAGGAACAAAAGTTAGAAAACAAAAAATAACAATGTAGGTGTGATTTATATGACAATACAGCACAGATAAACTCAAAAATTTTTGTTAAGCTAATGTCGGACAACTCCTTTAACAGTTGTTCTAGAGATGTGTCTGCTGCTATAACTCTGTATTTCATTGACCTGGTCTCTAATCTGAGCTGCTGATAACCTGCGATTTCTGAGGCTGGTGACTCGGATAAACTTATCCTCCGCAGCTGAGGTGACTCTTGGTCTTCCTTTCCTGCGTGTTCCTCATGTGAGCCAGTTTCTTTGTAGCTGATGTTTTTTTCCACTGCATTTGTGGACACTTTCAAAGTTTTCCTAATTTTTCGGATTGACCTTCATTTCTTAAAGTAATGATGGCCACTCGTTTATGTTTACTTAGCTGCTTTTTTCTTGCCATAATACAAATTCTAACAGTCTATTCAGTAGGACTATCAGCTGTGTATCCACCAGACTTTTGCACAACACAACTGATGGTCCCAACCCCATTTATAAGGCAAGAGATCCCACTTATTAAACCTGACAGGGCACACCTGTGAAGTTAAAACCATTACCGTTGACTACCTCTTGAAGCGCATCAAGAGAATGCCAAGAGTGTGCAAAGCACTAATCAAAGCAAAAGGTGGCTACTCTGAAGAATTTAGAATATAAGACATATCTTCAGTTTCACAATTTTTTGTTAAGTATTTCATTCCACATGTGTTAATTCATAGTTTTGGTGCCTTCAATATAATATATATATATATATATATATATATATATATATATATATATATATATATATATATATATATCTATATACAGTGCCTACAAGTAGTTTTCAACCCCCTGCAGATTTAGCAGGTTTGATAAGATGCAAATAAGTTAGAGCCTGCAAACTTCAAACAAGAGCAGGATTTATTAACAGATGCATAAATCTTACAAACCAACAAGTTATGTTGCTCAGTTAAATTTTAATAAATTTTCAACATAAAAGTGTGAGTCAATTATTATTCAACCCCTAGGTTTAATATTTTGTGGAATAACCCTTGTTTGCAATTACAGCTAATAATCGTCTTTTATAAGACCTGATCAGGCCGGCACAGGTCTCTGGAGTTATCTTGGCCCACTCCTCCATGCAGATCTTCTCCAAGTTATCTAGGTTCTTTGGGTGTCTCATGTGGACTTTAATCTTGAGCTCCTTCCACAAGTTTTCAATTGGGTTAAGGTCAGGAGACTGACTAGGCCACTGCAACACCTTGATTTTTTTCCCTCTTGAACCAGGCCTTGGTTTTCATGGCTGTATGCTTTGGGTCGTTGTCTTGTTGGAAGATGAAATGAGAACCCATCTTAAGATCCTTGATGGAGGAGCAGAGGTTCTTGGCCAAAATCTCCAGGTAGGCCGTGCTATCCATCTTCCCATGGATGTGGACCAGATGGCCAGGCCCCTTGGCTGAGAAACAGCCCCACCGCATGATGCTGCCACCACCATGCTTGACTGTAGGGATGGTATTCTTGGGGTCGTATGCAGTGCCATCCAGTCTCCAAACGTCACGTGTGTGGTTGGCACCAAAGATCTCGATCTTGGTCTCATCAGACCAGAGAACCTTGAACCAGTCTGTCTCAGAGTCCTCCAAGTGATCATGAGCAAACTGTAGACGAGCCTTGACATGACGCTTTGAAAGTAAAGGTACGAGAATAAAGCAAGAAATCACCAGTTGGTGTTTCTGGGGGACAATACTCACATACAGTTGGATATTTAGCACCAGTGAGGATTAATTACTAAAACTTAGCTTTTATTTAAGCTCTTTAAAATTCAAAGATGAACAGACAATTATAAAATACACTTAGGATCACCCTGCAGGTAGCCAAGGTGCATGTTACCATGCTGTAATGAACAACCCTTGGAATAACACCAATAGGGGAATACAGTTATGTGTAATGCAAATATCAATTACTGTCATACGCAAAGCATTCTGAAGATGTTGGACAGAGGTTCCGTTATCTAAATGCCAAAAATTGGAGAACTATCTCCTCAAAGACAGTAAGATATAGACTATCTCCTAATACAGGGATCGCTTACACATAATAGAATATAAAACTTAGAAAGATCTCACCCATTTGGAGGATCTTCAGACGTTTGGTACGGCAGTTCGTCTTTTGGAGGGGTCACAAAGGGGCCTGTGGTCCAGGCTGGATATAGCTCGCCCTAAACCCCCTTGTCTCCCGTCCTTACAAGGACGGTCCACATCTGAACCTGTGTCCTTGCAAAAAGTAGTCCCACATGCCTCCCACCTCCCGACGCGTTTCGTCACTTTCTGTGACTCCTCAGGGGTCCAAGCATGAAAGATCATGTAGTGGGTCAAAGAGTGGTGTGTGACCTGCAGAGTCCAAACACCAAATGCTGCCAACGGTTGGCAGCATTTGGTGTTTGGACTCTGCAGGTCACACACCACTCTTTGACCCACTACATGATCTTTCATGCTTGGACCCCTGAGGAGTCACAGAAAGTGACGAAACGCGTCGGGAGGTGGGAGGCATGTGGGACTACTTTTTGCAAGGACACAGGTTCAGATGTGGACCGTCCTTGTAAGGACGGGAGACAAGGGGGTTTAGGGCGAGCTATATCCAGCCTGGACCACAGGCCCCTTTGTGACCCCTCCAAAAGACGAACTGCCGTACCAAACGTCTGAAGATCCTCCAAATGGGTGAGATCTTTCTAAGTTTTATATTCTATTATGTGTAAGCGATCCCTGTATTAGGAGATAGTCTATATCTTACTGTCTTTGAGGAGATAGTTCTCCAATTTTTGGCATTTAGATAACGGAACCTCTGTCCAACATCTTCAGAATGCTTTGCGTATGACAGTAATTGATATTTGCATTACACATAACTGTATTCCCCTATTGGTGTTATTCCAAGGGTTGTTCATTACAGCATGGTAACATGCACCTTGGCTACCTGCAGGGTGATCCTAAGTGTATTTTATAATTGTCTGTTCATCTTTGAATTTTAAAGAGCTTAAATAAAAGCTAAGTTTTAGTAATTAATCCTCACTGGTGCTAAATATCCGAAAGTAAAGGTACTTAACGGGCTCATCTGGAACGGAGACCATTGCGGTGGAGTACGTTACTTATGGTATTGACTGAAACCAATGTCCCCACTGCCATGAGATCTTCCCGGAGCTCCTTCCTTGTTATCCTTGGGTTAGCCTTGACTCTTCGGACAAGCCTGGCCTCGGCACGGGTGGAAACTTTCAAAGGCTGTCCAGGCCGTGGAAGGCTAACAGTAGTTCCATAAGCCTTCCACTTCCGGATGATGCTCCCAACAGTGGAGACAGGTAGGCCCAACTCCTTGGAAAGGGTTTTGTACCCCTTGCCAGCCTTGTGACCCTCCACGATCTTGTCTCTGATGGCCTTGGAATGCTCCTTTGTCTTTCCCATGTTGACCAAGTATGAGTGCTGTTCACAAGTTTGGGGAGGGTCTTAATTAGTCAGAAAAGGCTGGTGGAAAAAAAGATAATTAATCCAAACATGTGAAGCTCATTGTTCTTTGTGCCTGAAATACTTCTTAATACTTTAGGGGAACCAAACAGAATTTTGGTGGTTTGAGGGGTTGAATAATAAATGACCCTCTGAATAAACTTTTCACAATTTAAAAAAAGAAATAACATTCTTTTTTGCTGCAGTGCATTTCACACTTCCAGGCTGATCTACAGTCCAAATGTCACAATGCCAAGTTAATTCCGAATGTGTAAACCTGCTAAATCTGCAGGGGGTTGAATACTACTTGTAGGCACTGATTTTATATATATATATATATATATATATATATATATACTAGCTGTACTACCCAGCTTCGCCCGGGTTAATAACTGTTGTTAACAAAATAGAATGTATTAACATTCCCGGGATAGGATGTTTAAATAGAATGTATTAACGCCCGGGATAGTAACTGTCTCTCTGTTTCTCTCCCATTCTCTGTCTGTCTCCCCCTCTGTATATATCTCTCTGTCTCTCTCTCTTTGTCTGTCTGTCTCTTTCCCTGTCTGTCTCTGTCTCTTTCTCCGTCTGTCTCAATCTTTCCCTGTCTGTCTATCTATCTCTTTCCCTGTGTCTATCTATCTCTGTCACTTTCCCTGTCTGTCTCTTTCACTCTCTTTCCCTGTCTGTCTCTTTCCCTCTCTTTCCCTGTCTGTCTCTTTCCCTGTGTCTGTCTCTTTACCTGTCTTTGTCTGTCTCTTACCCTGTCTGTCTCTTTACCTTTCTTTCCCTGTCTGTCTGTTTCCCTGTGTCTGTCTCTATCTCTTTGTCTGTGTCTGTCTCTTTCCCTGTCAGTCTGTCTCTTTGTCTGTGTCTGTCTCTTTGTGTCTGTCTCTTACCCTGTTTATGTCTGTTTCTTAACCTGTCTGTGTCTGCCTCTTTCCCTGGCTGCATTGTGACACGCCAACATTCCATATAAGGGCGTGGCTGCGCATTCTTCTGAAGTTCTGGCTGCACTGTGGCTCCCAGCTCCATTCGCTTTAATGGAGGCAGTTTTTTTGGCAAATAACTGTAAAGCGCGGGGTTAAAATTTCCCCTCAAAACATAGCCTATGACGCTCTCGGGGTCCAGACGTGTGAGTGTGCAAAATTTTGTGGCTGTAGCTGCGACGGTGCAGATGCCAATCCCGGACATACACACACACATACATACATATACACACACACACACATTCAGCTTTATATATTAGATATATAGGGCATTTCATTTTCTCTAGCTAACATCTCATCTTTTTGTTTGGTTTATTTTTTTTCCTGAAGAAATTAAGAACAGCTGGAAAAAAAACACAATATGCAGTATTTTTCTAAAAAAAAAAAATTAAAAATGCTTGTTTAAAGGCAATAATAATATAGTTTCATTCTTAGACAACAGAGAGGCAAGAAGCTCATATTGTGTTAACCTCTTGACCACCGGGTGATTTTCCGTTTCTCTTTTTCATTTTTTTCCTCCCCTTCTTCTAAAAGCCATAACTTTTTTATTTTTCCATCAATATGGCTATGAAGAACACGTTTCAGACTACATGTCCTTATTCACTATTATGAATAAGGACATGTAGTCTGAAACGCGTTCCTCTTGATAATTTTTTCATTGGATTTTTTAATCCCCAGATGGACTAATGTATTTTAACATTGATTAAATATTTTTACTTTTAATACAACTGGGACGTGATTGCTGGACATCTTCTGCCATGTGGATATTCCTGCCCGTGAACCGCCTCATTCAGGAGGTCTCCATATGAATTGGGTGAGCTGGACTCTTTACATTCTATTTTCTTGATGTTATCCACAGTATCTATATTATTCTGTATATTCATTGTACAGTACCACTTCTGCTGTCCTATGTACTGGGTGTAATTCCCGGTATCTGTATTATTCTATATACAGTCATATGAAAAAGTTTGGGCACCCCTATTAATGTTAACCTTTTTTCTTTATAACAATTTGGGTTTTTGCAACAGCTATTTCAGTTTCATATATCTAATAACTGATGGACTGAGTAATATTTCTGGATTGAAATGAGGTTTATTGTACTAGCAGAAAATGTGCAAGACCGGTGCAAAAGTATGGGCACCTCAACATAAAAGTGACATTAATACTTTGTAGATCCTCCTTTTGCAAAAATAACAGCCTCTGGTCGCTTCCTGTAGCTTTTAATGAGTTCCTGGATCCTGGATGAAGATATATTTGACCATTCCTGTTTACAAAACAATTCCAGTTCAGTTAAGTTTGTTGGTCGCCGAGCATGGACAGCCCGCTTCAAATCATCCCACAGATTTTCAATGATATTCAGGTCTGGGGACTGGGATGGCCATTCCAGAACATTGTAATTGTTCCTCTGCATGAATGCCTGAGTAGATTTGGAGCGGTGTTTTGGATCATTGTCTTGCTGAAATATCCATCCCCTGCGGAACTTCAACTTCGTCAATTATTCTTGCACATTATTGTCAAGAATCTGCTGACAACTTTAACAAGATTCCCGGTGCCGGCATTGGCCACACAGCCCCAAAGCATGATGGAACCTCCATCAAATTTTACTGTGGGTAGCAAGTGCTTTTCTTGGAATGCCGTGTTTTTTTTGCCTCCATGCATCACGCCTTTTTGTATGATCAAACAACTCAATCTTTGTTTCATCAGTCCACAGGACCTTCTTCCAAAATGTAACTGGCTTGTCCAAATGTGCTTTTGCATACCTCAGGCGACTCTGTTTGTGGCGTGCTTGCAGAAACGGCTTCTTCATCACTCTCCCATACAGCATATTGCTTCCAATGCTCTTGCATCAGAAGCTATACGCTAGTGGAACCGTACCCTTATTCTGTATGTATACACAGTACCACTTCTCCTGCCCTGTATACTGGGTTTAATTCTCAGTATCTGTATTATTCTGTATATATACACTGCACAGTACCACTTCTCCTGCCCTGTATACTGGGTGTAATCCTCAGCATCTATAAGCATCGAAAGCAATATTCTAGTGACCCTCTGCTGCCAGTGTGATCCAATCTTGCAATCAAATCACAGCTGCGGAGAAGAGGGGGAGGAAGCTCTTTCTTCCTCTCCTCCGTGGCCTGTCTCTGTGTACATTGCACTACACTCAGATGACATGCAAGTGCAGTGCTATACTTCACACGCACCTATAGACTTCTATGGGTGCGTGTGAACCAAGACTCGCTGCCAATCGCAGCATACGGCGATTCTTTTCTCATGCCGACATGGCATGAGAAATCAATCGCAGATGGACATTGCCCCATAGTTTTGCATTGGTGTGAGTGCAGTCTGATGTTTTATTGGATTGCACTTGGGTATGTTATTTGCAAGTGGAACCGAGGTCTAATGGAAATGAATGGGGGACTTGATCATTTTTCCAGAAGATTCCCTGGAAAAAGAACACGTTTCTGAATGATTGCCTATAGTGACATTATCAGAAACATCTGGAAAAATTTCCAGACATAGACTGTAGGCTAGATGTACTGACCCAGTGTACACCTCACCTACGCGATGTATTGGCGGAATACAGCAGTCCCGTACATTGCTTGGTGGTCGCTGCAGTATATTCACTTCAATGGGAGATAAAACACAGTACTCTTTTGTTACCACTAAACAATATATAGGCAGCTGCTGTGTTCTGCTCGTACATTGCATGAATCCGGCTGATAGGTGAGTGTGCCGGTGTCGGACTACAACCTAGCTAATATTGATGACCTACTCAGTGGATAGGTCATCAATGATTGTCAGAAAGCCCCTCTGAAGCAATGCCATACATCTTACATTATGTATGGTTTCTGCACGCTGCAGAGCTCAGACAGGGGGTCATTTTGCTTTCTGAGTGTGGATTTTACTGGGTTGTTTTTTGTAATGTTCCTTTTCCAGCACATTTAACCTATTGACATTTAACCTAAGTGACATGGAAAACCTCTATTTTTCTCTATTTACATCTCTATTTACAGACCTGAATAGGGGCGTCTTTTTTTCAGGCTGACATGAAGTTTTTATTGGAGCCATTTGAGGTACATAATATTTTTTTATTCAGATTTTTGGGAATCAGAATGAACACATATACAGCAATTCAAGAATTGTTTAATTTTTTACACTGCTTTATGCCATTCACTGTGCGGTAAACATAAGATTACATTTTTCTCTGGGTCAGTATGATTACAGCCACAGGCTTATGTAATGTTTTTTATATTTTGCTGTGATTGCTTTTTAGACTAAAAACACTGATTTAGAAAAATTGATTTGTTATTGCATCCCTGGATTCTGAAAACATTTGTTTGCTTTTTTTTTTCTTTGATTTTTGAGTGAATAAAAAAAAATAAATCATAAATTTTTTTTTTTTTCACACAAATTCATGCAGTAAAATTGGCAATAATACTTTATTCTTCGGGTCAGGACGATCACAGTGATACCCCATTTAATAAACTTTCTCATCACCCTAACAGGCTATGGGTACTGCTTTCTTATCACCCTCATAGGCTGTAAATACCACTTTCCCCTTAGCCTAAAGCCTGCTTTACACGTTGCAATATATCTTACAATGTGTCGGCGGAGTCACGTTGTAAGTGACGCACATCCGGCATCGTAAGTTACATTGCAGTGTGTGACAGGTACGTGCGATTGAACGTTAAAACGTTATCGCATACACATCGTACCTTTTTCTAGAATTGCACGTCAGATTGTTCATTGTACCCGGGGTAGCACACATCGCAGTGTGTGACACCCCGGGAACGATGAACAGATCTTACCTACGTCCTGCAGCTCCCGGCCCACAATGCGGAAGAAAGGAGGTGGGTGGGATGTTTACATCCCGCTCAGCTCCGCCCCTGCGCTTCTATTGGCCGGCTGTCGCGTGACGTCGATGTGACGCCAAACGTCCCTCCCACTCCAGGAAGTGGACGTTCGCCGCCCACATCGAGGTCGTATGGAAGGTAAGTACGTGTGACGGGGGTTAATCGTTTGTGCGGCACGTTCAAAAAATTTAATGTGCCACACATATGATGGGGGCGTTGCAAATCGCATACGATATCGTATGCGAAATTGCAACGTGTAAAGCAGGCTTTACAGGCTGTGGGACACATTTACCCACCGTCCTGATGGGTTGAGAATTAGGGGTACTTTGCACGCTGCGACATCGCTAGCCGATGATAGCGATGCCGAGCGCGATAGTCCCCGCCCCCGTCGCAGATGCGATATCTTGTGATAGCTGCCGTAGCAAACATTATCGCTACGGCATCTTCACACGCACTTCCCTGCCCTGCGAGGTCGTTCTGGCCGGCGAACCGCCTCCTTCCTAAATGGGCGGGTAGTGCGGCATCACAGCGACGTCACACAGCAGGCGGCGGAGATGAGCGGGACATAAACATCCCACCCACCTCCTTCCTTCCTCATTGCAGGCAGGACGCAGGTAAGGAGATGTTCCTTGCTCCTGCGGCTTCATACACAGCGATGTGTGCTGCCGCAGGAACGAGGAACAACATCGTACCTGTCGCTGTAGCGAAATTATGGAAATGACCGACACTACACAGATCACCGATTTACGATGCTTTTGCGATCGTTTATTGGTGCTTCTAGGCTTTACACGTTGCAACGTGGTTACTGGCACCGGATGTGCGTCACTTTCGATTTGACCCCGACGAGATTGCAGTAGCGATGTCGCAATGTGCAAAGTACCCCTAAGACTTTCCCATCAGCCTGACAGACAATGAGTACCTCATTCCTACCATCCTGACAGGTTATGGGTAACTCCCATCATCCTGTAAGGTTATAGGTAACTCTTTTTCATCATGCTGACAGGTTATGGGTACCTCTTTCCCATCTTCCTCACCAGTATGGGTTCTACTTTCCCATCATCCTGACAGGCAGGCCCGGACCGACCATAGGGCAATTCTGGCAAATGCCAGATGGGCCGGTCCTTGTAGTAGACCGGTGCCTGTAGTGGGCCACTGGATCTGCTGTCACCGCCGCGCTCCTCAGCAGTGTGTGCATGCCGGGCACACTAGCTGCAGCGGGACCAGGAGGCAGCACTGTGCTGTGCCGGCCCGGCATGCACACACTGCTGAGGAACGCGGTGGTGGCCGTGCCGGTGACCGCAGCTTCCTCCTTCCTATGCAAATGTATTTGCGTCTTTCAGACGGAAATACATTTGAACAGCGTGCCGGGACTGGGCCCTGCCCCCAACGTGCAGCAACGTGATGAGATCAGCACCTTGCTGATGTCATCATAGTGCTGCGGGCGCCACACAGGAGACATCAGGAAGCGGTAAGTGCTCCATGGAGGAGCCAAAGATGGCAGGTTTAATTAATGGGGATGAGTGGGGAGGGGCTAAGGACACAACGGGGAACATTTGTGAAGGAACACAGCTTTGTGACAGGCAGAGAGGGAGTACTGTATTCTGAGGGAGGGAGGGAGGAGTGTGTAGTGATGGGGTAGTGTAATTTGTGTGTGTAGGGGGTGATGGGGAGTGCATTGTATTGTTGTATTGTGTCTGGGGAGGGGGTAATAGAGGGTGCATTGTATTGTGTGTGGGGAGGGGGTAATAGGGGGTGCATTGTATTGTGTGAGGGAGGGGTAATGTATGTGTGTGGGGTGGGGGTGTAATGCAGTGTGTGTGTGTGTGTGTGTGTGTGTGTGTGTGTAGGGGCGCAGAGTCATTAATCGAGGACTAATTAGTGTGATATCAGTGATATTAGTCCTGGACCTGACCACACAGGTACAATGCCCTTGTAGAGTGATTAGGACACATGTATGTGGCGGAACAATCCACAAATCAGGGAAGCAAAGAGCAGAAAATACATCAAGGTCTGCTACATTCTGCAAAAATGTGTCACATAGTGCCATACAGTGCTCACATAGCGCCAGTGTGACAGTGATACAGTGTCACGTAGCGCCATACAGTACTCACATATACAAGTGCAGAAATATATTACACATTCACCACACGAAAAGTGGGCCTGTGTACCCCCAAAATGCCAGGGCTGAATTTTAGTCCCAGTCCGGCCCTGCTGACAGGTTATGGGAAACGTTTTCCCCTCCTCCCAGTATAACTCAGGCTTGGTGCTAATCATGGAGCAGCTACCACCTGACATGTCACAGGCCATCGTGACACTGACAAACTGCAAACAACTACCTTCCTCGTGATCCCTGTCTCAATCTTCCTTGCGCCAATTCCTACTCCTTTGAGATCGTCAGCTACCTCACCCTACAGCGTGACATGGCTGAGCTTTCCTGTGCAAGACGACTCATCACTCTGTTATACCTCAGGATCAGTGCTAATCATAGAGCAAGTAGCACTGGCTATGTCACAGTCCGTTGTGACACTGACAAGTTGCATGCCATCACATTCCTCATGCGCCGATTCCTACGACTTTGAGGGTATCCTCAAGCAACATCACTCAACAGCTTGATGTGACTGAGTTCCCCTGCGCAATCATAAACGTTAACTACATTAATATTCATATCATCAATATTTGGAATACATGAACTATCAGATCGGTAAGGAACGTATTGACCAACCAACTATCCCAGATCGGTCCCAAGTTAAACATTGGAAGGGAGATTCTCAAGTTCTTCAGGGAACACAAATTCAAGGCAGATGAGGATTCGTTCTTCAGCAGTGTCCTTAAGCCCCAAAGGGATGGTATTGCCAACTGTAAGGCTATGTGAGCACACTTTTTTTTTTTTTTATTTGATGCTGCGTTTGTGTTTTTTTGCCACAAAAAAACCCCGCAAAGATGCACTCACTGCAATAAAAAACATTTACCACGTTTTGATGCATTTTTGGCTGCGTCTTGCTGCAGTTTTGTTCACTGCATTTTTATGCGTTTTTTTTTTTATCAGTGAACAATTCATGAATGGGAAAAAAAAAAAGATGTCATTTCCTTCTTCAATCTGTTCTTCATTCTCCACTAGTGTATTCAGGAGAGAACATAGCTGCAGCACCAGAAGGCTTAGCATTCTCCATTCAGGACTGTATACTGGAGGGAGAGATAGGGGGAAGCAGAACTACAAGGCTCAGCATATTCCATCCACTAGTGTATGCAGGAGAGCAGACAGCATCTGCAGAACTACAAGGCTCAGCATCCTCCATCCAGGATTGTATGCAGGAATTTTGTGCCCAAAAATGTAAAAATGACGTGGGCTTCGCCATATTTTTTTTTTATGCTAGCCAGGTACAGCAGTCAGGTATGGCTGCCCCCAGCTGCCTATTTGTACCTGGCTAGGAACCAAAAATAAAGGGAAGCAATTTTTTTTAATTATTTCATGAAATTAAAAAACATGAGCTTCGGACAATTTTTGTATCCAGCCAGGTACAACTAGGCAGTTGAGGATTGGAATCTGCAGTCCAGGGTGCCCAAGCTTTCTGGGCACCCCCGCTGAAAATTGCAGTCCGCAACCGCCCCAGAAAAAAGGGAATTTTGTTTACTTACCGTAAATTCCTTTTCTTCTAGCTCCTATTGGGAGACCCAGACAATTGGGTGTATAGCTTCTGCCTCCGGAGGCCACACAAAGTATTACACTTTAAAAAGTGTAACCCCTCCCCTCTGCCTATACACCCTCCCGTGGACCACGGGCTCCTCAGTTTTGGTGCAAAAGCAGGAAGGAGAAAACTTATAAATTGGTCTAGGGTAAATCCAATCCGAAGGATGTTCGGAGAACTGAAGACCATGAACCAAAAGAACAATTCAACATGAACAACATGTGTACACAAAAGAACAACTAGCCCGAAGGGCACAGGGGCGGGTGCTGGGTCTCCCAATAGGAGCTAGAAGAAAAGGAATTTACGGTAAGTAAACAAAATTCCCTTTTTCTTTGTCGCTCCATTGGGAGACCCAGACAATTGGGACGTCCAAGAGCAGTCCCTGGGTGGGTAAAAGAATACCTCGATAAAAAGAGCCGAAAACGGCCCCCTCTTACAGGTGGGCAACCGGCGCCTGAAGGACTCGCCTACCTAGACTGGCGTCTGCCGAAGCATAGGTATGCACTTGATAGTGTTTCGTGAAAGTGTGCAGACTAGACCACGTAGCTGCCTGACACACTTGCTGAGCCGTAGCCTGGTGCCGCAATGCCCAGGACGCACCCACGGCTCTGGTAGAATGGGCTTTCAGCCCTGAAGGGAGCGGAAGCCCGGAAGAACGGTAGGCCTCGAGAATCGGTTCCTTGATCCACCGAGCCAAGGTTGACTTGGAGGCCTGAGAGCCCTTACGCTGGTCAGCGACAAAGACAAAGAGCGCATCTGAACGGCGCAGGGGCGCTGTGCGAGACACGTAGAACCGGAGTGCTCTCACTAGATCCAAAGAGTGCAAATCCTTTTCACACTGGTGAATTGGATTAGGGCAAAAGGAAGGCAAGGAGATATCCTGATTGAAAAGGGGATACCACCTTAGGGAGAAATTCCGGGACAGGACGCAGAACCACCTTACCTTGGTGAAAAACCAGGAAGGGGGCTTTGCATGACAGCGCTGCGAGCTCAGACACTTTCCGAAGTGATGTGACTGCCACTAGGAAGGCCACCTTCTGCGAAAGACGTGAGAGAGAGACATCCCTCAGCGGCTCGAAAGGTGGTTTTTGAAGAGCCGACAGAACCCTGTTAAGATCCCAGGGTTCCAGCGGACGTTTGTAAGGTGGGACCATGTGGCAAACCCCCTGCAGGAACGTGCGGACCTGCGGAAGCCTGGCTAGACGCTTTTGAAAAAACACGGAGAGCGCCGATACTTGGCCCTTGAGAGAGCCGAGGGACAAACCCTTGTCCATTCCAGATTGAAGGAATGAAAGAAAAAAGAGAATTTTGTTTACTTACCGTAAATTCTTTTTCTTATAGTTCCGACATGGGAGACCCAAACCATGGGTGTATAGCTTCTGCCTCCGGAGGACACACAAAGTACTACACTAAAAGTGTAGCTCCTCCCTCCGAGCATATACACTCCCCGGATGACAAATCCAACCAGTTTAGTGCCAAAGCTGAAGGAGGACATCCACCCATAAGTAGAGATAGAGTAAAACCCGGAATAACCGGAACTTCTGTCTACAACAACAGCCGGTGAAAACACACGGAACAAGAAAGCTGCCAACAGGCAACAGGGAGGGTGCTGGGTCTCCCATGTCGGAACTATAAGAAAAAGAATTTACGGTAAGTAAACAAAATTCTCTTTTTCTTTATCGTTCCTTATGGGAGACCCAAACCATGGGATGTCTCAAAGCAGTCCATGGGTGGGAAATAAACAGAAACTGAGAAGTAGGCGAAACCTAACTTCACAAATGGGCGACAGCCGTCCGAAGGATGCGTCTGCCCAAGCTCGCATCTGCCGAAGCATGAGCATGCACTTGGTAGTGCTTCGAAAGGGTGTGCAGACTAGACCAAGTGGCAGCCTGACAGACCTGCTGAGCCGTAGCCCAAGAGGCACCGACAGCTCTGGTCGAGTGCGCCTTAATCCCTGGCGGGGGAGGCATCTGAGAACATAGGTAGGCATCGGATATGGCCGACCTAATCCAATGAGCTAGGGTCGGTTTAGAAGCCGAGAGACCCTTGCGCTGACCTGTGGTCAGCACAAAAAGAGAGGTGCACCGCCTAAAAAAAACAGCGGTGCGTGACACATAGATCCGGAGCGTCCGCACCAAATCTAAAGCATGCAACGCTTTCTCAAAGCGATGCACAGGGGCCGAACAAAGGGAAGACAATGAAATGTCCTGGTTAAGGTGGAACGGAGACACCACCTTAGGGAGAAGGCCCGGAGTTCGATGGAGAACCACCTTGTCTTGGTGAAAAAAAACAAAAAGGGTGACTCCGAAGAGAGCACAGTCAAATAAGAGACTCTCCTGAGAGAAATTATGGCCACCAGAAAAACCACTTTCTGTGAAAGACTAAACAACGAAACCTCCCTAAGAGGCTCAAAGGGGGGTTTCTGTAAGGCCATGAGGACCAAAGAAAGGTCTCAGGGATCCAGAGACCGCCGGTAAGGCGGAATGATGTGAGATGCGCCCTGCATGAAGGTGCGCACCTGGGCCAGTCGGGCGATACGCCGCTGACAGAGCCGAGACCTGTCCCTTGAGGGAATGAGGGACAGACCTAGCTGCAGGCCGGACTGTAGAAAGGACAGGATGGTCGGCAAGGAAAAAACGGCCAAGGAGCATGGCCGGAAGAACGACACCAGGACAGGAAAATTCTCCAAGTCCTGAGGTAAAACCTGGCCGAGGAAGACTTCCGAGCCTGAGTCATAGTGAAGATGACCTCGGAAGGAATGCCTGAAGCCGTAAGGATTCAGGGCTCAAGAGCCACGCCGTCAATCTGAGAGCCGCAGAATTGTTGTGGAAAACGGACCCTCTGAGAGAACGTCTGGCCGGTCCGGGAGATGCCACAGCACCTCTACGAACAGACGGAGCAGGTCTGGGAACCAAGCTCGCCTGGGCCTGGGGCGATGAGTACGACCCGACGGCCCTCCATTTTGATCTTGCGCAGGACTCTGGGCAAGAGAGCTAGAGGGGGAAACACGTAGGCCAGACGGAACTGGGACCAATCTGGAACCAGCGCGTCCGCTGCCAAGGCCTGAGGATCGTGGGAGCGAGCCACGTAAACCGGGACCTTGTTGTTGTGCCGGGATGCCAGTAGATCCACTCCCGGAGTGCCCTGCCTGCTAAATTGACCGGAACACTGCCGTATGCAGGGCTCACTCGCCGCTGTCCACGGTTTGACGGCTGAGATAATCTGCCTCCCAGTTCTCTGCGCCTGGGATGTGGACTGCGGATATGGTGGACTTGGAGTCCTCCGTCCACTGAAGGATATGTTGAACTTCCAACATTGCTAGGCGGCTGCGAGTCCTAGGACTACAGCCCTGATTTCCAGCACATTGATCGAGAGGGCTGATTCGGACGGAGTGCAAGTGCCCTGTGCTCGGTGGTGGAGAAACACTGCTCCCCAGCCGGATAGACTGGTCATCCGTGGTGAGAATCACCCATGACGGGGCCAGAAAGGAGCGTCCCTGGTACAGAGAGAGGGGCCGAAGCCACCACTTAAAGAGAGCTCCTGGTCTGTGGCGACAGAGCCACCAGCCTGTGCAAGGAAGAAGTCCCTTGTCCCAACAGCGGAAAATGTCCAGCTGCAGGGGACGCAGATGGAACTGGCAAGGGGAACCGCTTCTATTGACGCCACTATCTGACCCAGCACCTGCATGAGGTGCCTGATGGAATGACGGCGGAGCCTCAGCAGAGAGCAAACCGCCAGATGAAGAGACTGCTGTTTGACTAAGGGCATCTTCACAAGTGCCAGCAGAGTCTCGCATTGCATCCCTAGGTACGTAAGTTCCTGGGTCGGGGTCAGGGTGGACTTGCAAGCGTGGCGAGAGTGAGCGAGACACTCCGCTGACAGTCTGCACTGGATGAAGCCCTGACTAGAAGGGCGTCCAGGTAAGGAATCACTACCAACCCCTGGAGGAGCAGAACCGCAACTGGTGAATACACGAGGGGCCGTGGCTAACCCAAAGGGGAGAGCCACGAATTGGAAATGTTCCTCTCCGATTACAAAACGTAGCCAACGCTGGTGTGAAACTGCGAATGGCACATGCAGAGAGACATCTCTGATGTCGATGGATGCTAAGAAATCTCCTTGGGTCATTGACTGATCGCAGAGATTCCATGCAAAATTGCCGCACCTGAACATGCTTGTTGAGAAGCTTGAGATCCAGGTCGGAAAGCACCGTCCTTTTCGGGGACTAGGAAGAGATTTGAGTAGAAATCTCAGAACCGTTCCCAGTCGGGAACTGGTACAATTACTCCATTGGCCTGCAAGAATGCCACGGCCTGTGAGAAGGCGGCGGCCTTGGAGCAGGGGGGAGTTGTCAGAAAAAATCTGTTTGGCGGCTGAATAGAATTCTATTCTGTAGCCGTGGGAGATGGTAACCCACACCCACTGATCGAAGACGTGTTGAAACCACACGTTGCCCAAGAGGGAGAGCCTGCCACCGACCAAGGACGTTACTGGCGCGGCCAGATAATCAAGAGGAGGCTGCCTTGGTGGCAGCAGCTTCTGCCGACTTAGGACGCGGCTTCATGCGCCAGTTGGTTTACGGACCTTGGCTGAGTTAGTGGACGAGGCCGAGGGCTTAGAGGACGACCAGTTAGAGGAAACGAAAGGAACGAAAGCTCGTCTGGTTCCTGCCCTGGAAGGTTTCCTGGGTTGTGGCATGGAAGTACTCTTCCTGCCAAAAGCTTCCTTAATAATTTCATCCAGTTGTTCACCGAATAGACTGGTCCCAGCAAAAGGGAGTCCAGCAAGGAACTTCTTAAGAAGCATCTGCCTTCCACTCTCGAAGCCACAGGAACCTGCGGATAGCGAGGGAAGTAGCCGAGGCCACCGCAATGGGGTACATGGAGAGCGTCCGAGCCCCCAGTAAGGCATCCTCCTTGTCCTGTGAGTCAGCTCGTGAACCAGAGCCGCGGGGCGAGGAGGGAAAGGGGACCCTGCGTCTCCATTTTAGGAGGACGGGCTCCCAGATGAAGAATCCTCTGTGAGCTTTGCTGAGTGAGCCGTAGCAGCAGAAGCGCCCTGAGAAGGGGGCTGATGCATGCTCAGCAGTGTCCGGGACAGCTGTCCCCTGGAGAGAGGGATTCTACCCCGGAGCCGGAGCAGCCGGAGGGACCACTGGGGATAAGCCTCCAGGCTGAGGCACCACTATGTCAGAGCAGGCATCACAATGTGGTTATGTGCTCGGTACAGACAGTACGAGTCAACATGCGGTGCATAATAAAAAAACAGCCTTGCAGCCCTGCACTGATATGAGACATGCTGCAGAAGTGGGGGCTCTGTCCAGAAAGACCCCCAGCAGAGTATATAAACAGAGTATATAAGCAGCAGCACAACCAGAGGTTGTGGCTTGCCAGACAGTTTAACATAACATCTCTGCTCCAGATTCCCCAGAAGTGGGGGCTTTTCGGAAAAAAAACCCAGCAGAGTATATAAACAGAGTGTATAAGCAGCTGCACAACCGGAGGTTGTGGCTTGCCAGACTGTTTAACATAGGGGCATCTCTGTGCCCTCCAGATCCCCCAGAACTGGGGGCTCTGTCCCAGGCCCCCATTTGTCACAATGTGTTTGCAGACATTGATCTCTGTGCCCTAGAACGCTGAGAAAATTGCGTCCACAGCGAGGAGAGGGGGCCGGGCCTACTCTGAGAGCAGGACGGAGGGCAAATGAGGCATACAGGGGAGGGAATCTTTCCTCAGTGAGGAGTGTCCCTTCCCTGTGCTGAGCAGCCGGTGGGCGGAGCCACCCTGTCTCACTGCACTGACTGACATAGAATAGAAACTAGGCCTCAGGCGAAGCCGGGGCCTAGATTTAAACATGCGGCCAGCGTGCAGGCACCATCGGCGCGGTTCTCCAGTGAAAACTGGAGAACCGGCCGGAAATGTTACCCCAGACATAACACACTCCCCCCAATAAATAAAGTACAAGGGACCCCTAGAAAGACCACTTTCTGTGGTAATAACGTCTCAGTACTTAGCTTGAGACGCAGGTGCCAGGTCCCTGGGGGGTCATCGCTCCGTCCGGCAGGATCCTGAACAGGGCTGCGGATGGAGACCGGTCTCCTGCAAAGCAGTGAGAACCGTGATGGCTCCCACTTCAAACCAGAGCCCCAAGGGATGGCGAAGGAGCGCGGCATGTGAAGGCTCCAGCCCTGAAATCAACCTTAACAGCACCGCCGACACAGTGGGGTGAGAAGGGACATGCCGGGAGTCCAGATTGGACCCGCTTTTCTTCCAAATCTTTGAAATCAAAAATCAAAAATCAGAGGATGTATGTGTGTGTGTGACCTCCTGAACACAAAGCATTGAACTGGTTGGATTTGTCATCCGGGGAGTGTATATGCTCGGAGGGAGGAGCTACACTTTTAGTGTAGTACTTTGTGTGTCCTCCGGAGGCAGAAGCTATACACCCATGGTTTGGGTCTCCCATAAGGAACGATAAAGAAAGTGGGTAAGGCAAACGGCCATGGAGGAAAACCGTTATCAGCGCACCATGATAGGAAGATTTGCCAAGACCTTTAATAGATCTTGGTGGACGTTGGCTTCCTGGCTTGTCTCATGGTGGCAATGACATCCTGAGATAACCCTGAAGACGCTAGGAGCCAGGACTCAATGGCCACACAGTCAGGTTGAGGGCCACAGAATTCAGATGGAAAAACGGGCCTTGTGACAGCAAGTCTGGGCAGTCTGGAAGTGCCCACGGTTGACCCACCGTGAGATGCCACAGATCCGGATACCACAACCGCCTCGGCCAGTCTTGAGCGACGAGAATGGCGCGACGGCAGTCGGACCTGATCTTGCGTAGTACTCTGGGCAGCATCGCCAGAGGGGGAAACACATAAGGCAGTCGAAACTGCGACCATTCCTGGACTAACGCGTCCGCCGCCAGAGCTCTGTGATCCTTAGACCGTGCCATGGAGGCCGGGACCTTGTTGTTGTGCCGTGACGCCATGAGATAGACGTCCGGCGTTCCCCAGCGGCGACAGATCTCTCGAAACACGTCTGGGTGCAGAGACCATTCCCCCGCGTCCATGCCCTGACGACTGAGAAAATCTGCTTCCCAGTTTTCTACGCCCGGGATGTGAACTGCGGAGATGGTGGAGCCTGTGGCTTCCACCCACTGCAGAATCCGTCGGACTTCCTGGAAGGCTTGACGACTGCGAGTGCCGCCTTGGTGGTTGATGTAGGCGACGGCAAGTGGCGTTGTCCGACTGGATACGGATCTGCCTGCCCTCCAGCCACCGATGGAAAGCCAATAGGGCTAGATATACTGCCCTTATCTCCAGGATATTGATCTGAAGGGACGATTCTATCGGAGTCCAGGTTCCTTGAGCCCTGTGGTGGAGAAAAACCGCTCCCCAACCTGACAGGCTCGCGTCCGTGGTGACCACAGCCCAGGTTGGGGGTAGGAAGGATTTTCCCCGCGACAGAGATGTGGGTAGGAGCCACCACTGAAGTGATGTTTTGGTTGCAAGGGAAAGAGACGTTCTTGTCGAGGGAAGCCGCACTCTTGTCCAATTTGCGGAGAATGTCCCATTGGAGTGGCCGTAGATGGAATTGTGCGAACGGCACTGCCTCTATAGCTGCCACCATCTTCCCCAGGAAGTGCATGAGGCGCCTTAAGGGGTGTGACTGACTCTGAAGAAGTGATTGCACCCCTGCCTGCAGAGAAAGCTGTTTGTCGCTCGGTAGCTTGACTAACGCTTGCTGGGTATGAAACTCCATCCCGAGGTAAGTCAGTGATTGGGTCGGTGTCAACTTGGATTTCGGGAAGTTGATGATCCACCCGAACTGCTGGAGAGTCGCCAGAGCGACGGTAAGGCTTTGTTGACACGCCACCCGAGAAGGGGCCCTGACTAGGAGTTCGTCCAAGTAGGGGATCACCGAGTGGCCCTGAGAGTACAGGACCGCCACGACGGATACCATGACTTTGGTGAAAACCTGTGGGGCTGTCACCAGGCCGAAAGGCAATGCCACGAACTGAAGGTGTTCGTCCCCGATGGCGAAACGCAGGAAACGTTGATGTTTGGGTGCGATCGGTACATTGAGATAAGCATCCTTGATGTCGATCGATGCTAGGAAGTCTCCTTGTGACATCGAGGCGATGACCGAGCGGAGAGATTCCATCCGAAACCGTCTGGTTCTCACATGTCTGTTGAGTAGCTTGAGGTCCAGAACGGGACGGAATGACCCGTCCTTTTTTGGCACCACGAACAAGTTGGAGTAAAATCCGCGACCACGTTCCTGAAGGGGAACAGGGATCACAACTCCTATCTTTAGAGCGTCCACTGCCTGAAAAAGTGCGTCGGCCCTGAGCGGGGGCGGAGATGTTCTGAAGAAACGAACCGCAGGACGAGAGCTGAACTCTATCCTGTAACCATGAGGCAGAATGTCTCTCACCCATCGGTCTTGAACATGTGGCCACCAGGCGTCGCCAAAGCGGGAGAGCCTGCCACCGACCGAGGATGCGGCTAGGGGAGGCCGAGAGTCATGAGGCCGTCTTGGAGGCAGTGCCTCCTGCGGCCTTTTGGGGGCGTGACTTGGACCGCCACGCATAGGAGTTCCTCTGGCCTTTCTCCGGCCTGTTGGACGAAGAGGATTGGGGCTTGGCGGAGGGACGAAAGGACCGAAACCTCGATTGCATTTTTCTCTGCTGAGGTCTCTAGGTTTGGACTGGGGTAAGGAGGAGTCCTTTCCCTTGGATTCCTTAATAATCTCATCCAATCGTTCGCCAAACAAACTGTCGCCAGAAAAAGGCAAACCAATAAAGAACCTCTTGGAAGCAGAGTCTGCTTTACATTCGCGCAGCCACATGGCCCTGCGGACTGCCACGGAGTTAGCAGATGCTACAGCCGTACGGCTAGTGGAGTCCAGGACGGCGTTCATGGCGTAGGACGAAAAGGCTGATGCCTGAGAAGTCAAAGACGAAACATGCGGAGCAGAATTCCGTGTGACAGCATTAATCTCAGTCAGACAAGCCGAGATTGCTTGGAGAGCTCACACGGCTGTAAGGCTGGGGCGAAAGACGCCCGTGGCCTCATAGATGGACTTCACCAAGAGCTCTGTCTGTCAGTGGCATCCTTCAGGGATGAGCCATCTGCAACAGACACAACGGACCTAGCAGTCAATCTGAGACTGGAGGATCCACCTTGGGAGAGTGAGCCCAACCCTTAACGACTTCAGATGGAAAGGGGTAACGCGTGTCAGTGTGACGTTTAGCAAAGCGCTTGTCTGGGACCGCTCTGGGCTTTTGGACAGCATCCCTGAAGTTAGAGTGATCAAAAAATGTATTGCGCGTACGTTTGGGGAACCGAAACTGGTGTTTCTCCTGCTGAGACGCCGACTCCTCTACAGGAGGAGGCGGAGGTGAGAGATCCAACACCTGGTTGATGGACGAGATAAGATCATTTACCAAGGCGTCCCCCTCAGGTGTATCAAGGTTAAGGGCGAAGTCAGGGTCAGAGCCCTGAGCTCCCACGTCCGCCTCGTCTTCCTGAGAGTCCTCAAGCTGGGATCCCGAGCAGCGTGAGGAAGTCGGGGAAGAGTCCCAGCGAGACCGCTTAGCCGGTCTGGTACTGCGGTCCGGGCAGGAGTCCTCCGCCTGAGACCTAGGGGCCAACCTGGGAGCGCACTGCGGCGCGGACCGAGAGGGGCCTGGAGGAGACAAGCTAACAGGGGCCGGGGCCTGTGGAAGGTGCGGTCTGGACTGCAATGCCTCAAGGAGTTTAGAAGACCATTTGTCCATAGACAGTGCAATGGATCGGAAAGTGACAGAGTTTCTCAGCAAAAGAGGCCAACACCGGTGACTCTGTCCCTGCAGCCTGCTCAGGGGGGAGCAGGGGGTGGGGGGTCTACATGAGCCGGAGGGGCCCACCAGTGCCCGAGGCTCCAGCTGAGCAAGCGAGGCAGGAGTCGAGCATTGCTCACAGTGAGGGTAGGTGGAACCCGCAGGTAACATAGCCCCACAAGAGGTACAGGCCGCAAAAAAAAACCTGTGCCTTAGTAGCTTTGCTCCTTGTGGACGACATGCTGTTGTCTCCTAGGAGAGTGACCACTGAGGGTATATGGGAAAAGGGTATACAGCCTGACCGAACAGATATATATCTCTAATATATACATATATATATATATATATATATATTCTATATATCTATATCTCTATATTCTATATATCTATATCAATCTATTCCGGCACCCTAGGGGGACCAGCACCAGGTGACCGGTGTGGCTTACCGACCGCTAACGAGCGGAGTGTGTCCTCCAGATTCCCTGTCGTGGATCCCCCGGAGCTGCAGAGCTGCTTCACTGAGAAGCATCCACCGGCAGAATGCCAGAACATGGCCGCCGGAGCTCTCAGGGAAGGAGTGGGGCCGAGGGCGGCGCCAGCAAAGAGCGGGAATCTGGGGTCCCCACAGTGGTCAGTGAGGGGGGAGGAAGACATGCAGAATGCTCCAGCCTTCACATCCGACGTCATGTCGGTAATCCCGCCCTTACCCCTGACAGGGAGGCCCGGGGGCGGGATTTTCACGACTAGGCCGCGGTGAAGCCGGGGACTAAATTTGAGGCCGCGCCCGACAAGCAGGCACGGTCGGCACGGAAGTCCACCGGCCTCCTCAATTTCACAACTACCACGGCTTCCGGCAAGAAGGTGCACTCCCTGCACAGTCCCCTATGGGGACACAGTACCTTTAAGTTGCAGGGCCCGGTCCCTGAGGTTGAAGAGGCTCCGGTCCGGCAGGTTCCACCAGGGGCTGCGGATGGATCACGGTCCCAGCAAATGGATGACCGCTCTGGATCCCACTTCTCCCAGAGCCGCGTAAGGGATGGTGAAGGAGACGGCATGTGGCTCCAGGCTCCGTACCCGCAATGGGTACCTCAACACCGCCGACATAGTGGGGTGAGAAGGGAACATGCCGGGGGCCCCGTGGGGGCCCTCTTTTCTTCCAACCGACATAACTAAGTATGAGAATGCATGAGTGGATGTGTGCCTCCTTCCACACAAAAGCATAAAACTGAGGAGCCCGTGGTCCACGGGAGGGTGTATAGGCAGAGGGGAGGGGGTTACACTTTTTAAAGTGTAATACTTTGTGTGGCCTCCGGAGGCAGAAGCTATACACCCAATTGTCTGGGTCTCCCAATGGAGCGACAAAGAAATGGCACTTTCATAGAAGCGCCATCTTCTGGCACTGTATCCAGCTCTTTCAGTGGGATTGATACCAGATGGCTTGCTGGGTAATGTGGTTAGGACTAGCCATGTATTATCAGCTGGCCCTAAGCCCGAAATTGGTGTCACACCAATATTAAACATTGTCACCATGAATTTCTAGTAAAGAAAAAAAATAGAAAATTAGAAATGAAACAATTAGTGACTCCATCTTTATTGAACTAAAGCCCCCCTCCACCATAGTCCTGGGTCGAGGGTCCCACGATGTCCAATCCTGATCCAGTATCATCTGATCGGTTTGCTTGAAGGCAAAGCGATCAGATGTGTCATGGACCTCAACATCCAATCCGGATCCAGTATCAGCTGATCGTTTAAAAGCCATTTATACAATTAGCTGATGCATCAGTAGAAAAAAAAAACCTATACACTTCTGTGCACTCCTTTCTGATCGCTCTAGGACCCGGCGGTAATCAGCTGATAGTTTAAGCCAGCACTCCTTTCTGATCGCTCTAGGACCCGGCGGTAATCAGCTGATAGTTTAAGCCAGCCGGGCGGTAAAAAGATGTCCTCACCACTGGACTTCCTGTCAGCTGAGCACCGGCAGGTTCTGCAGCCATCTGACGTGTCCAGGGAGTCTGCAGACAGGTGAATATGCTTTTTCTTCTACTGTTCACTTTTGATTTCGCAGCTGCTTCCACCTCCCGTCCGGACATAGCGCTGGATGGGAGGTGGAAGCAGGGGTGGTGGTACTGGGAGGATTTACTGTGTTTACCAAAAGAAGGAATCCTCTTCCTGTACACGTGATTGTACTGTTGAGGAGAGCCATAAAATGAAATACTTAATTAACCTCTGGACATAGAGCATTGTGGGAAATATGTCGATTTGCCTTCCATAATTCAGGTTTCAGATCATATACATGACACAGATATAAAGGTGGCTGTCATTGCCTGTTTCTCCACACCTTGCCTGGAATGCAAGGAATGTCCAGGTGTAAGAAGATACCATATAAGAGAAGACCAACCCAAAGATCAGATGACATTACAGACCAAACCATCCAGCATGGATCCACCAGATGACGTCCCTCCCATCACCATGGATCCATCCAATGATGTCATAGACCCGCCTACAATGACGCCTACCAATCAGCTCATGGACTAACATTGTTCGACCCACTGACCAATGAACACGTCCGGACATGCCCCTTTGCAAGGTTATATCAGAGCAAGCTCAGTTGTAATAAAGCAGAGCATGGGCTGACTTCTGTCGAGGAAAGATGAATATCCGACTGTCTGATCTCATTTTTCAAGCATGCACTCGACCCACACCAATTAGACCAGGCAGTAGGCAACTAGTGATCTCTGGTTAAGAGTTCACCTTAACAGTACTACTCACCCCTTGCGTTTATAGCTGTGTTTTTAGTCATAGAAACGCAGCTATATTTGCAATTTGCGTTTTTGAACATCTCATTGAACTGAATGGGTGAAAAGAAGGGAATTTTGTTACTTACCGTAAATTCCTTTTCTTCTAGCTCCAATTGGGAGACCCAGACGATTGGGTGTATAGCTACTGCCTCCGGAGGCCACACAAAGTATTACACTAAAAAGTGTAAGGCCCCTCCCCTTCTGCATATACACCCCCCGTGGGATCACGGGCTGCTTCAGTTTTAGTGCAAAAGCAAGAAGGAGGAAAGCCAATAATTGGTTAAACAATTCAATCCGAAGGAACATCGGAGAACTGAAACCATTCAACATGAACAACATGTGTACCCGAACAACCAAAAATCCCGAAGGAACAGGGGCGGGTGCTGGGTCTCCCAATTGGAGCTAGAAGAAAAGGAATTTACGGTAAGTAACAAAATTCCCTTCTTCTTCGGCGCTCCATTGGGAGACCCAGACGATTGGGACGTCCAAAAGCAGTCCCTGGGTGGGTAAAGAAATACCTCAAGTTTGGACTGTAAAAACAGCCCTTCCCTACATGGAGGCAACCGCCGCCTGCAGGACTCTTCTACTTAGGCTGGCATCCGCCTAAGCGTAGGCATGCACCTGATAACGCTTGGTGAAGGTGTGCAGACTCGCCCAGGTAGCCGCCTGGCACACCTGCTGAGCCGTAGCCTGGTGCCATAATGTCCAGGACGCACCCACGGCTCTGGTAGAATGGGCCTTCAGCCCTGATGGAACCGGAAGCCCAGCAAAACGGTAGGCTTCAAGAATTGGTTCCTTGATCCATCGAGCCAGGGTGGATTTGGAAGCCTGCGACCCTTTGCGCTGACCAGCGACAAGTACAAAGAGTGCATCCGAGCGGCGCAGGGGCGCCGTGCGGGAAATGTAGATTCTGAGCGCTCTCATCAGATCCAACAAATGCAAATCCAATTCATATCGATGAACTGGATGAGGACAAAAGGAAGGTAAGGAGATATCCTGACTGAGATGAAAAGGGGGATACCACCTTAGGGAGAAACCTCGGAATCAGGCGCAGCACTACCTTGTCTTGGTGAAACACCAGGAAGGGAGCTTTGGATGACCGCGCTGCTAGCTCGGACACTCTCTGAAGAGACGTGACCGCTACCAAAAAGGCCACTTTCTGTGAAAGTCGAGAAAGTGAAACATCCCTCAGAGGCTCAAAGGGCGGCTCCTGGAGAGCAATTAGTACCCTGTTCAGATCCCATGGGTCCAACGGCCTCTTGTACGGAGGGACAATGTGACAAACCCCCTGCAGGAACGTGCGTACCTGAGGAAGTCGTACTACGCGCTTCTGAAAGAATACAGACAGCGCTGGGACTCGTCCGTTAAGGGAGCCGAGCGACAAACCTTTTCCCAAACCAGATTGCAGGAAGGAAGGAAAAGTAGGCAATGCAAATGTCCAGGGAGACACTCCCTGAGCATAGCCCTAAGGTAAGAATATCTTCCACGTCTTGTGGTAGATCTTGGCAGACGTCGGCTTCCTAGCCCGTCTCATGGTGACAATGCCGTCTTGAGATAATCCTGAAGACGCTAAGATCCAGGACTCAATGGCCACACAGTCAGGTTCAGGGCTGTAGAATTCAGATGGAAAAAAACGGCCCTTGGGACAGTAAGTCTGGCCGGTCTGGTAGTGCCCACGGTCGGCCGACCGTGAGATGCCACAGATGCAGGTACCACGACCTCCTCGGCCAGTCTGGGGCGACGAGGATGGCGCGGCGGCAATCGGAGCTGATCTTGCGTAGCCCTCTGGGCAACAGTGCCAGAGAGGGAAACATAGGGTAGCTGGAACTGCGACCAATCCTGAACTAAGGCGCCTGCCGCCAGAGCTCTTTGATCGTGAGACCGCGCCATGAAAATCGGGCCATTGTTGTTGTGCCGAGACGCCAGTAGGTCGACGTCCGGCCTCCCCCAGCGGCTACAGATTTCTTGAAACCCGTCCGGGTGCAGAGACCATTCCCCTGCGTTCATGCCCTGGCGACTGAGGAAGTCTGCTTCCCAGTTTTCTACGCCCGGGATGTGAACTGTGGATATGGTGTATGCTCTGTCTTCCACCCACATCAGAATCCGCCGGACTTCCTGGGAGGCTTGCCGACTGCGTGTTCCGCCTTGGTGGTTGATGTATGCCACCGCTGCGAAATTGTCCGACTGAATTCGGATCTGTTTGCCTTCCAGCCTCTGCTGGAAGGTTTGCAGGACAAGATACCCTGCACAGATGTCCAGAACATTGATCTGAAGGGTGGACTCCTCTGAAGAGAGTCCTTGCCCGTCTGAGAAAGGGGTACGTTCCTGTCTAGGGACGTCGACTTCCCATCCCATTGGCGAAGAATGTCCTATAGAAGTGGACGCAGATGAAACTGCGCGAAAGGGACTGCCTCTGCATGAGGCGTCTTAAGGGGTGTGACTGGCCTTGAAGGAGAGACTGCACCCCCGTCTGTAGTGAACGCTGTATGTTCAGCGTGAGCTGCACTATCGCTGAGAGAGTGTGAAGCTCCATGCCAAGATATGTCAGCGATTGGGTCGGTGTCAGATTTAACTTTGAAAAGTTTATGATCCACCCGAAACTCTGGAGAGTCTCCAGCGCCACGTTCAGGCTGTGTTGGCATGCCTCTTGAGAGGGTGCCTTGACAAGTAGATCGTCCAAGTAAGGGATCACAGAGTGACCCTGAGAGTGCAGGACTACTCCCACTGCTGCCATGAACTGGTGAAAAGCCGTGGGGCTGTCGCCAGACCGAAGGGCAGGGCTACGAACTGAAGATGCTCGTCTTCAATAACGAAACGTAGCCAACACCGGTGCTCTGGAGCAATCGGCACGTGGAGATAAGCATCCTGATGTCTATTGACGCTAGGAAATCTCCTTGAGACATTGAGGCAATGACGGAGCGGAGGGATTTCATCCGGAACCGCCTGGTTTTCAAGTGCTTGTTGAGCAGGGTTAGGTCCAAAACGGAACGGAAAAAGCCGTCGTCTTTTGGTACCACAACCAGATTGGAGTAAAAACCGTATCTTGTTCCTGAGGAGGAACAGGGATTACCACTCCTTCTGCCTGCAGAAGAGCATCGGCTCGGTCGGGAGGTGAGGAAGTTCTGAAGATCTAGTCGGAGGACGAGAACAGAACTCTATCCTGTACACGTGAGACAAAATGTCTCTCACCCACCGGTCTTTGACCTGTGGCAGCTAAATGTCGCCAAAGCGGGAGAGTCTGCCACCGACCGCGGATGCGGAGAGAGAGGGCTGAACGTCATGAGGAAACCGCCTTGGTAGCGGTTCCTCCGGCTGCCTTCCTTGGGCGTGATTGAGCCTGTCAGGAATCTGCGCCTCTCTTGAGCCTTTTGGACGAGGACAATTGGGACCTGCCCGAGCCTGGGAAGGACCGAAACCTCGACTGTCCCTTCCTCTGTTGTGTCGTTTGATCTGGGCTGGTGTAAGGAAGAGTCCTTACCCTTGGACTGTTTAATGATTTCATCCAATCGCTCACCAAACAGTCTGTCACCAGGTAATGACAAACTGGTTAAGCACTTTTTTGGAAGCAGAATCTGCTTTCCATTCCCTCAACCACAAGGCTCAGCGTAAAACCACGGAGTCGGCGGACGCCACTGACGTACGGCTCGTAGTGCAGGACAGCATTAATAGCGTAAGTCGCAATGCAGACATTGCGAGGTTAAGGACGCCATCTGCGGCACAGATGTACATGTGACAGTGTCCACGTGCGCAAGACCAGCTGAAATAGCTTGGAATGCCCATACGGCTGCGAATGCCGGAGCAACCGACACGCCGATAGCTTCATAGACAGAGTTCAACCAGAGGACCATCTGTCTGTCCATGGCATCTTTAAGTGAAGTCCCATCTTCCACTGCAACTATGGATCTAGCCGCAAGCCTGGAGATAGGGGAATCCACCTTTGGACACTGGGTCCAGCGCTTGACCACGTCAGGGAGAAAAAAGGATAACGTGTATCCTTAATACGATTGGAGAACGCTTATCTGGATAAGTGTGGTGTTTCCGGATTGCTTCTCTGAAGTCAGAGTGGCCAGAAAAGTACTCAAAATACGCTTGAGATACTGAAAAGGGATTTCTCCTGCTGTGAAGCTGACTCCTCCACCGGAGGAGCTGAGGGAGAAAAATCCAACATTCCCTTGATGGACGCTAGGAGATCATTCACTATGGCGTCACCATCCGGAGTATCCAGATTGAGAGCGGTCTCAGGATCAGAGTCCTGATCAGCTACGTCTGCCTCATCATACAGAGTCCTGCTGGGACCCTAACCAGTGATGAAGCCGAGTGCCGCTCCCAGCGAGCTCGCTTAGACTGTCTGGGACTGTCGTCCGTGTCAGAGCCTGCGCCCTGGGAGGCATGGGACCCCCCCCGGAGCACTGATTTGTTCCAAATGAGGGCGGCCAGGGAGCATTGTATCAACAGTGCCCATGGTCCGTCTGGACTGCAAAGTCTCTAAGATGTTAGTCACAGTCACAGACAATCTATCAGCCGAAACTGCAAGTCAGTCCCTGTCCCTGGACAGGGTTCACAGGTGGTTCCTTTGGCCACCTCTAGCAGAGACCCCGGCTGACCAAGTGCTACAGGGGAGCATTGCACACAATGGGGACAGTGGAACCTGCCGTGTGGAACTGTCCCTGGACAGGGTTCACAGGTGGTTCCTTTGGCAGTATCACATGCAGTACAAGCAGCATAGAAAGCCTGTGCCTTAGCACCCTTGCTTTTTTGCTGCTGTTGTCCAGCCATCTAGGAGTATATAGCCAAGAATAGCGACCGTACAGTGCAGTGTATAGCATACCAGCATAAAGTACAAATGAACACTTCAGCACATGCAATACAAGCAGCCTAGAAAGCCTGTGCCTTAGCACCCTTGCTTTTTGCTGCTGTAGTCTAGCCATCTAGGCATAAAGTACAAATGGCATTAGTGGGGTCAGCACTTCAGGTGCTGCTTACCGCCCGCACAAAGGCGGGTGTGTGGTCGCTCGAATCCTGTGACTGGTTGCCCAGAGCTTGTCTCCCTTCTCCAGCCCAGACGGCGTGCAGGAATGGCTGCCGGCGTCTTGTGAAGAGGGGCAGGCCGTGGGCGTGCCCCAGACAAGAGCGGGAAACTGGCGTCCCACTGTGTCCAGTGAAGGGGGCTGGAGAATGCAAAGCAGACTCCAGCTCTCGGCGCTGACTTTCTGTACAGCGTCCCGCCCCTCCCCTGACTGGCAGGGCTGGGGGCGGGAACGAAGCGAAAACTAGGCCGCAAAGCCGGGGGACTCGAGTAATAAGCGCGGCCGTCCTATGTGCACGGCCAGCGCGGAAGTCCCCGGCGCACCACAAGTCCCAGCCGCGCCACAGTGTAAAACACCCCGCAGCGGCCGGCGCAGCAGTTTCTAACACATAAATTCACTCAGCTAAGCTGCAGTGAATAATAGCACAAGCGCTCCGCGCTGTTGTCCCCGGCGCACTAGCACTCCCAGCAATGCTGGTGTGTGTGCGCGATGTGTACGGGGACACAGAGTACCTTAATGTAGCAGGGCCTGTCCCTGACGATACCCAGCTCCATATCCAGCAGGTTCTCCGGGTCTGTGGATGGAGCTCGGTCTCAGTGCCTGGAGACCGGTAAGATCCCACTTCACCCAGAGCCCCGAGGGGGGATGGGGAAGGAAAACAGCATGTGGGCTCCAGCCTCCGTACCTGCAATGGGTACCTCAACCTTTAACACCGCCGACAAAAGTGGGGTGAGAAGGGAGCATGCTGGGGGCCCTAGTATGGGCCCTCTTTTCTTCCATCCGACAGTCAGCAGCTGCTGCTGACTAAAAACAGTGGAGCTATGCGTGGATGTCTGACCTCCTTCGCACAAAGCATAAAACTGAAGCAGCCCGTGATCCCACGGGGGGTGTATATGCAGAAGGGGAGGGGCCTTACACTTTAGTGTAATACTTTGTGTGGCCTCCGGAGGCAGTAGCTATACACCCAATCGTCTGGGTCTCCCAATGGAGCGCCGAAGAAATGCAGGAATAATTGACATGCTGCGTTTGTGGCCACCACAAAAACGCAGCTTAAAAAAAAAAAAAAAAAAAAAAGCTGTGTGCAGACAGCAAAAATTAAAACTTATAGACTTTGCTGGTGAAGCAAATTCATGCAGTTTTCTGAACAAAAACGCACCTGAAAAATGCCACGGAAAAAAGCGCTAAGTGCACACATAGCCTAACTGGTTGCAAGTTCTCACAGGCTCTTCCACCCACAAAAGGAACAGCTGCACGAGGCCCTTGAGCCTCGCATGTGGGGGGGGGTTCCTCTGCCTCTGGGCAGGTGAGGCTAATATGTCCTGGTTATTCACAGGTATGGTACCGCCACAAATCAGGTGCAGGTCGGGTGTTTGCAGGGGGGGCCAGACCTCCCAAAGCTAGTCTGTCAGGGTCATTGGAGGAGGTTGTCGACTTACCCCCTTGATGACGGTTGACTTCCACACTTCAGGCATACGATTGGCCACATAAGTATTAGTGATCTGTACTGACTTAGACTGGAAGCCAAAGGAGGCAGCTATCAAACTGTCGCACCATCACAGGACAAAGATGCAAAGGTTGTCCATCTATTAGCTCCTCCATCTTAAATGAAGGCTCTACATGCAGCTATTTCACAGCATGATGTTGGTTTTTGCCAGTTTTAACTCTGAGCCACAATCTACTATACAGAATCACTTTTTTTGTAAAATAAAATAAGTGCAGTGGATCAGTTTGGTGTTTTGGTTACAGGAAGAGCCTTAGATACAAACTACAGACAGCTTACTGTATTCAGGAGTAAGTAAAGCCAGATGCGTTCCTTTACAAGTGAAACATGCAAGTTCATCTAGATCTGCTTCCTTATACACCTACAATTTGCTTAGTGTCACATTTCAGAAGAAGACAGACAAATACAATATGTAGTTTTAATATAATTTATTAGTCTTTAAGCAGGAGACACCTACTAGTGAAAGAACCACATTTTATGTTCAGTTTACTATGAATTCCACACATCAACACATGCAGTTTCCTCTTGTGGATCATGTGCAGGAGCCTGCTGTCTTCCATACAGCCTGTAAGGGAAAAATTAACCAGTTATTTCAAAGAACCAAGTACATAAAGGATAAGAGTGATGCTGGCCTCAGTCCCATATCCGCATCTCTCATCCACTCTGTCCACCAGGTATAAGGTCATCATTGACCAGTTTAATAGTTTCCAGTAAAGTAGAGGTTACTCACCTCAGATGTCTGTCCTTTGATATCAAACCTGCACGAGAAACATGTTTCCATATTAGATATTCTGTAGCTGACAATTCCATCGCATCATCACCAGTGGCTTTCACACTTTTGTCCTAATGGCCCCCAACAGGTCAAGTTCAGGATTTCCTTATAGCAGGTGATCCCTTGATAATGACCACCACTTGTTCACTGGTAAGGAAATCCTGAAAACATGATCTATTGGGAACAGTTGTGAGGACTGGAGTTTGGGAATCAGAGCTTGATATTAAATATTGCTGTGGCATTTTGGTACCGATTAGGACCTATAAATTAGATATCTGGCAATTTCTATAATTACAGGTTCTTTAAGCTTAGCTGATGAATTCTCTGGCTACTAGATTGCTAGACCAGATTTTATTTAATTGTATGAACGTATATCTTACCATCATAAAAATAGACAATAGACAGTGATTGAAAAATATCAAAAGGATAAAAATCAAATTTGAATATCAAGATTTTCTATATATGCAATAGCGTTATCATTTACAATATAGAAATCCTTCTTGTCACCATGGTAGGATCTCAGGGGGCACTCCTCAACAATGTGCTGGATAGTTTGATGATCTGCTCCACAGTCACAGGTCGGAGAGTCATATTTTCCCCACTTATACATAAAATCTGCACAGACGCCAAAGTTTGTTCTGATACAGTTTAGAGTAACCCATGTTTTCCTTGGTAGATTGAAGCCTGGTGGAGGGTTTTGTAAATTAGGGAACATTTGGGGATCACCATCTACTACATTGACCCAAAGTTCTCGCCATTTCTTCTCTAAATTGAAGTCTTGTTCATGCAAGGTGATTGAAATCAAGACACCCACCCATCCGAACTGCAATCGTTGTATTCTAACATCTGATATTTTGGTGTATTGGAAGTTTTTCATTAATGCCAGACCAGAAAGAGATTGATACAGAGACCAGACCCTAGACTTGGAACCCGTGTACCCCTAGGTCAGCAGAAGTGTGAATAAAGACTGTCAGGGTGGAAAATAATCGTCAGTTATCGCATCTGACGGCACTTCCTATTCCAGAGTCTCATCATATCAGTCTTTTGTAGCACTAACCCAATCAGATGCATCTGAACACATACCTCATCTTTACAGGACATCCAGATTTCCATCCTTGATCAGATCAGCTCATATCCCTGGAGGATTAAAATAAAACTCAGATTAGTTGTGCAGGTCTATACTATAGCACATCATCATGAGACAGCTAGGATGTAGTCAGAAAACAGTCATCAACACAAAGTTTCTGCCGGTAATTCCAGCTATTTTGTTTTGTTTTCATCATGTATCATAGATACCCACATCCTTACATCAACTATTTAAAGCAGGTCTGCCGTCAGCTGTGCTAGTCCTCCTTACAAGCTACTTCTACACTGATGTTCATGAACTGAAGATCCAAGCACCCAAATGCTGATTGCAACAGGCAGCTACCAATGCACAGCAGACATGGTACGGAGGCTGAGTACTAGCAAAACTGAAGAATTTTTTTAGATAGACCTGCCCTCATTTAACTGAGCCCTTACACTGGGTAACAGCTGGTTAATGTTTAACCTTTCCTTCAGGTGGCCATAAGGAAAATGTGCTCCCTCTATAAACCATGCTGTAGGGTGTGCTTTTATCCAAGCAGCAATAAAGGCAGTTAATATTTGACTTCCTACCTACTGAGCATTTACACGGCTACAGTTGTTGATATAGCAGTGTGTACTAGCCAGTATTAAGCTAAATGTTGCAAGTGCGAGAAAGTAAAAATAAAAAAAAAAATTATACCTAAACAGATTTTGTCAGTGACCACAACAGACCAATGTAAAGGGCCTATGTTTAGCCAACAGTAGTCTTGCTGACAATACTAATAAAAGATGTTTGCTGATAAGGATCAAGCATGTCAGACTTTAGGCAGCCAGTTATAAAGATAAGTTGATACCAGAAACTTGAGACTCCAAACACAGGAGCGCTTAGCACTTGTGTATGCCAGTGTTTAACTGAATCGCCATCTTGCCAAAGGCCATCTTGCTCAGTCTGTCATGTGGCCATCTAAACTGAATGGGACAAGATTTCTCAACCTGTGGTCCTAGGGTAGGAAGCTCAGATGCATGAAACTCCCTTCCTTCAGGGATGTTTGTTTTAATGGTGCAGAAATCCTGAACATGTACATAAGGTAGATACCTACAGACCTGGGTCACACCAAAATAGGGCAAGAAAACAATGACCGTGGCCTTAGGTCTGGCCCCATAGGATCATTGTGCAGCAGCAGAACTGACCAAATCCATCAGCATTTACACTTTAATCCCCGCAGTAGTGTTTTATTGAAGACCTAGCGCAAAAAAAAAAAAAAAAAAAAAAAAAAAAAAAAAAAGAAGTGACTTACCATCCATCCAGAAATCCAAGAATGCCAGCTTTACCTTAAGGGTTAAAAAAAAGAAATTTAAATATGAAATAAGTCAGCAAGATCAATATTCTATTTTGTTTTATGCTGTAATGTTCAATACCTCAACTACTATCATATGTAAAGAACCAGCCCTGTCCGCTCATCCCCCATCATGTGACCCAAGCTGCAGTGACCTGATGACCAGTGATGTTATGACAACTTGCAGAATTGAAAGCCGACCTGGCATCAAGGCAGGAGTCAGTCTTAATGACTGGGCTGTGGGAGGAGTGTCATCGCATATCACAGCCCATCTTGCTTGTTCTCCCCATCACTGCAGAGCACTGCTGTGATGTGTAGTGAAACTCTGCCCACAAGCCCAGCCACTCAGACTGGGTCTCATCTATGATGCCGGGTGAACTTCCAATTCCGGATGTTGATGTGACAGAGGTCACATGTATGAGCGCACAGCAATAGCAGCTGTCACAGGCAGAATGGACAAAAGGCATTTAGAAAAATGCCTTGTCTCAGCTTTACAGCTATGGGACCACTACGCTTTGTAGTAAACCTTCCCTTTAAGACAGCGCTGAATAGCCACATGAATCACGTGACTGTCACAAGCCCCAGTGCAGACATCCCTGGAAGGGCACCAAGGAAGAGTATAGGTGTTATTTCACTAAGTGGGAGCCCAGGGATTGAGAATAGGTCATCTGAGGTGGACACACTTTAAAGGTTTGTTGCAACTGTACAACGTCAGTGGTGGATATTGCTGATCTCAGTCCCATATCCGCAGGAGTCATCCAACAGTCTCCAAAGAAATTGATCATCACAGACCAGACAAAACCCACCATGTCACCACATTAGATTCTGTAGAAACAAATATGATTGATAAATTTGACTGCTGCATCAGTCCACTGAGCTACCAATCCTGAGAACAAAGGCAAGTGTGACGACTACTCCACTCACTTCCCAGGGATAACATTGGTGCTTAGAGGAGAAATTTTAATGTATGAGCCTTCATATAAAAGAATAAAAAGAATTAAAAATAAGCTTCTCCCCAGAGTATCAATTGATACACAGCCATTATTTAGTGAATGGAATGTAGATAATACATTCACATCTCTGCTGTATTCAGATTATACCCCTGTTGATTACTGATTATGTCCCAGGCATCTACACATTTAATCACCCATTTAGATGTGAAAACTCCAGCAGCCATCATACAGAAGCTCTGCAAGTTGTCACCTGCAGGGTCCCCAATGCCTCTGGATGTATAGGCTTAATGGCATTGATGCATGTTGTACCAGGACTACAAATCTGAACAGGCATTTGTTCACAGGACTGCCACAAGCCATGTAGTAGTAACATGGCCACTACCATCTGCTCAAGAAGTTTAGTTTCATTTTACCTTTGAAGTGATCTTTAGCCATGGGGCATTGATGCTTGTGGTGGCACAACTGAAAATAAAATAAGTCAGATTAATCTTTGTAAAGTGTTTTAAAAAGATTAAGGTCATAAACCAGTCATAACAGCGATGTCAAACATCTCTTAAAGGGAGTGTCTTCCAAAGCAGCCTAAGCATTTATATAGGGCACCTAGTTTCTAATATACTAAGCATGTGTAGTTTAATTAAAAAACAACTTTGCATACAGACAATTAGGTACACCCTTTGCATGGCCTATGCTTTGGTGCAGTCACCCCCTCAAATTTACACAAGAGCTGGTACCTTATAAAGCCTGCACTGACTGGTATGGCACATCCAGCATTGTGCACAGGCATGATGGCGCATTAGGAAGCCAGTCAATCATTACAGCACTGGCTTTATTATGCCAACGGTAGAGTGGGTACTCTAAAATCTTCTCGTTTGTGTATCAAATAGGTCGATCTCTACATGCCTTGGGGACATACTAAAAAGAATGATGAAAAGAAATAAAAAGAATGAAGATAATAACTTACTAGGTGTATATTATGTAGATATATAAAAGGTTTCTTGGCAAGTTAGACATGGAATGAACATTATATATGAGCATTATAGGTGTAGAATGATCAGGAAATATATGTAGATTACAGGAAAATGAACACGTCCCATATAACCAGGTGTATATTATGTTACCTGAGCATTATAGGTGTGGAATAATCATGAAATGCGTTCACGTGACTGATCAGCTGATCGGGTAGCCCCACAATGTCCTTAAGCTCGGAATAGATGTAGCGCATCGTGGGACACAAACACATTTCATGATCATTCCACACCTATAATGCTCATGTAACATAATATACACCTGGTTATATGCCATATGCGTTCATTTTCCTGTAATCTACATATATTTCATGATCATTCCACACCTATAATGCTCAGGGAACATAATATACACCTGGTTATATGCCATAAGCGTTCATTCTATTATCTGCATATATTTCATGATCATTCCACACCTATAATGCTCAGGTAACGTAATATACAGCTGGTTATATGCCATATGCGTTCATTTTCCTGTAATCTACAGATATTTCATGATCATTCCACACCTATAATGCTCAGGTAACATAATATACACCTGGTTATATGCCATATGTGTTCATTCTATTATTATCTACAGATATTTCATGATCATTCCACACCTATAATGCTCAGGTAATGCAATATACACCTGGTTATATGCCATATGCGTTCATTCTATTATCTACATATATTTCATGTTCATTTTATGTCTAACTTCCCCAAGAAACCTATTATACATCTACATAATATACACCTAATAAGTTATTATCTTCATTCTTTTTATTTATTCCTTTTAATCATTCTTTTTAGTATATCCCCATGCCTTGTATAAGTACGGTACTTTGGGGGAGACACTCCCTTTATGCCAGTTACAGCTTTGTAGGTAGGTAGAGTGACAGCTTCAGGCATCAGATTAAGACCCAACCTGTCAAAGCCCCACCGTTTTTCTTGCATGTAGTTGGAAAAGCTGCTGCTACGTGCTAGCTGCAGCCCTCGGTTGACATGCTTAGGTCAACATAAAAGCAACCATTATGACCGGACCACTCATTACATGTAGTACTAGTGAGTGTCTACATTGCTATAGCTTGAAGGATCTGGTCTAAGACCCAGCTACAGACATTATTAAAATGCAGACCTCAAAACTTAAAAGCATCCAACTTCTGAAAAGCCCTAAAAGCACAGATCAGTGGGGGTTTAAGCACTAAGATGCCCTTTAGATGAGCCAATAATTTACAAATAAGCATTGTAAGAATGCATGTTGGCAACATGTATTGATGACAGTCACCCAATTAACAAGCAGAACACTTATAGGTGCAGAGATTATGCATGCAAAGTTGTCAGGAGCACATTGCCCCATGTAAAGTGAAGTGCGAGCAGTTATGTTGATTATGTGCCTGCTGAATAGCCCAGTAAATGGCCATTCATTGGATTTTATATAGCTAGTCAGGGGACAAAGTACACAGCAAGTGTGCAAAATTGTGTAATAACCCAGGCACTCATCCCCTGATTATAGCCATCAGTGGGGTCTAAGGAACCACTACCTGTGCTTTTAAAGGGGCATTTATAATGGTCAACAGTGTTACACCCAAGGGCTCAACCTATTACCATTACATTAGTACAAGTACAAAGAGCGTGATCATTTGAGGGGAAGGAAAAAAAAAAAAAAAAAAAAAAAAAAAAAAAACTTAATTACCTTTGAGGTATAACTTCATCTCCACAGGGACCTTCAGAAAAGGAAATAAGAAAAAAGTTAGATACCACACAAGGCTACATGAGACGTACAGGGCTGACTGCAGACACTTTTCCTTTATAGCAGTTTTCTAGTGCACATTCTGTAGATAGAACAGTCACCAGCACTGACATCAGTGTCAGCAGGTATTGTACAAAGCCTTTTCTAATGGAAAAGTGCATGAAGCCTGGTGATGCCACAACCTGCACAGGTGTGCACATTAGCACCACTCACCTACAGAACAGGAGCAGCAGAATCTCTTCTCCCCTACATGTAGAAAGCTATAGGCACTCACTATATTAAAGTTAACATGTCAGGTTTTCTGCCCTCCAACCAGGCAGCTTTCACATCTGTAGGACAATTCCCTGCCTAATCAGACCTGTATAATGTTATACTTGTGTTAGAAAAACCCACAAAACAAAGCTCCGCTGTTCCTACGCCCCTTGAGCAGTTGGCCCTCTTTTCACGTTATCACTCCTGTGGGCAGGATAACATGGTTGCCATAAGCCGGTGTCACCACAAGCTCTTGTTAGGCTATGTGCGCACGTTGCGTACTAGCCTGCAGAAATTTCTGCAGCGATCTGAAGAGCACATGTGCGCTTTAGATCGCTGCAGAAATGTCCGTAGTGAGCGCCGATTCCATGCGCTCTGCCTGCAGCTCCTGCCATAGACAGAGCAGGAGCTGCCGGCAAAGCGCAGGAAAGAAGTGACATGTCACTTCTTTTTGCGCAGCGCTTCGGCAGTAGCCGAAGCGCTGCGCACTGAGATGCCACGTGCGCACGGCCCCTGCACAATCTCCATAGACTGTGCAGGGGACGCAGGACGCATGCAGTTACGCTGCGCTGCAAAGCGCAGCGTAACTGCATGAATTTACGCAACGTGCGCACATAGCCTTAGTCTCACGCATGCACTTGGCTTTGTTAACCCACATTGCACCTCGGAAGCCACAACGTGTACCCAGATTCAAAGGCGCAGTGACGCTACCAAAATGATTGCACACATGCACTGGATTTCCTGAAGCCTCGCTAGATCATGGAAGTAATGTTATTGAGCCCACAGGGGTGTGATATCATGGAAAGAGGGCTGGATGGTCTGGGAACCGAACATCTCTGCGACAAGGCAAGGTACTACTTTGCACAGCAAAGCTTACTGTTAAAATATTAATTGAGGTAAGTGGACATACAGGGCTGGTTAGACCGGGCATTTAAAGGTGTGACTGCTGCTGAGTTGGAGGGCAGGGACCTGACAGGTTCCTATTAAATTTCAGGCACAAGCTCAGTCATATTTGCAATAGGTAGTCATGCCTGGTACTAAGGGTGCACTTACAGGCATCTGATCCAGAAAGCAGGCCACCCACCGGCTGGAAGCTGTCATGGCGCACTACACGTATCACTGATGGCACCGCAGCTGTATATAGAGGCGTGCGCACCCTAAGGAGGCAGGGCCATACCCATCCAGAGCTCCCCACATGGCAGCATACAGTGAGCACTGTGCGCTCGGAGGAGCCGCCATTACCGAGGCCTGTGAGGCGCTCAGATTAGAAAACAGTCTCCTCGTCGTGGATCAGAGCGCAACTGCACTGACATGTATGTTACGTTACCTGCAACCAGCACTACATACGCCCGCCGGGGCCGCGCACTACATACGCCCGCCGGGGCCGCGCACTACATACGCCCGCCGGGGCCGCGCACTACATACGCCCGCCGGGGCCGCGCACTACATACGCCCGCCGGGGCCGCGCACTACATACGCCCGCCGGGGCCGCGCACTACATACGCCCGCCGGGGCCGCGCACTCGCTGTGCCTGTATTCCCCCACAATGTTGCCATCACCGGCACAGAGAAGCCAGAGCGGCGACCGTCGGAAGAAAGTTCCTGTCGGCCTCTGTTTGACCGCGTTAGACACATGAAATTCTAACTCAGCTTCGATCAGGGCCTGAACACAAGAAGCCCTGGTAATCTCCTCACCTGGTCACCTCCATGTATCGCTATGTGGAGCTGGCGGGATGTGCAGCGACATTGTGCAGGCGTGGCCGGCCTGGCCTTTAGAACCGCCGCAACCGAACACCATAATGCCAGGACCACCGGGAGAAAGAGAGCGAGGAGAGCGTGCTTCAGCCTTTTATAGGGTTAAGAAAGCTATGCAGAACCCTCTGATTGGTAGGAACTAAAGTGGGCGGGGAAAAAGCAATGCTTGATGGGATATATAGTGCCTAACAACGCAATGCTTGATGGGATATGTAGTTCTAGATAAAATTCACGGTTTATAAACGTAATTGTAAGGGCAGAGCCGTAACTTCAGTCATTTATCCCTATGGGGTGGTATCACACCACGTGCACAGGACTGGGCTTTTGATTTCATGCATATACAGAACAGAAATTCCACCAGTTTGGGTGTCCATGTATAAGTTGGTCTCTCAGGGCGTGTTCACACTGCGTTTTGTTTTGCCATTTTCAAGCAGAAGACTCTAAAAACCCTCCTTTTCTCAGCAGTTTCGATTGTTTCCTTAGCATTTTTTTCTCCCGTTTTCTGGGCATTTTATAGTTCCATTGAACAATAAAGAAAACGCTGGCTATTTTTGTGGCACAAACACTGAAAATCCCGCACTGAAATCTTCCAGGCATCTTTTTAGCCTTTTCTTTGTCATGGATTGTAATTTATTGAGCATCTTCCAACAAGAAAACGCTAAAAAAAGCCACTTTATGTCTTTAAAAGCCTGAAGCATTAATAAGGCTCTTAAAAACCTGAACATATGACTTAGGCCCCTTTCAGACGTCCGTGTTTAAACAGGTGCAAGCCACACAGACCAGTATGGTCATACGTGTGACATCCGTGTATCATACGTGTGACATCCGTGTGACTGGTACCGGTATAAAATGCATGACACTGAAATGAATGGGTTTTTTAATGTGTAAAAGATGGGAAAAGCCTGAAAAATTATAAATCGAAAAATAGGTAATGGATAGAACAAATACGTAGATAGATAGAACATATAAGATAGATACAGAGATATAAAGAAAGAAAATAAGAAAGAACATAAAATGGACAGAAAGAAAAAAACAGATAGAATAACGATATAGATATAGAGGTAGCTAGCTTGGCCAGCTGTTTTACAGCATTTTTATTTAAAAAAAAAAAAAAAAGACATGGTGTCCCCCCAATTTTCATATCCAGCACAGGACCAGCAGCAGGTGCAGGCTGCAACCCTCAGATCTCTGCTGTACCTTGGCTGGTTATTAAAAATAGAGGGGATCCCAGGCTTACATTTTAATTTTTTAGATGTGGGGTCCCCTCCATTTTACTAAAAGCAGCCATGGTACAGCAGACAATTGGGGGCTTATATTATTAGGCTGGGAAGATCCATGGTTATTTGGCCCATTCCAACCTAACAATAGCAGCCCACAGCCGCCCCAGAAATATCGCATCCATTAGATGCGCCAATTCTGCTGCTGGACCAAGCTCTTCTCATTGCCCTGGTGCGGTGGCAAACAGGGTAATATTTGTGGGGTTGATGCCAGCATCAAGCCCTGGTATTAGTAATGGGTGGCATCTAGCAGACACCCCCATTACTAATCCAGTTTTTGAAAGAATAACAAAGTTTATTTGAACAAACAAAACCTGACTCCATAAAAAAAAGGTCCGCTGTAATCCATGGTGAGGTCCCACGACGTTCCCCAAAAGCAAACCTAAAAAGACATAAAAAAAAGAAAATTATTCAATAAATATAGACAAGAGACACCCTCTTTTCCAATTTATTGCCCTATCAAAGCCCTAGTCCTGGTCAGCTGTAATCCAATTAGGGGGGCTCACTTCGATCCCATACTGCTGGCACATTCAATGGAGAACCGAACATTCCCCATTGATTGTGAGAGCAGCCCCTGCAGGCAGGCACACACACACTGCTGTGTATGCTTCCCTGCGACCTGGACCTCATAAGGTCAACTCAAGTCACCACAGGGGCGCCCTCAGCAGTGTGTGTGCAGGCCTGGCATTGACGTCACAATGAACTCTGATGAACCCGTGAAGGGACAGCCGCTACAGCCGCGGTAGCATGGGTGTCACGGGGATGCCGTCAGTATGTCATCTGAGTTCCTTGAATACTCCGATGACATCCTCACCTCACTGCACAAACACTGCTGGATACTTAGCGATGCGGTCCCCACCACTGAAGTCTCCGGTGCTGCTGCTGCTTCCAGCTCCTCAGTGCAGTGCATATTCAATGAGTATGATGAGCGGGGTCAGAAACAAGTGACAGCAGAGCTAAAGACAGCAATGCTGGAGTAGGGGAGTATAGAAAATCATTTTATTTCAGAGACCCGTGCTTTCTGCGGTACGTGTCACACTGATGTCACATGGCTCACATCAGTGTGTAGTACGTGTGATACCTGTGCTGCCGGAGGAAAAACTAACATGTCTGCGTGTGTGCGTGCGGGGAAACGCTGGGCCACACGGTTTGTGTGAAAACACGGCCCTGTAAGTACAGCATAGAATGATATGGGTACGTGTGGCATACGTGTTAAAAACGGATATCAAACGTACCTGAAATACGGACTCTGAAACCGGCCTTAGTATGAGCAGCAAGCCGTATATACATAGAGATTAATAAGTTCATTCCTTTAAACGTGGTGTTTGTGGCGTTTTCCACACCCAAAAAAAGGCAGAAAAAGTATCTAAAAAAATGTCTTTATTCTCCATAGTAACCAATCACAGCACAGCTTTTATTTTCCCACAGCAGGTTATGATATGAAAGCTATGCTGTGATTGTTTGCTATGGGCAACAAAGCCAGGTTACCATTTAGACACTTGATAAATGAGGTCCTTAAAGGGAACCTGTCAGGTCCAATATGCACCCAGAACCACGAGCAGTTCTGGGTGCATATTGCTAATCCCTGCATCTAGTAGCATAGATAAAATGATTTTTAGAAAAAGTATTTCTAAAGATCTTTCATCATATGCTAATGAGTGCGGGGACTAGTCCCAAGGGCGTTGCTTCCCTTGCTAGTTCGCCCCATTAGCATGTTAGTATGCCTCTGTGTGCCCCTGTGGGCATGCTAACATGCTAATGAATGCGCAGCATCAGAAGATCGTCTCACCTCTTCGGAAAGTCCGGTATCATGCACACTGAGCAAAATCCAGCAGCGGACGCGATGGCGGCGGAGATGTGAGTGAGATCATCCTGTGACGCCGTGCATTCATTAGTATGTTAGTGTGATGCCCCTGGACTATCAGGTCATCACAGGGTATTGCACAACCTATCCTCCCGTGCAGTATTCCACCTCCCTCTTGGTTCTGGGTCCCTCTCTTAATAATATTGCCTCCAACAGCAAATCAAATCCTAGATACACACTGCACCACACCCACCAGGCACACCAGTGGACGGCTTGAGTGGAATAGAGTC